>NC_092713.1:199410792-199713025 GCF_047496885.1 Scyliorhinus torazame | reverse complement strand
GGCAGCGACCCCCCTGGCAATTCTCTGGGCCCCAATGGGCCGAGCGGCCATCTGTTTTTGGCCAGTCCCGCCGTCATGGGTTACGCATGGTCCCACACGGCGGGACCTGGCATGTAAGTCGGCGGGGGTGGTCCTCGGAGGGGCGCAGGGGGATCCGACCCCGGGCGGAGGTTCCCATGGTGGCCTGGCCCACGATCGGGGCCCACTGATCTGCGGGCGGGCATGTTCCGTGGGGGACTTCTTCCTTCTGCGCCTGCCTCTGTAGTGCTCCGCCATGGTTGGCACGGAGACGAGAACCCCCGCGCATGCGGCAAAATACGCCGGCCAGTCTGCGCATGCGAGGAACCATGCCGGCGGTTCCGCACATGCGCAAAACTCCGCCAGCCCTTCGGAGCCGGCTGGAGCAGCACCAACCCCTCCGGTGTCCACCTTTCAGGAGCTGTTGATGCTGGAGTGGTTGGCGCCAGTTCTCCCACCGGCGTGGGGACTTGGTCCCCCAGAAGGGAGAATCCCACTGGAGATGTTAGTATTTGGGATTGGGGAGATTAGGGGTGGGATTCTCCGAGCCTCCGCGCTGAAATCATGAACGGCGTGGGAGCGGAGAATGGGTGTCAAAGCCGAGATCGGGTCCGATGCCGCTCCCGCGATTCTCCGGTCTCCGGAGAATCGCCGGCAATCGCGCGTGTGCGGTCGACGGGACGCCGGTAGGGGCCATTGAACGAGGCCCCCGCAGCAATTCACTGAGTGCAGCTGACCGAGTTCCCGTGGTTCTCTCATGGTTCCACCGATCAGGAACTCGGCGTGGCCGCTGCGGACTCAGTCCGCGGCCACCCTGGTGGAGGGTGGGGGGGGGATCATTCACGGGGGGAGGGGGGGTGTCTCCAGGATGGCCAGGCTACCGATCAGGGGCCACCGATCAGCAGACGCGTGTGATCTGGGAGGGGGGGCCTATATTTTTGGTGGTAGTCCACGTTGTGGGTCGGCCATATTGCGCAGGCCGCTGCTGTGCGCATGCACCCCCGTATCGGCAGCCGGAGCTGTGAGGACTACTCCGGGGCCCTGCTAGCCCCTGCAAATCAGAGAATCACCCTCGACTTTCTCCAGATATGTCCAGGGTGATTTGCATGCATTTTCCTGCGGGTGTGGGGACATAGCCCCATTATTGGAGAATCCTGCCCTATATCTCAGTCCCATTGTATAAAGTACAATTGGAATGTGATTTATTATCAGGTTCAGTAGTAGTCAGAGTGGTTACGAGGTTACCACTACTTGGAGTAGATTTATCTTTGGGGGTAGGAGTGAAGGTTATAACTTCACCCATGGTTACAGAGTCTGAGGGAGGATAAGGAGACAGAAGAGTTACAGGAACAGTTTCCAGATATTTGATCCAGATAATGGTCGCAGAACCATTTAGTTGGGCATTGGTAGATTGTTTAGGACCATTGCCTAAAACGAAGGCAGGGCATTAGTCCATTCTTACGGTCAGGATTATAAGCACCCGATTTACGGAAGCTTTACCTTTAAGAACAATGACAGCTAAGGTAGTAATGGAAAAGTTGATGCAGTTCGTCACACGTTATGGCCTACCCTTGGAAGTAAAACCTGGGACGAAATTCTCCGGAAACGGCGCGATGTCCGTCGACTGGCGCCCAAAACGGCACAAATCAGACGGGCATCGCGCCGCCCCAAAGGTGGAGAATGCTCCGCATCTTTGGGGGCCGAGCCCCAACCTTAAGGGGCTAGGTCGGCGCCGGACGAATTTCCGCCCCGCCAGCTGGCGGAAAAGGCCTTTGGTGCCCCGCCAGCTGGCGCGGAAATGACATCTCCGGGCGGCGCATGCGCGGGAGCGTCAGCGGCCGCTGACGGCATTCCCGCGCATGCGCAGTCTCTTCCGTCTCCGCCATGGTGGAGACCGTGGCGGAGGAGGAAGGGAACGAGTGCCCCCACGGCACAGGCCCGCCCGCGGATCAGTGGGCCCCGATCGCGGGCCAGGCCACCATGGGGGCACCCCCCGGGGCCAGATTGCCCCGCACCCCCCCAGGACCCCGGAGCCCGCCCGCGCCGCCTTGTCCCGCCGGTAAGGTAGGTGGTTTAATTTACGCCGGCGGGACAGGCATTTTAGTGGCGGGACTTCGGCCCATTCGGGCCGGAGAATCGCGGGGGGGTGCCCGCCAACCGATTCCCGCCCCCGCCGAATATCCGGTGCCGGAGACTTCGGCAACTGGCGGGGGCGGGATTCACGCCAGTCCCCGGCGTTTCTCCGACCCGGCGGGGGTCGGAGAATCTCGCCCCTAAGCAGAGTTCTAACTTTCTGTCTAAAGTTTTCCAGGGCATAATTCGTAGTTTAGATATCAAGCAACTAAAGTTGACCATCTATCACCCACAAACTCAGAGAGCTTTGGAGAGATATCATTGGACTTTCAAAACCGTGATTAGAGCCTATTGAATGCCCAAGAGATTGGGACAAGGAATTGGATTTTTTACTATTTCCCAAGGGGGATTCTCTGAACGAATCTACTGGGTTTAGCCCAATTGAATTGGTCCAAGGCCATGAATCATAGAAGCTCTATAGTGCAGAAGGACGCCATTCGGCCCATTGAGTCTGCACCGACCCTTCAAATGAACACTCTACCCATGTACACTCACCCATCCACCCCGTCCTATCCCCATAACCTAACCTGCACATCACTGGACACTAAAGGTCAATTTATCATGGCCACTCCACCTAACCTGCACATCTTTGGACTGTGGGAGGAAACCAGAGAACCCGGAGGAAACCCACGCAGTCATGGGAAGAAAGTGCAAATTCCACACAGACAGTGACCCAAGGCTGGAATTGGAGCCAGGTCTCTGATACTGTGATGCAGCAATGCTAGCCACTGTGCCGCCATGTCACCCTGAAATACATGAAAGCTAATGAAAGAGAAGTTTCCAAAACAAAAACATGAATCCTCAGTGTTGGAATATGTGTCCACGTTTCTGGAAAGACTCACTGGAGTTTGTCAGGTAGCCCAAGAACATTTAAAGGTTTCAGGGGCAAGATGAGGTACTGGTATTGCTGCCTTTGCAGGGTGAACCTTTGTAAGCGGAATTCAGCGCCCCTTATATGGTAATTAGGAGGGTGAGTAAGATGACTTACCTGATAGATACTCCAGATCAGAAGAAGAAGGACCAATTATGCCAGATAAATATATTTTTTGATGTTTTTATTGGGTTTTCACATTATATATTTGACAATTTGTTCTATATTACATATTTCCAGCTCAAACGTTAAGTTCCAGGTGTCGTACCCACGAGTAGTGTTTTACAGAAATTAATCTGGGTGCGGTTCTAGTTTACACAAGGAGAAAAAAACCCAAAAGAGATACATGTTACAGGGAAACAAAGAGATTGAACAATAACAATAAAGAGGGAAAAAAAGAAAATCAAACAAGTTCACCCGAGTGCAAACAGACTAGTTCCACTGTACATATTTACAATTGCCTGCTTTGTTTCTCTATGGTGGCTGGGTACTTTATTTGGCTCTGCTGCATTGTTTGTTGTTGGCCCAGGCTTGTGCTTTATCGTTTGTTATTGTGCCCTCTAGTCTTCTGTTTGCCCTTGTGTTTATTCCCTTGCCTCTGTCCCGTTGCACCCCGCTGTCTTCTTGTGGGTTACCCCCTCCCTCTCTGCTTCCCCAACCCCCTTCCTTTTGCTCGCCATGGCTCATCTTTTTGTCTCACTCTCTTGCACCAATTCTTCGCCACTCTGAGAGCGATCGGCAGTGGATCGATCGCCAAGGCGAATACGAGTGGAGACAGCGGGCATCCCTGCCTTCTGTACCTGCGCAGTTGGAAGTATTTAGAGCTGGTGGTGTTAGTCCGCATGTTCGAAGTGGGAGCGCTATCAGGGGTTTCACCCAGGCGATGAACCGTGCTCCGAGTCCAAATCACTACAGTACCTCGATGAGGTACTTCCATTCAACTCTGTCAAAGTCTTTTTCTGCATCCAGGGAGGTAATCACCTCTCTCCCCGGGTGGGGTCATTATCATGCTCAGCAGGCACCTGATGTTCGATGCAAGCTGTCTACTCTAAACAAAGCCCATCAGATCCTCTGCGACCACCACTGGTACGTAGTTTTCCAATCTTTTGACTAAGATCTTGGCCAGTATTTTCTCATCTACATTGAGAAGTGAAATGGGTCTGTGGACATACATTCAGTTGGGCCTTTGTCTTTCTTGGGTATCAGCGAGATTGAGGCTTGTGCTAACATTGATGGCAGTGTACCTCTTGCTAATGAGTCTGTGAACATTTCCCGCAAGTGCGGAGCCAGTGCTGGTGTGAATCTTTTATTGAAGTTTGCCAGGAATCTATCTGATCCCGGGACCTTTCCCGCCTGCATGGATTTGACGTTTGCCAGGAATCTATCTGGTCCCGGGACCTTTCCCGCCTGCATGGATTTGATGCTTTCCATGTTCTATGGGACTTCTCCCAGTTCTATTGGTGCTTCCAGCTCCGGCTTTCTATACTCCCCCATGACTCGTATTTCCAGTCTATCAACGATCTGCTTCATCCTTGTGTCCCCATCGTGGGCTTTGAGATGTGGGCCGGGATTTTCCGATCCCACGGCAAAGTTCTGATGCCAGCGTCAAAAACGGCGCAATCCACTCCGGCACCAATGGGCCTCCAGGCCCAGTTATTCACCCCTTCCTTGGGGGCTAGTATGGTGCCGGAGTGGTGTCCGCAGCTCTGGCGCTCGAAAGCCGGCACGCCACCCTGGCGCGAGTTCGCACATGCACGCCATGGATGGTGCAAGTTCGCGCATGCGCACCAGGGCCGGCGCGGGTTCGCGCATGCGCATGGGTTCCCATCACCGCGCTGTCCCCCGGGCAATATGGCGGAGCCCTACAGGGGCCCGGTGCAGAGGAACATAGGCCCCCCACGGAAATAGCCCGCCCGCCGATCGGTAGGCCCCAATCGCGGTCCAGGCCACTGTGGAAGCCCACCCTGGACTTGGACCCCCCACCGCCCACCAGGACGGCCCCCGCAGCCAGAACTCCGAGATCCCGTCGGGTAGGACCATACGTAACCTACGGCGGCGGTACTCGGTCGAAATTGGCGGGCACTCGGCCTGTCGAGGCGCGGAGAATCGCCGCATGGCGGCGGTCCCGAGGGCGCCCGAGAATCGGCGGCGGAGAATCGGCAGGCGGGCATTGGAGTGGCCCTTGCAGGTCCTTCTTTGTCTGGCCCAGCACAGTATTCTTTCTCGGTCCTGGTACCAGTGCATTTTGGTGATTCTCGCCCTCTGCTGCTCTCCACCTTGGGTTTTGGCCGGAAAGACCGGTGGGTTCTGCCTATTTCTGGTGGGTTGGGGAAGCTGTCCCTTCCCACCAGGTTTCCCAACATCTGGGCCACATAGTCCATCGGTCCCTGCCTTTGGTTCTCTCCGGCAAGCCCAATATCCTTAAATTCCCACGTCATGAACGGTTCTCTTGATCCTCTATTTTCCTCTTTAGACTTGCCTGCATCGTCACTAACCTCACTTTCTCTGTCTCCAGGTCACTCTGATCCATGAAGGCTTATTCCAATTCCTTGATGGTGTTTACCTGGGCTTCGGGTTGTATCTCTGATTTGTCCTGGGCCATTTGCATGGCGGCAGCGCATCCGTGATTGCCACCTTGACCACCTCTTTAATGTCGGTATTGATTTCCTCCTTGAGCTCCCTTCGCTCCCTAGTAATGAGCTTCATCCATCCACCCTCCAATGAGGTGCAGTCCCGTGTGCGGTCCCTCTCGTTCTGGTTTGGCCCGCACTGTGTCGTCTCGTGTGTCCGCCATCTCGATCAGTTGTTTCTCCTGGCCTCTGACACTTCTTGTTTCTTTGCAGCCTCTGGAGCTCCATCATCGTCTCTTGTGCTGTTGTTAGGTAGAGTGAGGGAATACTTTTTTCCTGTTTTAGTGGGCTATTTTGAGTAAAAATGCCAAATTTCGGGTTCTTAGGAGAAGAGCCACCTTCCGTGCATCCGCTCAGCACACCTGCCATCGAAGTGCCACATAAATATGTTTTAAAAATCATCATAGGGAAGAAGATAGGAAGGAACCAATGTGTCAGGTAGTGGAAGAGGACGAGATAGTAAGAGTGAGATAGAGGAAGAGGTCAACAATTCACAGAACGACCTTCCTGCGATCCAACTAGCAAATGAAAAGTTTCCAGAGTAAATGTGAAGTTTCCATAGTCACAGATGACCATAAGCTGCTTTCCCCTTTGAGGACTATAATGATAGGATAGACAATGTCTCATACCTTTGAAAAATTGATTTGTTAAAGGGGTATTGGGAGGTTACTTTAACACCCAGGGCTAATGGGATATCTGCCTTTGTGACTCCAAAGGGATTGTATCAGTGTAAATGCACCAGCTACATTTCAATGACTCATACATCAAGTCCTGGCTCGGATACCTAACTACGTGGTCTATTTGAATGGCATGGTAGTTTACAGTGAAAGATGGAAAGAGCATGTGGGGTAATTGAAGGAGTTGTTTAAACAAATGTAGTTCGCCAATTTGGTTATCAATTGCGCCAAAAGCTTCTTTGCCAAAGTAAAAGTGGCCGAGGGCACGTTGTGGGACAGGGTGAGTCGTACCCAGAACAGCCAGGATAAGGGTGTTACTAGATTTCCACATTCCTAAAACAAAACAGGAGATTATGAGGCTCTGAGGCATGTGTTGGTTCTATAGAAAATTTGCACCTAACCTTCGTCCCATAGCAGTACCTTTCACTAATATATTGCAGAAACAAAAATGGTTGGGTCCGCAAAATGCCGAACAGCTTGTGAGAACTTGAGGGCCATATCGGTAACCGAACCAATGTTGGCCACCCCTGATTTTCCCAAATCTTTAAATTGGTCATGGATTCAAGTGACCTGGGGTGGGGGCTATGTTACTGCAGGATGATGAGTCAGGAATAGAGAGACCGTTGGGATACTTTTCGAAGAAATTAAGTCTATGCCAAAGAAAGTACTCCACCATTGAGAAGGTTGCCTTAGCATTGGTCCATTCCTTTAGCATTTTGAATTTTATGTCCAGCATGATAATAAGCAAGGCCTAATCTATACTAACTATTATCTACTTGCGTTTGTGGAAAAATTTAAAACCCGGAACACAAGATTGTTCAGTTGGAGTTTATTGTTGCAACCTTTCAATGTAAAAATTATGCGTATTCCTGGAAAGGACAATATTATTGCAAATACATTCGGTTTAAGTGTTGATAAATGGCAGATATAAAAATTGGGGCAACTTAGGTGGTGGAAAAAGAAGGATGAATGTGTATTTTGTGGTTTGTGTCACTATGCTTATGATGAAATATCCTTGAAATGATATTTCATCCCTCAAAGGGTGGAGGTATGTCCTTCCTTTTTATTTCCTTTGTTCCCATTTATTTTATTTTATTTTATTATTTTTGGTCTGTGGATCCATAATCGGGATGTGCCTTAAAGCAGAAGAGTTCAGACCTTGGACGTGAAAGGAACTCTCTCTCACTTGCTTTCTGAAGTAAACCGAGTGAGAGCCTGATACATCTTTGCTATGTACTTGAAATGATGCTGAGTCTGTAGAGAAAGTGGGAAACCTTGCCAGAGAAGACCATTTCAAGCTGAGAAGGAAGAAGTACCAAACCGAAAGCCTGAATTTCATAAACCCATGAACTAGAAGTCATACCTGTGCACCAAGATCTTTTATCCTTTTATGTTATTCTCTTTTTCCCCCTCGCAACCACTCTTTCCACTCTGTGTTGCCTGTGTGTGTGGTGTTTGTGTGTGTAGAGAGAGGGGGTAGTTGGGAAGGGAGGGTTGGGAAATGGGTATTAGATAGTCAGTTACATTTTCTGTCAGTTTAACTATAATACTGGACATAATATAGGGTTACTGGTGTTCGTTACAAACCTGCTGACTAGTTTATTGGGCTCAACCAAGGACCTCGGGTATTTTAAATAAAATCATGTTTCACCTGTTTGCGACTCTGGGTCAGGTGGGACTGGAATTGACCGTGCACTAGTCCAGGAGTCCACGGTATCATGACAATACAAAGTTGAGAACAGCAGGAATACTAAAAGGAGTTGCTCAGGAGTAAACAGCAATATGTAGGACAGGGAGTCACCAGCTTCCAGTCCATAATGAATGACAGTGAGTGTGCAGCTTCAGTTGAAGATTTTACTGAGACCTCTTAGGTACTTACTTCAAGGGAAAATACCCCTGGGATAAAAGTACACCATTCTTAATACTGTTTCAAGCGTTATACATCATAGACATAGAAGAACCATAGGACTTAATACTCCAATACAGCTCTGTATTTTATCTATGGTCTGAGTGGCAGTATAGGAACGGTAATATAGAGCCAAGCCAGGGTGATGAATGACTTGGAGGGGAATGTCCAACTGGTGGTATTCCCATGTATGTGCTGCCATTGTCCTTCTAAATGGTAATAGTTGTGGGTGTGGATGGTGCTGTCAAAGAAACCTTGGTGTGTTCCTGCAGTTCACCAGGTGGATGGTGTCAGTGGTGGAGGGAGTGTAAGTTTGTGGAAGGGATGACAATCAAGTGAGCTGTTTTGCCCTGCATGGTGTCAAGCTTCTTGAGTGTTTTTGGAGCTGCATTCATCCATGCAAGGGGAGAGTAATCCATCACATCCCTGGCTTGTGCCTTACAGATTGTGGACAGGCTTTGGGAGTCAGGAGGTGAGTTACTCTCCATAGAATTACCAGTCTCTGACCTGCTATTGCATCCACAGTATTTTTTTGGCTAGTCGAGTTCAGTTTCTGGTCACAAGGTAAACCCCAGGATATTGATAGTGGGGGATTCAGTGATGGTAATGCCATTGAACGTCAAGGGGCAATGGTTAAATTCTCTCTTGTTGGAGATGGTCATTGCCTGGCACTTGTGTGGCAGGAATGTTACTTGTCATTGTCAGCCCAAGTCTGGATATTGTCCACGTCTTATTGCATTTGGATATGAACTGCTTCAGTATCTGAGGAGTCACAGATTACATTTAGAATACTGCGAACAATTTGACTTTAGGCAAGCCTCAAACCAGCACAGATGAAATGGAAAGTGCAGAGCAACAAGAATGATCTGGAATGAAAGAGTTTTAAGTCTTTTTGGTTTGAGAAGATTGAGGAACAATCAAATTTAACTATTTAAATTAATAGATTTAATTCAGAGCAGTAAAGGACCAGCAGGCCTAGCGATGTAAATAAATATTTACAAGGAGGACAAAGGCTATTTCAGGTGGCCTACCAAGTAAGACGGCAAAAGTAAAGATACTTGTAACTGGACGATGGACTGAGAAAGCTGAAATCCTAGGGATGAACCTGATAAACTGAATAGCCTTCAGATGCCCAGGGAAGTTTGAATATTTTGATGGTCCTTTCTTGATTCAAACAAACCCACACATCAACATCCAAAAACACAGGCTCCACAGTCTCTCCTGCTGATGGTCTAAGTTTTCTTACCTCACTCCCTGTGACTATAATTTTCTGTCATGCAATTCTGTAAGAAGGGTGTGCAGTGATCTCTGTATATGCATGTACATAAGGGGTTAATGTGTAATCAGTAGAATCAGATGATCACTAGAGGGCAGCACTAACAGGGGTATAAAAGCAAGCTCATTCTGTTTCCCGCTCTCTTTTGGGTGCATTGTGACCAGAGGATAGGAGTGTAGATTAGCTCAGAGTGTAAGTGTAGATACCCATAGTTACTATATTTAGATCTTGTTAACCTTATTGCTAGTATAAATATTAAAGTAAAGAACTCACAATATTATTTTTTTAGTTACTCAATAAATCTTTAGTTACTACTGGATGACTTTGAGTCTTTCTCATCAAGGTTTGAAAAATCTCATCAACAATGGTATTGAGTAACATAGATTACATTCAGTAGTATAATATAACATACTACCAGAAGTCTAATAAAACAGAATGTTTTCTTGTTCGAAAATATACTTTAGCAACAAAACTCACGATAAAATGTGCATCATGTCAGATTGCATCATTGGAACCTCTGCCTCATTTCAACTTGAAATAAAAGGTCGTTGTGTCCTTGTAGTGTCCCTTTTTCCATCCCACAACTATTTTAAGTATGCTGAGGACAGGGTGTGATTTTATAGGCATCTATGTTCCTCCTACTCCCTTATTGTTGATTAGAGCATTGCCAGGGACTGAATTAATGGATGCTACAGATAGCCAGGTAGTGAAGGCTGGACCTGGAATCCATTCCATATAAATATCCAAGCTTTTATTTACAGAGGCAAACATTACATAACTTGTATCACCTACCAACAACCACACTTGCAGCCTGCTCTAATATACATGATAACAGGTTAATGCCAGAATACAATTAACCTCCAAACGATGCACAGTTGACAATGAAGTGAATTTATGTGGAAGTGTGAACAGCTAGGTCCTTCCGCGGTGCCTTACAGCTGTGGCATGGGATTTGAATGTATTCTTTAATTCTGACTTTTTGAAAACATTTGGCCGTCCAATCTAAACAGTCCTTTGAACTTTCTCTTCCTTTTGCTCAAATAGTGTAAGTCTTGATATGTGGAATCGACTTCGTAACCAGTTTGTTTGAAAGAGCAGAGTGTCTCCAGGAGATCATCTGTTTGATTACACAACATACAGGCACAAATCTAAGAAGATGCATCACTCACCATGTCAATCTACAGTGTGTGATATTAGTGTGACAATGTTTGATGGCTCTTCTCCCTCAGACAATAACAGATTTGCAAAGCTTTCTATTTCGTGGAGCAAACAATTGCTTAAACATAGCTGATGTAACCTGACTCAAGAGATCATAAAGTCAGAGCCGCACACAGGAATACTTGTTCTCCAAGGTTTAGTGTTTCCATTTATTATGTGAGGCATTGAATGTGCTTTGACTTCACTGCTTTGATTGATTGTGCTATGGAAAAGGATAATTGGAGTGCAAAGCAGTAAAATATTAAAGTCACGCTGTGCCAGATGGATCTTCCAAAGAACTGATAACACCAAATTGTTGGATCAAATAAATATCATTCTCCATGAAAGGACAAACTATATTCTCATTCTGAACAGCCTCTCTGCAAAACTGAAAGGGTATGGGAAATCTGTATACTCTAAATCAAGGGACACTGTCAAGAAGTGCTTTCACTTCTTTTAATGTAGATTTCAAGTACCCACTTCATTTTTTTCTCAATTAAGGGGCAATTTAGCATGGCCAATCCACCTACCATGCACATGTTTGGATTGTGGGGGTGAGCCCTGTGCAGACATGGGGATAATGTGCAAACCCCACACAGACAGTGACCCGGGGCCAGGATCGAACCTGGGCCCTCAGCGCCGTGAGGCAGCAGTGCTAACCACTGCACCACCGTGCCACCCAAGAAGTGCTTTCATAACTCCAAGGACGTTATTTTCTTTTTAAATCTGTGATATTTACACAAAAAATATTCTTCTCATGTTTGTACTGGCTTAACCTGGTGACCAAGATGGTGCATTTCAGCAGCATTTTGGAGTGAGTTCTTCTTGAAATGTGGCATGACTGAACTCTTCCCAGTTGAACATTATTGCTGCAATAACTACTGGGAAAGGATGATGTAATGCAGGGCGCGATTCTCCGGCCTCGGTGTGCTCTCGCTCCACCGTAACAAGGCCGGTGAATAGCGGGAGAGGTCAAAAGCAAGATCCGCGCCGGGTGCCAAACAGTTTCTGATGCAACCGGCCCGCTCCCGTACCTGAATTTGGGATCTCGCCATAGCGTGGTGAGAAACCAATTATCACCACTTAAGTCCCATTTCCATACAATCAATGAGAGCGACCCATACCCAATGGCCTCCTGTCATTCAGCGGCCTCCCAGCAAGTGCTCACGCTGGTGCCGATTAGTACTCCTTTTTAAAAAGTGAACCTGGCGAAGGACTTCTGTGGGGAGCCGAGGAGGTGAGTAGACATTTTTTAAATATAAATTTAGAGTACTCAATTTATTTTTCCCAATTAAGGGTCAATTTAGCGTGGCCAATCCACCTAACCTGCACATCTTTGAGTTGTGGGGGTGAAACCCACGCAGACATGGGGAAAATGTGCAAACTCCACACGGACAGTGACTCAGGGCCAGGATTCAAACCCAGGTCCTCAGTGCCACAGTCCCAATGCTAACCACTGCACCACATGCCGCACGGAGGTGAGTAACCATATTTGCTCACAGGCAAAGCGACCAGGGGTGCTGGGATTGACACCACAGTGCTCGGTGGGTGTTGGGGTGTGGGGGACCCTCCACAGTGGTGGGCCGCAATGGGGGTGGGGAGGCACTGAGGTGGCAACCGGGGAGCAATTGCTCGTGGCACCACCATGCCAATCCCTGGATCGTGTATACCCATTCCAGGGGCAATCCTTGACCCTGTCCATCTGCCCTACTGATCACCCATAACCCCCACCGATTGCAGAATCTCTGTCCGTGTGACTGAAGGCTATTGCTAATAGGGGATTGGCAATCGTGGTTAAGTGAGCTAAATGGATTCCCGTGGATGGGTAGGCCATGTAGCATGTGGGAGTCATTGCCTAGCTTCCCACTCACACGTTGATGCCAAGACACTGTGCTTGGAGGCAACGCCACACACTCAACAGCCAACATCCGAACATCCAGTGGATGGGACACATCTCCGGGGACATGTTCACATCAGGAGGGTGCATGAGCACCATGGGGTGGGGGTGGGGGGGGGGGGGGGGGGGAGTGGGTGGAATCCTGGAGAGATGAGCAAAGGGTCCGGGGTCAGCCCACATTGCGAACGAAAGTGACAGAGGCATCATAATGGTTGTGCGAAACGTTATTTAATGTGCTGTACAATGCCCCACTCCTGGTGGTGCCGACTGGGTCCCAGCTGGGTCCTGGGATCCAACAGCCCTCCGACTGCAGTCCCTGCTTCCACCTGATGTACATCAGCAGCAGTGCAGTGCTCACCAGATTGTGCCCCAGACGCCTGACCACTAACATGTCCCACCGAGGTGTGTGTATCTGCGTTGGTGGAGGATGGGGATGACAGCTGTGCCACGACCATAGTGGTATCAGCTCCGAGGTGTTTTCCTCGGAGTCAGGAGAATGGGCCACCTGGGATGGATCGGCGGCGGCTGGAGGACCTGCGGGAGAATGGACATGTGGTCAGTGGGAGGGATGGGTCAGTCAGTAAGGCAATAACAACTCACATTTGACAGGTCCCCTGGCATCTGCCAGCCTCCACATGGGTGACCGATCTGTCCTTGGCCACTGCAGTCACCTCCAGGGCCCACTCCTAGAAGGAGATGAGGGTTCTTATGTCTGCCACACCACCGTCAGTCTGGGCCCTCTCCCAGCGATTGTGGGTGAGGTTTTCCTGCGGAGACACAGAGAGGGCATCGTTAGCCACATGTGTGGTTCAGTGGTGGGAGAGGGGATGTGAAGGTGGGGTTGGGGGGCAGGGAGGGCTTGGGGTCACTTGCCGAGTTGGGGGAGTGAATGCTCCCTTGTAGGCAGGGTGGGGGATGGGGGTGGCGTTGGTGTCTACTCACTCGTGCTACCTGGTGTAGGTCGTTGACCTTCTTCCTGCACTACTATCCAGTCCTCTTGGTCATACTGTTCGAAATAATGGCCACCGCCACCTCATCCCAGGCAGCACTGCTGCCTTGTGGCTCACCCTCGGGGACCCCGGGGAAACAGGACATCCTTCCTGGCCTCCACCGCATCCAAGAGCCTTGGGACTGGCCTCCTCGGCGCCATTATTGCGAGCTGGCTGGGGTTGGCTGAGCAAGTGCAGCTTAAGTGCTCCTCGACCATGTTAGCGGGGGGCTGGCGAGCTGGGTCCCGGCGAATCAGCTGGCGAGGCGTTATTTGCAGCAAGAAGCCCGTGAGGCCTCATTAAGTGGACCAATTAATGTCGAATTGCGTTGCCGGCCTCGCTGGGCCGTGCACCAGGAAACCCGCGACAATTCCCACTCGCTAATACACACTTAGAAATATTTTCGGTGAGTCGTGTCCGCAGTGTTTTTCAAACGTTTATGCCGGGGACACATTTTTACTAACCGGCCAATCTTCAGGGCCCATGCCGTCCGAACTTTGCGACCCTCCATTTTCACTTACCTTTAATGTGACATGGGGGCCTGCTTGGTCCTCAGGGATCTCACTTGCTTTGTTATTCAATGTTACATTTCTGATAATGACTTTAGCTGATGATCTAAGATCTCACTGCATCTGAAAAAGTAAAGAGGTTTGTCCTCGAACATGCTTCGTCTTAAAGTGTCTTTGAAGTTTTGAGGGTTTTAAACTCTCATTTGCCAGTGCTTCCCTGCATATAACACATGACCTTTGAATCCTGATTTGCAATGGCACAAGTAATCATCTTTATGCTGCTTTGTTCCTGCTTTCAGCTTCTTCTTCATGGGTTGTTCGCCAGAGGCCCTGGAGTTCACACCAGCACTGCTGACAACTGCAAAATGGAGGAATCTCTCTCGCGCGCCCAGAAACGTGACGTCAGTGCGCAGGGTGCATGACCTGTACCCCACCACTCCAGGCAGGAAGACTCCAGGCAGGAAGACTCCAGCGATTAGAAACAAAACCTACTCTTGGGGCAGCACGTTGATGTCATGAGGAGACGTTCTGTTCCGCTGGTCTCTGGGCCTGCACACTGCTGAGGGGGCTGCATGCACAGAATGGCTGGCATTCAGAAAGCAGGTCGCAGCTGGCATTCTTAAAAGCCAGTCACACCATTGGACACTACTTCCTGCGATCGAGAACGCCGCGACACCTGCCCACGCCCCTGCTGCGGGTCGCGACCTTGGGTTTGAAAATGACTGCTGTAATGTGTACCAAAGAATAGCTTTAAAACAATAGTACAATAGTGGTTCGATGTTGCGAGCACTATCCTGTGATATTCAACAGAAAGGAAGTTTTCTCAACTGCAGAGTGGGGGGACAGTACCTCACAATTGAATAATTTCCACAAGATCTTTTGCAAACTGTTAATGATCCCAGTGAGGCCGATGTACTACATGGACTCCACATGTACCCGTGAAGGGGTAAAGAGGGACAAACAGCAAGAAAGTCACTCTGAAAGACTGCTGCACATCTCTTAAGTCACCATTGTTCGAGATGCATTGGTGGAATATTGCTATCCCAATAATTGGGAAGATTCTTGTGGATCACTGGGAGACTCCAGAAAGGAAAAAAAATCACAAAGATAAGCAGAATGATAGAGGTCATTCAGCCCAACTAATTCATTCTTCCAATGGAACTTTCAATGCCGCCATCACAGCATCCAATCTTCTCTTGACTGCTTTAAGAGTCTGTCTCTGCTACTCTAAGAATTACATCTTTTAATTTCTTGGCATGAAGAAGCGTTCTCTGATTTCAGCCCCAAAATTCTTTTGTACTGTGCTTATGTCTCTATTCTATTTAGCACTTAGCATTTTACATGCTGTACCTCTAAAAGCAAGGAGGTCTTGTGGCGCTATGGCTTACCTGCCTCTGAGCTAGAAGCTCTGGGTGCGGGTCTGACCTAAGGACTTGATTACCAAGGAAGGTGCATTCACAATGCACCTACAGGTTGAGTATCAGCCTGTAGGTGCATTCACAATGCACCTACAGGTTGAGTATCAGCCTGTAAAGTCCTTCCAACACATGCCAATGGCAGGCGATAAGAGTGGGCGAGACTCCTGACCAGTTGATGCAGAGTCCTCAAGCTATAACCCTCAAGAATCCTCAAGCTATAACCCTCTTGTGACAGGTCAGCGCTCTTTTCCAGGAAACAGATGAAAGTCTGCTTTGTGCACCGGTAGGTGTGGGATGAGAAACAACAACAATATATAAATGACTACCACCACCGCTTTCAAGGTTAAAGAGTTTCAATTTCTGTTTCTTGTCTCAGTCTCCGGGTCTATTTCCTTCCTCTCTATTTACTCTTGTATCTTGCCATTGCCTTTCTCTTTTTCCTTCTGTCTTCTCTTACTGCAGCATTGGAGTAATAACACTGACCTGCAGCTATCTTTTATGTTGAAACAAGCTTTAGTTTAAACCCAGAATTAACCACATTAGCATCAAAGAAATAGCTTTACAGTTGACAGTTACAACAGTTCTGAAGCAAAAGAAGAAACTTCCTTCCTAAACCTGCTCCTTCCAATTAAGCAAAGCAATATATTTCAAATACCACTCATAAATAAAGTTAATACGCAGGTTTCTACTTGCTTTTCTCTGTGCAGAGTCTTTGGAGAGAGAATCTTTCAGGACCAAACTGAAACACCTCTGTTCAGATAAGAGTTCTCAGACCAACTGCCTTTTAAAACAGACCTGGCACATCCTATTAACTGCATCATCTATGCCCAAAGCATTATTTTCTCTCTTCTTACAAGATATCTCTTGAATTGTTAGCCAGGACCAAACCAAATACCCCTCATAAATTGTCTACCCCACCTCCAGATCTCTCAAATGTAAACAATATTCCATTAGTTAGCTCACTGAAAACAAGTAAATGGTGCTTAAGGTCTATTAGCCACTTCACCAGCAAACCAACGATGACCTTACTTTTATGACACCTTCATCACAGTTCTAGCAGTCATACTGTCTGTATACATCTTAACCCAGGGTTTAATAACATTACTGCAAAAAATATATATATAAGATATGACAATTTCTTACATTCATCACAACATTCAGCATAATAGCTTCAGACATGCCTTGCACTGGGATGGTACTACATATCAATACTTTGTGTGCTTTCTGAATTAAAGTTAAAACTTTCATCTTTGTGCTTAAACCTTTGCTAGGCCTTGCCTCATCTCATTCCCTGCAAACTCTAACCAGCATTTTGTGCATCACTCAATGCAAACTTACACAACAGAGTTTGGGACCTGCTCTCTGGAATTCCCTCTCTTTCCACTTTTAGACAGTTTCTCAAAGTACTCTTTGAATATTCAATGGCAGCATTCTATCCTCTTACTCAGAAAACCATGGGTTCTATAAAAGCTCTTTAGTTTTGCTGGCATTGAGGGGTAGACTGTTGTCGCTGCAACACTCCACTAGGTTCTCTATCCCCCTCCAGTATTCTGACTCGTTGTTATTCGAGATCCGGTCCACTATGATCGTATCGTCAGCAAACATGTAGATGGAGTTGGAACCAAATTTTGCCATGCAGTCATGTGTGTACAGGGAGTATAGTAATGGGTTAAGTACGCAGCCTTGCGGGGCTCAGTATTGAGGACTATTGTGGAGGAGGTGATGTTGTTTATTCTTACTGATTGTGGTCTGTGGGTCAGAAAGTCAAGGATCCAGTTGCAGAGTGAGAAGCCAAGTCCTAAGTTTTGGAGCTTTGATATGAGCTTGGCTGGGATTATCGTGTTGAAGGCGGAGCTGTAGCCAATAAATAGGAGTCTGATGTAGAAGTCCTTGTTGTCAAGATGCTCTAGGGATGAGTGTAGGGCCAGGGAGATGGCGTCTGCTGTGGACTGGTTGTGGTGGTATGCGAATTACAGTGGATCAAGGCGTTCTGGGAGTATGGAGGTGATGCGCCTTATGACCGACCTTTCAAAGCACTTCATTACGACTTCCCACAGGGATATCGATGATGTGTCACTGTAGGTCGCCGGGTCGCGAGAGGGTTATTATATGTTTAAACCCCTACTCTAGGACTGGAGTACATAATCTCGGATGAAGTTTCAGTGCTGTGCTGCAGGGATTTAATGTCCATCAAAGATAACAATCCAATACATTAAATTTGTCATCAAGATCCACAATGCAACTCGATGAGGAGCGAGGAAGCTATACAATGTCCTCACCAGTATCCACCCCTCAACTGACGTTATTGAAAGAAACCAACTAATCATTCATCTCATTTTATGTTGCTGGGATCTTGCTGAGTATAAAGTAGCTGTCAGATTCTCCCACAAGTGATTGCATTTCAAAAATAATTCATTTGGCTGAGAATTCCCACAAGACAATATTACAAAATGCAATTTCTTTGTTTCTTACTATGTGATAAAGCCAAGACACAGATGCTTAACATCAGCTGTAACCCTGAACTCACGGGCCAACATGATTGTAAATCAAGGCATCAGACTTTGAGAATAATCTGCTGGAGGAAAAGTGACCTAAAATGAAATCATCCAGAAAATTATCAGAAGTTTCAACATTTTGACTGCAGCAGGATCAGACAATGGTAACACACATCAACTTTATAAATTATAATTAACCATCTCTTGTATGAAATATACATCACAATCAAGGCATATACAGATGATGAGAGGCAATTATGAGTCTTTGGTGTCTCAATTGATAAGAGATCACTGCTGTGGAAACAACCTACCAGATTAGCAAGATGTCAATGTTTCTGGAGCTTAACTTGTTGATCAATATGGCAGAGGTGAGCAGGCCTTTCCTGTCTATAGAGCAACACCGCTTCATGAACAATTATTTAGGGAAGGAAAGATCAATCATCCAAAAGAATTTCAAATAAACTGTCCTGCTTCTTCTTTTCTGTGGCCAGTGATGCATGAAACAACTCTTTTCTGCTGCCTATCAGATGGTGCTCTAGTTCAATTCCAAAAGAAAGCCTCTTGTCATGTGAGAGTACCTTTAAGAAATGGGTGTTTATAAATGGGTGCGTATATAAATATCTGTAGTGAGAGTACCTTTAAGAAATGGGTGTTTACTACTGCAGTGATGTCAGAGAGTGGGTGGAGCTGGGCTGTCTGTCAGCTTTTTACTTTTGTTTTAAGCTGTTTGCTGCAGGGTGTGTTTCAGTTTCGTTTTCAGTGTTGGAGCTGAAGCCAGGCAGAGCAGGTGCACTGTTGATCTCTCTGCCATGAAAAGACTATTTCTTGATCATTTGGTGAATTCAGAATTATAAATGTTCTCAGTAGTGAATGTAAACATAATGTGCTTCTTGTAAAAGGTGTTTTAAGTCATATGGATGTTAAAAGGAAAGCTTTAAGAATTACTTAGTGTTTTAGTCTTTGGGGGTTGTATTTGAATTGATGGTTGCTAAAATGTTCACTGTATGTTTTAAAAAGGTTAACTTGAGTTCATAGAATAAACATTGTTTTGCTTTAAAAAATACTTTTCCATTTCTGCTGTACCACACCTGTAGAGTGAGCCAAGTGCTCCCCACCACAATCTATTAAACGTTGTGGGTCAGGGGAACTCCATGATACACTTTGGGGTTCTCTAAACACTGGCCCATAACACATTGGAGTCTCACACTCACAACCCAAAAGATTGTGCAGGGTAGGTGAATTGGCCACACTAAATTGCCCCTTAATTGGAAAAAAAAGAATAAGGTACTCAAAATTATTATTTTTTAAAAATAAATAAATAAATAAAGCCCCCTGGGGAGGTTGTTAGCTGAAACCACAAGTCTCTACCAGGAGAACCAGCTCGATGCAATAGAGGATCACGGTTCCATTCTGTGGGAGAAGTGGACCCAATCAGACGACAACCAAGTATTGAGAAACTGGAAGTTTCATGTCTGCTTGTGGGTTTGTCTTTGGATTGTGAGTGTGAGACTCCAATGTGTTATGGGCCAGGGTTTAGAGAACCCCAAAGTGTATCATGGAGTTCCCCTGACTAGTATGGCAGGGGGGTGGGCATGGGAGCAATAGGTCAGACGGTGAGAGCATTGAGGGAGAACTAGGGAATAGGGACAGTGTGGCTCTGAGGCAGAGCAGACAGGGAGAAGTTGCTGGACACAGCGGGTCTGGTGGCCTGAAGTGCATATGTTTTAATGCAAGAAGTATTACGGGTAAGGCAGATGAACTTAGAGCTTGGATTAGTACTTGGAACTATGATGTTGTTGCCATTACAGAGACCTGGTTGAGGGAAGGGCAGGATTGGCAGCTAAACGTTCCAGGATTTAGATGTTTCAGGCGGGATAGAGGGGGATGTAAAAGGGGAGGCGGAGTTGCGCTACTGGTTAGGGAGAATATCACAGCTGTACAGCGAGAGGACACCTCAGAGGGCAGTGAGGCTATGTGGGTAGAGATCAGGAATAAGAAGGGTGCAGTCACAATGTTGGGGGTTTACTACAGGCCTCCCAACAGCCAGCGGGAGATAGAGGAGCAGATAGGTAGACAGATTTTGGAAAAGAGTAAAAACAACAGGGTTGTGGTGATGGGAGACTTCAACTTCCCCAATATTGACTGGGACTCACTTAGTGCCAGGTGCTTAGACGGGGCGGAGTTTGTAAGGAGCATCCAGGAGGGCTTCTTAAAACAATATGTAGACAGTCCAACTAGGGAAGGGGCGGTACTGGACCTGGTATTGGGGAATGAGGCCGGCCAGGTGGTAGATGTTTCAGTAGGGGAGCATTTCGGTAACAGTGACCACAACTCAGTAAGTTTTAAAGTGCTGGTGGACAAGGATAAGAATGGTCCTAGGGTGAATGTGCGAAATTGGGGGAAGGCTAATTATAACAATATTAGGCGGGAACTGAAGAACATAGATTGGGGGCGGATGTTTGAGGGCAAATCAACATCTGACATGTGGGAGGCTTTCAAGTGGCAGTTGAAAGGAATTCAGGACCGGCATGTTCCTGTGAGGAAGAAGGATAAATACGGCAATTTTCGGGAACCTTGGATGAAGAGAGATATTGTAGACCTCGTCAAAAAGAAAAAGGAGGCATTTGTCAGGGCTAAAAGGCTGGGAACAGACGAAGCCTGCGTGGAATATAAGGAAAGTAGGAAGGAACTTAAGCAAGGAGTCAGGAGGGCTAGAAGGGGTCACGAAAAGTCATTGGCAAATAGGGTTAAGGAAAATCCCAAGGCTTTTTACACGTACATAAAAAGCAAGAGGGTAGCCAGGGAAAGGGTTGGCCCACTGAAGGATAGGCAAGGGAATCTATGTGTGGAGCCAGAGGAAATGGGTGAGGTACTAAATGAATACTTTGCATCAGTATTCACCAAAGAGAAGAAATTGGTAGATGTTGAATCTGGAGAAGGGTGTGTAGATAGCCTGGGTCACATTGAGATCCAAAAAGACGAGGTGTTGGGTGTCTTAAAAAATATTAAGGTAGATAAGTCCCCAGGGCCTGATGGGATCTACCCCAGAATACTGAAGGAGGCTGGAGAGGAAATTGCTGAGGCCTTGACAGAAGTCTTTGGATCCTCGCTGTCTTCAGGGGATGTCCCGGAGGACTGGAGAATAGCCAATGTTGTTCCTCTGTTTAAGAAGGGTAGCAAGGATAATCCCGGGAACTATAGGCCGGTGAGCCTTACTTCAGTGGTAGGGAAATTACTGGAGAGAATTCTTCGGGACAGGATCTACTACCATTTGGAAGCAAATGGACGTATTAGTGAGAGGCAGCACGGTTTTGTGAAGGGGAGGTCGTGTCTCACTAACTTGATAGAGTTTTTCGAGGAGGTCACTAAGATGATTGATGCAGGTAGGGCAGTGGATGTTGTCTATATGGACTTCAGTAAGGCCTTTGACAAGGTCCCTCATGGTAGACTAGTACAAAAGGTGAAGTCACACGGGATCAGGGGTGAGCTGGCAAGGTGGATACCAAACTGGCTAGGCCATAGAAGGCAGAGAGTAGCAATGGAAGGATGCTTTTCTCATTGGAGGGCTGTGACCAGTGGTGTTCCACAGGGATCAGTGCTGGGACCTTTGCTCTTTGCAGTATATATAAATGATTTGGAGGAAAATGTAACCGGTCTGATTAGTAAGTTTGCAGACGACACAAAGGTTGGTGGAATTGCGGATAGCGATGAGGACTGTCGGAGGATACAGCAGGATTTAGATTGTTTGGAGACTTGGGCGGAGAGATGGCAGATGGAGTTTAATCCGGACAATTAATGCATTTTGGAAGGTCTAATGCAGGTAGGGAATATACAGTGAATGGTAGAACCCTCAAGAGTATTGAAAGTCAAAGAGATCTAGGAGTACAGGTCCACAGGTCATTGAAAGGGGCAACACAGGTGGAGAAGGTAGTCAAGAAGGCATACGGCATGCTTGCCTTCATTGGCCGGGGCATTGAGTATAAGAATTGGCAAGTCATGTTGCAGCTTTATAGAACCTTAGTTAGGCCACACTTGGAGTATAGTGTTCAATTCTGGTCGCCACACTATCAGAAGGATGTGGAGGCTTTAGAGAGGGTGCAGAAGAGATTTACCAGAATGTTGCCTGGTATGGAGGGCATTAGCTATGAGGAGCGGTTGAATAAACTTGGTTTGTTCTCACTGGAACGAAGGAGGTTGAGGGGAGACCTGATAGAGGTCTACAAAATTATGAGGGGCAAAGACAGAGTGGATAGTCAGAGGCTTTTCCCCAGGGTAGAGGGGTCAATTACTAGGGGGCATAGGTTCAAGGGGAGAGGGGCAAGGTTTAGAGTAGATGTACGAGGCAAGTTTTTTACACAGAAGGTAGTGGGTGCCTGGAAATCGCTAGCGGAGGAGGTGGTGGAAGCAGGGACGATAGTGACATTTAAGGGGCATCTTGACAAATACATGAATAGGATGGGAATAGAGGGATACGGACCCAGGAAGTGTAGAAGATTGTAGTTTAGTCGGGCAGCATGGTCGGCACGGCTTGGAGGGCCGAAGGGCCTGTTCCTGTGCTGTACATTTCTTTGTTCTTTGTTCTTTGTTTTATTTCTCAGGACTTTGAATAGGTCAATTGGTCTCCATTACAATTTGTTTTTCCATAAGGGGAGGCAGAGGCTTAGTGGTATTGTCACTGGACTATTAGTCCAGGTACCCAGGACAATGCTTTGGGGACCAGGGTTTGAATCCCACACTGGCAGATTGTGAGGTTTGAATTCAATCAAAATCTAATGGTGACCATGAGTTCATTGTTGATTTTGGGCGGTATGGTGGCCCAGTAGTTAGCACTGTTGCCTACGGCGATGAGGACCCGAGTTTGATCCCGGCCCTGGGTCACTGTCCGTGTGGAGTTTGCACATTCTCCCCGTGTCTGTGTGGGTTCCACCCCCACAACCCAAAGATGTGCAGGTTAGGTGGATTCGCCATGCTAAATTGCCCCTTTATTGGAAATAAAATAATTGGGTACTTTAAATTAAAAAAAAGATGATTGTAATAAAAACCCATCTGGTTCACTAATGTCCTTTAAGGAAATCTGCCATCCTTACCTGATCTAGCCTCCATGTGACTCCAGACCTATAGCAATGTGGTTGACTCTTAATTACCTTCTGAAAATGGCCTGGCAGGCCACACAGTTCAAGGGCAATTAGGAATGGGCAACAACTGCTGACCCAGCGACGCCCAGATCCCCTGAACGAGAGTAAAAAAGGAAGAATTTTCGTCACTCAGGAATTTGTTGGAACAAGTGTCATGTGAGAGTCCCTTTAAGAAAAGTGTGTTTCATCAAATGGCTGCAGTGATGTCATTGTGTGGGTGGAGCTGGGCTGACTGTCTTATACTTTTATTTTTGAGCTGGCAGCTGCAGCGTGTTTAGCTTCATTTTTAGAAGTGGAGAGCTGCATTCAAAGCAAGCAGCTGTGTTCATGATCTCTCTCTCTACAAGCTGAAGAATGTCTCCAGATCATTGATGATTTCAAAGTAATACCTGTTTCTGTAGAGCATTTAAACCTGCTGTCTTTATTTAAAAAGGGTTTAACTTTTGGATGTTGCTAGGAAAGGTATTAAGGGTTACCTATAGAGTATTGTATCTGTGGGGTTACGTGTGTTGGTAGGTAATAAGATGTTTTCTGTGTGTTTATAAAATGTTAACTGAATTCATAGAATAAACATTGTTTTGTTTTAAACATACTTTAGACCTCTGTTGCATCACACCTGTAAAGTGGGCCCTTGTGCACCCCATAACCAAAACCTATTTAAAGTTGTGGGTCAGGTGAACTCCATGATATACTTTGGTTTCTCTAAACCTTGGTCCATAATAAATGGAACTTTACCACATGTATATATGGACTATTGGGTAAATTTTCAGGATGGAGTACAGAAGGGAAAAATGTGCTAGGAGGTTTTCACACCATTAGCAGAAGTTGCTGGGGTTTCATCTGAGCAACCTCAATGCAAGGAAATTTGACAGGTTCTGGTGGGAATGTGAGAACTTCCACTGAGTCAATGTTTAATAAGGTTGTTGGTAATGATTTTAAAAAACTACCCCTATTATACGATCTAAAAAGGGAATTGGACAGGAAGAATATAAAAGGATAGATGGAAGAAGATATGGGAATTAAATCAGTTCTAGTCAAAGAGCTGGTGGGTTACCTCCTTCTGTGCTATCATTTCAAAATGCATGAAGCCCAATCAGTTGTTTCAGTGCTGGAGGCAAACAATCATTAAGTGCTTCAGATGTGACTCTTTCTATCTGCATAAATGGTCAATAAACTTGAAGTATCATTTCGATTTGCTCTGAACAATTGTTACAACACGGTGATTCGAAAAACTGATGGACAATTTTGCAAACTGGTGAATCAGGTAAGCACCTAGTATCTATACGAATACAGCCTCAAGAAAATTGACATGCAGAACTAAAAGGCCATGTAGACTATTTAATCCTTCCTTCTGCTAGGCTGGGCACAAATCGCATTGTTACAATTTAACAAATAGCCAGAAACAGCTGAATAACTACAATAGAGACATAAAGAACTGAATCACACCCAGAAAATGGAGTATTATTATTGCCTTTATTCCGTCATATGATGTTCTTTACCCAAACTTCAATTTTATACCAGATTTAGTGCTGAGATAGCTATTAAGTTGATACAAGCATTGTAAAGCTACCAAATTACATTCCCTCAATTTGGGGATTCTGTGCCCACAGGGAGGGACAGTGCATTCCACACTTTTCTTCTAATCCATGCCTGACATCACATAAAGCGACCAATTTCTTCCACGATTTTGCATCCAGCAAATCATGCCCTGGGTTGTTTCATAATGAAATCCCTTTGCATGAGGGCTGGTTGTGAGCGTGACCTCATCTCCTTTCAGGTGTCCCAGCTGGATAAGGACCAGGACTTTCTGCTTGATGCACGATCAATTGCACAAAGGCGAGAGTTGAATACAATTGAGGCTTTATTGCTCTAAGATGTGTGGCCTCCCACAGCGGCTGTTGAAATGGCTGCAGCATGGAGGACACACACATTTATACTCCGCCTACTGGACGGAGCCAGCAAGCAGGAACTACCGACGTACCTGTAGTACAGGTCCTACCATACATCATCTAATATAGGTGCAACAGTGGTTTACCACATTCACCCCCTGTTAAAATTGAGTCCGGCGGGGGTGGTGGAGAACTATATACAAGAAATGAGTTTTACATTTACAATATTTGAGGGGGAAAAAAATGTCTTTTGAAGTCCAGTGGACCAGTTAGAGGTTTAACCGGTCCAGGTCCTTGATGTGCCGCTGGTAGCGACGCAGTGGTGGCGGCGATGCCGATGCTGGTCTGGTCTTCGGTGACTCTGGGAGCGTGCCAAAATCATTTTCATCCTCGGGCGTGGGCAGGGGGAGGACGGATGGTCATGGGGGGGTTGCTGCTGGGGGCGCCGGAGAGGGGAGGATGGTGCCGGGCCGGAGGGGTGTGCGGAACCTGCTGGTGCCAGGTCCCTGAGGGCGACAGTATCCTGGCGGCCGTCGGGGTATGCCGCGTAGTCATACTGGGGGTTTGTATGAGCAATTGCACCCTCTCCACCAACGGGTCCACCTTGTGGAGTCAGACATGCCTACGGAGCAGGACGGGTCCTGGTGCTGCGAGCCAAGTCGGGAGCGACACCCCGGATGTGGACTTCCCAGGGAAGGCAAAAAGACGTTCATGGGGTGTGTTGTTAGTGGCGGTGCACAGTGGTGACCGAATGGAGTGTAGTGCATCAGGGAGGACCTCCTGCCAGCGGGAGGCCGGGAGGTTCCTGGACCGCAGGGCCAGTTGAACGGCCCTCCATACCGTCCTGTTCTCCCTCTATACCTGTCCGTTTCCACGGGGGTTATAACATGTCATCCTGCTGGAGGCAATACCCCTGCTGAGCAGGAACTGACCTAGCTCATCACTCATGATTGAGGATCCCCTGTCACTGTGGATGTAGGCGGGGAAGCCGAACATAGCGAAGATTGAGTTGAGGGCTTTGATGACGGCGGCAGACGTCATGTCGGGGCATGGGATGGCGAAGGGGAATCTGGAGTGCTCATCGACCACACTGAGGAAATACGTGTTACAGTCATGGAGGGGAGGGGCCCTTTGAAATCCACGCTGGGGCGCTCAAAGGGGCGGGAGGCCTTCACCAGGTGCGCACGGTCCGGCCGGTAGAAGCGCGGCTTGTACTCCGCACAGACCTGGCAGTCCCTGGTGATTGTCCGTACTTCCTCGACGGAGTAGGGCAGATTGCAGGCCTTTATAAAATGGTACAACCGAGTGACTCCCGGGTGACAACGGCTGTCGTGCAGGGCCTGGAGTCGGTCTACTTGTGCGCTGGCACATGTACCTCGGGATAGGGCGTCTGGGGGCTCGTTGAGCTTGCCGGGGCATTACAAAATCTCGTAATTGTAGGTGGAGAGCTCGATCCTCCACCTCAAAATCTTATCATTCTTGATCTTGCCCCGCTGTGTGTTATTGAACATGAAGGCTACTGACCGTTGGTCAGTGAGGAGAGTGAATCTCCTGCCGGCCAGGTAATGCCTCTCTGCTGCACAGCTTCAACGATAGCGTGGGCCTCTTTTTTGACGGATGAGTGCCGAATTTCTGAGGCATGAAGGGTGCAGGAAAAGAATGCCACGGGTCTGCCTGCCTGACTGAGCGTGACGGTTAGGGCGACGTCTGATGCGTCGTTCTCTACTTGAAAGGGCAGTGTCTCATCCACTGCGTGCATCCTGGCCTTGGCGATATCGGCTCTGATA
Organism: Scyliorhinus torazame; assembly: GCF_047496885.1. Taxonomy (NCBI): domain Eukaryota; kingdom Metazoa; phylum Chordata; class Chondrichthyes; order Carcharhiniformes; family Scyliorhinidae; genus Scyliorhinus; species Scyliorhinus torazame. The sequence continues at coordinate 199,686,198 of NC_092713.1, read as the reverse complement.
CGGGCGAAGGCCTGTTGTGCCTCGGCCGTCAGGGGAAAATGGGTGGACTGTATGAGTGGGCGGGCCTTGTCCGCATAGTTTGGGACCCACTGGATGTAGTATGAAAAGAACCCCAGGCAGCGTTTGAGGGCCTTGGGGCAGTGGGGGAGGGGGAGCTCCATGAGGGGGCGCATGCGGTTGGGATCGGGCCCCAGAACTCCGTTCTGGACCACATAGCCGAGGATGGCTAAGCGGTCCGTGCTAAACACACACTTCTCCTTGTTGTAGGTGAGGTTTAGGAGAGTGGCGGTGTGGAGAAATTTGGCAAGGTTGGCATCGTGGTCCTGCTGATCATGTCCGCAGATGGTGATGTTGTCTAGGTATGGAAAGGTGGCCCGCAAACCGTACTGGTCGATCATTCGGCCCATCTCCTTTTGGAATGCCATGGTGACGCCGAAAGGAACCCTGACGAAGTGATAGATTATCATAGAATTTACAGTGCAGAAGGAGGCCATTCGGCCCATCGAGTCTGCACCAGCTCTTGGAAAGAGCACCCTTACCAAGGTCAACACCTCCATCCTATCCCCACAACCCAGTAACCCCACCCAACACTAAGGGCAATTTTGGACACTAAGGGCAATTTATCCTGGCCAATCCACCTAACATGCACATCTTTGGACTGTGGGAGGAAACCGGAGCACCCGGAGGAAACCCATGCACACACGGGGAGGATGTGCAGACTCCGCACAGATAGTGACCCAAGCCGGAATCGAACCTGGGGTACGCATCGAGCTGCGAGTACCGATTGATGATCTGGCTGTAGTCCACGACCATTCTGTGTTTCTCCCCAGATTTAACTACTACCACTTGGGCTCTCCAGGGGTTGTTGCTGGCCTCGATGATGCCTTCCCGAAGCAGCCGCTGGACCTCGGACCTGATGAAAGTCCTGTCCTGAGTGCTGTACCGTCTGCTCCTGGTGGCAATGGGTTTGCAATCCGGGGTTAGATTTGCGAAAAGGGAAGGTGGATCGACCTTTATGGTGGCGAGGCCGCACACAGGAAGGGGTGGTAGGGGCCCGCTGAATTTCAGGCTTTGGCTCTGGAAGTTGCACTGGAAGTCCAGGCCGAGTAGTAGGGCAGCGCAGAGGTTAGGGAGGACGTAGAGGCGGAAGCCGCTGAATTCTACGCCCTGGATCATGACTGTGACGGTACAGTACCCCCGAATCGCCACGGAATGGGATCCGGAGGCCAGGGAGATTCTTTGGTTGGCGGGGTGTACCACGAGGGAGCAGCGCCTTACCGTATCCAGGTGGATGAAGCTTTCGGTGCTCCCAGAGTCCAGCAGGCAAGAGGTCACAGGTCCATTGATTTTAACGCTGGTCGATGCGGAGGCCAGGTTGTGCGGACGAGACTGGTCGATGGTCACGGAGGCGAGTCGTGGTTGGTCGTCACTGATGTCGGATGATGGGGAGCCCGGGGGCCACAGGTCCTGGAATGCTGGCGGTGCCCATGTGCCGTGGGGGAGACAAGATGGCGGCACCTGAAGATCTTGAAGAAGACAAAATGGCGGGGCCCATGGGCCGCACGTGTTGCGCGGAGGGGAAGATGGCGGCACCCATTGTCCGTAAACAAGGGGGGTGGGAGCGATAGCGGCGACTGCATGGGCCTGGCACACCGCGGCGAAGTGCCCCTTCTTACCGCAAGCCTTACAAAGGGCAGCGTGGGCCGGGCAGCGTTGGCGGGGGTGTTTCTGCTGGCCGCAAAAGTAACATCGGGGACCCCCAGGGTTCGATGGCTGGTATGTGGCGCAGGCGTATTGGCTGGGTAAGGCCCCCGCTGGGGCTGCCGTCTGTGGGGTCCACAATGCATAGGAGGGGTGGGCCGCGCGGCTGGGGGTGTAGGCCTGAATGTTGCGTGAGGCGACCGTCATAGAGAGCGCTAGCTTCTTTGTCTCTGCGAGATCGAGCGTGGCCCTTTCTAACAGTCGCTGGCATATGAGGTCCGACCCAATCCCCGTAACAAAAGCGTCTCGCATAAGGAGGTTTGAATGTTCCATGGCCGTAACGGCCTGACAGTCACAGTCCCAGACGAGTGGGATTAGGGCCCGCCAGAAGTCTTCTATGGACTCACCAGGGAGTTGAGAGCGAGTGTAATTTTCTTTGAGAAGCGTCATGGCGTCGGCGTAGTTTGGCGTGTCCTGGATCAGCGGAAAGACGTTGGAGCTCAACCTTGAGTACAGTATCTGCATTTTCTGAGCCTCCGAGACAGGGCTTGGCACCGAGTTGATGTACGCCTCGAAACAAGCTAGCCTGTGCTGAAAGTCCTTCTTGGCGGCGCTTGATTGCGGATCCAGCTGCAGGCGATCCAGCTTGATACGGAGGTCCATCTTTTGAAAATATTAGAGCAATAAATTGATGCACGATCAATTGCACAAAGGCGAGAGTTGAATACAACTGAGGCTTTATTGCTCTAAGATGTGGGGCCTCCCACAGCAGCTGGCGAAATGGCTGCAGCATGGAGGACACACACATTTATACTCCGCCTACTGGGCGGAGCCAGCAGGCAGGGACTCCCGATGTACCTGTAGTACAGGTCCTACCATACATCACCAAATATAGGTGCAACAGTGGTTTACCACACTGCTCCCATTTGCATTGGGCAGGTTCAGCGACGTGAGTGGAAAATCTTGCCAGATATCCAAATTGCATTTCACGCCAAAGTAAAAGCACAGTGCGGTTATCCCCTCCCCCCACCAGTGATGGAGCGCGGTTCCCGATGTTCACATCATTTCCATACATTAGCATCTCAATTACAGGCCTCCATGTGTAAATTATTGCCCCCCTCCCCAAGCCCTCCCACCATCTGAAAGTTCATTCACGTCAGCGTGAGCGCAGATCGGTATAGTCTCCTGAGGCGTGCACTTGATGAGCCAAGCTCCAGAGGATCTCAGGTGCATGCATTGTTCAGGGAGGAGAGGGGGGGTCATTGAGTGGGACAGGTGAGGGTGTATGAGAGTCCCTGGTGAACTATTATATGCTGGAGCAGCCTTTAAAAATGGTGCCTCGATCTGGGAAAAACAAAGTTGCTGGTAGGGCAGCCTCAGAGCCCAGCCCATCAGCTTGACATTGTGGATCCTCCATTTGGGGTTTCTGAGCCAAAGTGCTCGACAATACAGCAGAGATAGCCACAATCGGTGCTGGCGGCTTCTGCACCGCTTTTCCCAACCACTATCAGTCTTTGCCGATTTAGGGAAAACTCTGCCCATGTTGCAAGGAATTTTCCTTTAGTTATTTCAATAATTCCTGTGGTTCAGGTCGAGTGTGCTGTCCAAATGCAGGTTTATTTCTCAGGCATAAAATCCAATAATTATTACGGTTACACAATCAACTCACTCAACTTATTTTCTGCAGACCAAGGTGATCAGACTTGGCTTCTATAGGCTGGATTTCTAACTGCTCTGACTGCTCTCTTCGCAAGGCTCTCATTATGTGAGGAAAAGCCTACTTGACCTTCCCAGTGAAGTCCAGAATCTTCTCCTTTGATATCAACTCGTCATCTAATTCTCCCTCCATACAAACCCCAAGGTTATGATATAATGGCTAGTTCTATGGCTCTTTTAAAGGGACAGGAGACATTCTGGCGACTTACTCATAAATCCATCTTGACCATTGTTACAGTCAAGCGATGATATTCCCACCAACTCTAACTTGACGAGGTCTCATGATGTGAGCAAGTTAAAATGGGCAACTCGACTGAAAGGCTGAGGATGGTTTGATTAGAAGGTACAACAAAGCAGATTCTTACAGCATGGTTTGTCACTCCTCCCCCATCAAACACAAGTACCCCACTGAAAGTCCAAAGATCAGGGGCGGGATTTTCCATTGGCTGATGCCGAAATCAGAAACGCGATTTGGCGGAGAATAGGTTCCGAAATCCCGCTCAAGGAGTCAGTTAAATACCTGAAAATGTGATGCATTGGCTCTGGCCATGAAAATGTGGCAGACATTGAAGCAGTATCCTTATTGGGCCAAGAATCAAAGCTTTAAAAATCATCTTTTCCCCAAAGGGAAGAATGTTCTTCTAGTGTTCGACCAACAATCCCGTCTTTCTTCCTGCAGGTGGGTGAGGCTGACTTGAGGCCCAATACAGCTGCTTTCAGCAGCAGTGTTGTTCATTCTGCCGATGAGGAAATAATGGGTGAAATTCTTAGCTTAGCTGAGCAACACTCATAGGCATACCACCAAAGCATCTGTTAGGCAAATGAGAAACATATGGAAGAACAACTCACCTGACCTCAATTGGAATTCCTGTGTCAGACATCTGGCATATGTGGGAACGGCGTCAAATCCCTGAGAGTGATTCATCTTAGTTGTCCCCATTTCCCATCCATGAAGGTGAAGTAGAATCACAATGTTAGCACTATATTGCCAGCAATATAACTCATGCCCTGCCCAATAACATCAGATTGCAACAGATCTAACAATAACCTTTGAGGTACGGATGGCTTTGATCAATTTCTAGTTATGAAAAGGCAGTATCTCTGCTGGATACGGATTTCCTGATCTCCTCTTTGCAGTTATTTATGTGCCTTGTCCCAGTTTGTTGAGTAATTTTAGCAATTCACGTGGGCTCAGTGATCAAGAGTTGCTGGCTCGTCTGAACGTAAAAGTTTAATTGCATCCTATGGCACACGTCCATGACTGTCCAATGATGGATTTCCAACCTACATTAAGGAGCAATTTAGTCAGCAACCTTTAGTTGTCAGCTATTGATCATTGCTGATTCAATACTCAAACAGCTTTCAAATCAACCACACATAAAAACTACTTGATCGTCCAATCGTTTTAATGTTGCCATTTGAGATTAAAGATTACTTCGATAGAATTCAAGTATGGTTCAGCGGTGAGAACATTTTAGAAACAATAATTTGGTTTTAATGTTGCCCTTTGGTGACGACGATAAATAAAAACACAAAATGCTGGAAAAAAACTCAGCAGGTCTGGCCCATTGGGGGCGGAGCAGGGTCTCGACCAGGGTCCGCACGCTCGTGGCCATGGAGCACATGGAGTGGACCATCTCCGTCTGGGACTGCGCCACATCACGTTGTGACTGTGTCACCACCTTCTGGGTTTGTGTCACATCAGCCAGTGACTGCACCATCTCCCTCTGGGCCGGGGCCACCTCTCTCTCCATCTGTGCAACATCAGCCTGCGCCTGGACAATGCCGCTGCCATTCAAAGTATCATCTTGCATCATTGACTTTGTCTACATATGTGTTCATGGAACCCACTTCTTCACTCACCTGATGAAGGAACTGCGCTCTGAAAGCTCGTGATTCCGAACAAACCTGTTGGAGTTTAACCTGGGGCGAAATTCTCCCCCAACGGCGGGATGTCCGCCGACTGGCGCCAAAGACGGCGCCAATCAGACGGGCATCGCGCCGGCCCAAAGGTGCGGAATGCTCCGCATCTTTGGCGGCCTAGCCCCAACATTGAGGGGCTAGGCCGACGCCGGAGGGATTTCCGCCCCGCCAGCTGGCGGAAATGGCGTTTGTTGCCCCGCCAGCTGGCGCGGAGATGCGGCGCATGCGCGGGAGCGTCAGCGGCCGCTGTCAGTTTCCTGGCGCATGCGCAGGAGCATCAGCGGCCGCTGTCAGTTTCCCGCGCATGCGCAGTGTGGAGAGTCTCTTCTGCCTCCGCCATGGTGGAGGCCGTGGCGGAGGCGGAAGGGAAAGAGTGCCCCCATGGCACAGGCCCGCCCGCGGATCGGTGGGCCCCGATCGCGGGCCAGGCCACCGTGGGGACACCCCCCGGGGTCAGATCGCCCCGTGCCCCCCCCCAGGACCCCGGAGCCCGCCCACGCCGCCTGGTCCCGCTGGTAAATACCAGGTTTGATTTACGTCGGCGGGACAGGCAATTCCTGGGCGGGACTTCGGCCCATTCGGGCCGGAGAATCCAGCGGGGGGTCCCGCCAACCGGCGCGGCCCGATTCCCGCCCCCGCCCAATCTCCGGTACCGGAGACTTCGGCGGGGGCGGGGGCGGGATTCACGGCGGCCAACGGCCATTCTCCGACCCGGCGGGGAGGTCGGAGAATGACGCCCCTGGTGTTGTTAGACTTCTTACTGTGCCCACAACAGTCCAGCACCGGCATCTCCACATCTGAAACAAAATCTTTAAAGTTGGCAGACTAATGCAATTTGGGAACACTCTTCATGGAAATTAATTCAATTGGGGGTGTAGCAGGATTTGTGGGCAGGCCCCACCTTCAATTTGTCAACTGAAAGGAGAATGTGTTCCTAGCAGAGTCTTTCCCTAAATTTAAAACTGGAACCAATAGGGGCTATGAATTAATTCTCTAATAGTTCAATCAATAGCTGAGGTATACATATGAAGGAAGTTTTCAGCTCAGTGACAAGTCGATAAAGAGTAGTAGGGCATCATGAAGGTGCAACAATTGCTCCAATGCTCCATTTTTAAGGAAACGGGGACAATTGAAGATATCTCCTGTGGTAGTCTGGCAGTGAAGAGACAGAGGCTCTTTGTGTGAACAAACAGAGATTATTGATAACCAGGAACAATGGTACAGAGGCCACTGGCCTTGCTACTTTACATCTTTATTACATGACTGATGCACGATCAATTGCACAAAGACTAAAGTTGGGTACAACTGTGGCTTTATTACAGTCAGATGCGTGGCCTCCTGCTGAGGCTGGCGAAATGGCAGGGCACTGGAGGTCATGCATATTTATACAGTTCTCCGTGGGCGGAGCCAGCCGGCAGGAGCTACCGGCGAACCTGTAGTGCAGGTCCTACCTTACATCTCCTATCACAGTGGTTCACCACATTCACTCTCCGTTAAAAATGAGTCTGGCAGGGGTGACGTGAAACTATATACAATTAGTGCAATTATGTACAGTGGTAGGGAAAGAAAAGGTCTGGAGTCCGTCAAAGGTTCAGCCGGTCCGGTGCTTTGGTGCTTCGTTGGGAGCGGCGTAACGGTGGCGGCGAAGTCGGTGCTGGCAGTGGTGGAGGTGGCACCGATGGCGGTGGCGGCGGTGCTGATGCTGGCCAGTCATCGGGGAACTCCGGGAGCGTGCTGAAGTCCTCTTCGTCCTCTTGTGCGGAAAAGGGGAGGGGTGTGTGGTCTTGTGGTGTCAATATTGGCGGAGCGGTGGGGGGGCGCATTGGTGGGGGTGTGTGTTGGGGTGGAACCTGACGGTGACAGGTCCCTGAGTGAGACAGTATCTTGGCGGCTGTTGGGGAACTCAACAGAGGCATATTGAGGGTTGGCGTGGAGCAGGTGAACCCTGTCCACTAAGGGGTCCGCCTTGTGGAGTCAGACGTGCCTACGGAGAAGGACCGGTCCTGGAGCAGCGAGCCAAGTCGGGAGCGACACCCCGGATGTGGACTTCCTGGGGAAGGTAAAAACACGTTCATGGGGTGTGTTATAGTGGCGGTGCACAATAGTGACCGGATGGAGTGCAGAGCGTCAGGGAGGACCTCCTGCCAGTGAGAGGCTGGGAGGTTCCTGGACCGTAGCGCCAGCGTGACGGCCCTCCAAACCGTCCCATTCTCCCGTTCTACTTGCCCGTTTCCCCGGGGGTTGTAGCTGGTCGTCCTGCTGGAGGCTATGCCCCTGCTGAGCAGGAACTGACGCAGCTCATCGCTCATGAATGAGGATCCCCTGTCATTGTGGATGTAGGCGGGGAAACCGAACAGAGCGAAGATGGTGCTGAGGGCCTTGATGACAGTGGCAGACGGCATATCCGGGGCATGGGATGGCGAAGGGGAATCTGGAGTACTCATCGACCACACTGAGAATGTACGTGTTACAGTCGGTTGAGGGGAGGGGCCCTTTGAAATCCATGCTGAGGCGTTCAAAGGGGTGGGAACCATTCACTAGGTGCGCACGGTCCGGCTGGTAGAAGTGCAGCTTGCACTCCGCACAGACCTGGCAGTCCCTGGTGACTGTCCTTACTTCCTCGACGGAGTAGGGCAGATTGCGAGCTTTGAGCAGATGGTACAAAGGCTGTCGTGTAGGGCCCGGAGTTGGTCCACTTGTGCGCTGGCACATGTACCTCAGGAGAGGGCGTCTGGGGGCTTCTTGAGTTTACCGGGGCGATACAAGATCTCGTAATTATAGGTGGAGATCTCGATTCTCCACCGCAAGATTTTATCATTTTTGATCTTGCCCCGCTGTGTGTTATTGAACATGAAGGCTACCGACCATTGGACCGTAAGGAAAGTGAACTCTTACCGGCCAGGTAATGCCTCCAATGCCGCACAGCTTCAACGATAGTTTGAGCCTCCTTTTCGACGGATGAGTGTCGAATTTCCGAGGCATGAAGGGTGCGGTAAAAGAATGCCACGGGTCTTCCTGCCTGGTTTAGAGTGGCGGCAAGGGCGACGTCTGAAGCGTCGTTTCTACTTGGAAAGGCAGTGACTCGTCCACTGCGCGCATCCCGGTCTTGGCGATGTCTGCTCTGATGCGGGTGAAAGCATGTTGTGCCTCGGCCGCGAGGGGGAATTGGGTGGACTGGATGAGTGGGCGGGCCTTGTCCGCATAGTTTGGGACCCACTGAGCGTAGTAGGAAAAGAACCCCAGGCAGTGTTTGAGGGCCTTGGGGCAGTGGGGGAGGGGAAGTTCCATGAGGGGGCGCATGCGGTCGGGGTCGGGCCCGAGAAGTCCGTTTTGGACTATATAGCCGAGAATGGCTAACCGGGTCGTGCTGAACACACACTTCTCTTTGTTGTAGGTCAGGTTGAGAAGAGTGGCAGTGCGGAGGAATTTATCGAGGTTGGCATCGTGGTCCTGCTGGTCATAGCCGCAGATGGTGACATTATCTAAGTACAGAAAGGTGGCCCGCAAACCGTACTGGTCGACCATTCAGTCCATCTCTCTTTGGAAGACCGAGACCCCATTTGTGACACCGAAAGGGACCCTAAGGAAGTGGTAGAGGCGACCGTCCACCTCGAAGGCAGTGTATGGCCAGACCGACTTCCGGATGGGAAGCTGGTGGTAGGCGCATTTCAGGTCAATTGTTGAGCGCAATCTGATTGACCATATCAGATATGCATGGGAGGAGGTACACGTCGAGCTGTGTGTACCGATTGATGGTCTGGCTGTAGTCCACGACCATCCTGTGTTTCCCCCAGTTTTAACCACTGCCACTTGGGCTCTCCAGGGCCTGTTGCTGGCCTTGATAATACCCTCCTTAAGCAGCCGCTGGACTTCGGATCTGATGAAGGTCTTATCCTGGGTGCTGTATCGTCTGCTCCTCGTGGCAACGGGCTTGCAATCCGCAGTTAGATTGGCAAAAAGGGAGGGGGGGATCGACCTTGAGGGTCGCGAGGCCGCAAACGGTAAGCGGGGATAAGGGCCTGCCGAATTTGAGGGTGAGGCTCTGGAGATTGCACTGGAAGTCCAGGCTCAACAGGAGTGCAGCGCAGAGATCAGGAAGGACATAGAGGCGGAAGTTACTAAATTCTACACCTGGACCGTGAGGGTGACTGTACAAAAGCCTCGGATCGGGATGGAGTGGGATCCGGAGGCTAGGGAGATCCTTTGATTGGCAGGATGGACCGCGAGGGAGCAGCGCCTTACTGTATCTGGGTGAATGAAGCTTCATCCGTCAGTTTGAACGTGTCCCCTTCCAGTAATCGTTCTCGGATGCGGTTCGACGCAATCCCCGTCACGAAGGCATTGCGCATGAGGAGATTTGCGTGTTCGGCGGCCGTAACGGCCTGACAGTCCCAGTCCCGACGAGTGGAATTAGGGCCCGCCAGAAGTCTTCAATGGACTCACCAGGTTGTTGCGAGCGGGTGGCGAGTACATGCGTGTTCGCCTTCTGCGCGTAGTGTTCCTTAAGGAGTTCCATTTCTTTTGTGTAATTCGTGGCGTCTTGGATCAATGGGAACACGCTGGAGCTGAGTCTGGAGTACAGGACGTTTATCTTCTGAGCCTCCGTTGGCTCGGGGTCTGCAGCCTTGATGTAGGCCTCAAAACATGCTAGCCAGTGAGTAAAGTCTTTTCTGGTGTCGGGCGAGTGCGGATCCAGCTGCAGGCGATCGGGCTTAATTCTGATATCCATTCTGTGGAAAATCTGACTGTAATAAATTCATGCACGATCAATTGCACAAAGACTAAAGTTGGGTACAACTGTGGCTTTATTACAGTCAGATGCGTGGCCTCCTGCTGCAGCTGGCGAAATGGCAGGGCACTGGAGGTCATGCATATTTATACAGTTCTCCCTGGGCGGAGCCAGCCGGCAGGAGCTACCGGCGAACCTGTAGTGCAGGTCCTACCTTACATCTCCTATTACAGTGGTTCACCACAATGACTCCCCCATATATTCTGCTCAGGAGGGGACTCCACCCTGCTTTGGCCCCCATTGGTCTCCAGAGCCCGATGACCCTCCTCTGCTGCGCTGTCTTAAAGAGTCAGACGTCTCAATCACTACATCTCCTATTCCAGTGAGCCATGATAAAAGCCTATCTGTGAACTTTGGGCGACAACAGTTTAGGATTTGTTTGCAATCTCCTCCATCTTCCACACTTCTGCACCTTGATGAAGAAGGCTCAAAGTCGTCCAGAGGTATTGAAAGGTTTATTGAGTAACAGAATTTAATAACTGCGTGAGTTCTTACTTTATGATCAATACCAGGAGAAAGGTTACAATGTTTATATAAAGTAGCTATGTCTGACTAGACTAGTAGCCCTGAGCTAGATCTATGCTCCTGCTCTCGTCACAGTCTAATCACCAAGAGAGGCAGAGAGCCGCTTGCGCCTGGCTTTTATACCCGCCAGTGCTGGCCCCTAGTGGTCTTTCAATTTCCTATTAAACCCTTATGTACATACCCATGTAAAGATCACGACACACACCCTTTTTTTTACATAGTTTCAGTGTTGTTACTAGAATGGAACAAACACAGTTGGTATTGTGTGCAAATGCATTACAGAAATCAATGATTGCATCAGTCCAATGTTCACAGGTTCAGGCGGTTAGGTGTGCAACTGATTCGAGTTGATCTCCTAAGTGGGCATGGTGACACTGAGGTTTTAATGTCCGTCTGTTCACCGGCTGATGGTGTCAAGTGTTGTCGAGTGAGTGAGTCCTGTAGATTTAACGTCGGAAAGACAGGTTTAGGAAGTGGAACCTTTAGCAGGTCTCGTCGATTTGGTCTGAACAGCACACCTTCGTCGGACTTTACAATGTATGATCGTGGCACTGCTTATCGTAGCACTGTTGCCGCGTTGGACCATCCTCCACCTGGGTGTCGCAGTCGAACCATGTCATTGACCGCTAATGGTTGCAGCGATTTTGCATGCCGATCAAGTGCTGCTTTTGTTTGTGACATTGGTGTCCTATCTTGTCAAGCACTTGTGAGTGATCCGGATTGCTGAAGTGTAACGCTGGTAGCGTTGTTCTCACATCTCGATTGAAGAGCATTTGATGGCCCTGAGCTTAACGGTGATGATCTGTTTGATAATAGAGCCAGGTGTATGTCGGAATTTGAGTCAGTGGCCTTGCTTATGAGTTGTTTGATAATGTGTACACCTTTCTCTACTTTGCCGTTGGACGGGGGTAAGTGTGGACTCGATGTCACGTGTTTAAAGTTGTATTTCTTCGAGAATCCCGTCCACTCCCAGCTCGCAAAGCAAGGACCATTATCGAACATGACGGTTTGTGCAATAACATGCCTCGAGAATGTTTCCTTGCAGGCTTTGATAACTGATGTAGACGTGAGATCCGGGAGTTTCATTACTTCCGGAAAGTTGGAGCAATAGTCAATGATAAGCACATAGTTTTGACCCATGGAGTGAAACAAGTCTATGCCAACTTTGTTCCACGGTGACGTAGTCATCTCATGCTGCTGGAGTGGCTCCTTGCATTGTGCCGGTTGATGTTTTTGACACGTGTCACATGTGAGTATCATGTTTGTAATGTCCTCATTTATCCCAGGCTAGTACACGGATTGCCTTGCTCTTCTTTTGCATTTTTCGATTCCAAGGTGTCCCTCATGAATCCTGCGGAGCATGTCTGACCTGAGCGTTAGTGGAATGACGATTCTGTCATTTCTCAATATTAATCTGTCCACTACTGACAGTTCAATTTTGATGTTTTGGAACTGCGGGCCTTTTGGAACACCGTCCTTTTGGCCAGCTACGCTGAAGGTTGTGCATGACCTGGAGCAAAGTCGCAACTTCTCGTGTCACCAGACAAATTTGCTGCAGCTTCTCGTCAGATGCTGGGAGAGTCTCTCTGCACAACTGCGCTTGAGCTTCTACATCGTCAATGGACGCAGGAGGTGAGCTGTCAGTGTCAATGGCTCGGGACGGTGTGTCAGCTATGATGAGGTCCTTCCCAGGAGTGTAGACCAGTGTGAAGTCATACCTCCTTAGCTTCATCACCATGCGTTGTGGGCGTGGCATCATATCATTGAGATTTTTTTCAATTATATTGACCAGCGGTGTATGATCAGTCTCAACTAGGAACGTGGGAAGGCCGTACACATAGTGGTGAAATTATGTTATACCTGTGATCAGCCCCAGGCACTCCTTCTCTATCTGTGCATACCTGCATTCTGTGGCGGTCATCGCTCTAGACCCGTATGCAACTGGGACCCAGTCCGATTGGTCATCCCGTTGGAGGAGTACCGCACCAATTCCATATTGACTGGCATCGGTGGAGATCTTTGTGGGTTTCGTTGGGTCGAAGAATGTCAGAGTTGGAGCTGCCATCAATTGGTGCTTTAGATCCACCCACTCTTCTTGGTGGCGTGGAGTCCAGTCAAACTCTATGTCCTTCCTTATCATGTTTCGTAATGCTGACGTCCTTGTTGATAAGCTCGGTATAAACTTGCCTAGGAAGTTAATGAATCCAAGAAATCGGAGCACAGCTTTCTTGTCTCTTGGCTGCCGCATGTTCTGGATTACCGCGATCTTTTCATTATCCGGCCTCAACCCTTGCGCTGATATAGTGTCACCCAGGAAGGTCAGAGATGAGCGTGCAAAGGTGCACTTGGATTGGTTGAGTTTCAACCCAAATTGGTGAATTCTTTTGAAGACTTGTCTTAATCGAGCAATGTGGTCTTCTTCTGTCGTTGACCATATGATGATGTCATCAACATAGACACTGACACCTTCAATGCCCTCCGTCATCTGCTCCATGACTCTGTGAAAGATTTTGGATGCGGAGATGATCCCAAAAGGCATGGATTATGGTCCAAATGGCGTTTTGAATGTACGCAGCAGTCTGCTGGAATCGGCGAGCTGCATCTGCCAGAAGCCTTGGAAAGCATCAAGTTTGGTGAAGATACGAGCGTTTGCCATTTCACATGTTATCTCCTCTCGCTTGGGGATGCGGTAGTGTTCCCTGCGAATGTTTTTGTTCAGATCTTTGGGATATAAACAGATTCTGAGGTCACCTGATGACTTCTTGACACACCAGCAAGCTGACCCAGTCAGTCGGCTGTGTGACCTTTGATATTATGCCTTGAGATTGTAGGCGTAGGAGCTCTGATTTTAGCCTGTCCCGCAAGAGAGCTGGTACCCTCCTAGGTGGAGGAATGACAGTTTTTGCATCTTCCTTGAGCAGGATTTTGTATTTGTAAGGTAACGTACCCATGCCACGAAAGACGTCAGGATACTCGCTGATCAGCAGCTGGATGTCATCGTCTAGTCATGATGAGTCATTCGTGTGCATGAATATTCTCTGGACCAACCTCAAGTCCTTGCAGGCTTGAGCACCTAACAGCAATGTCTTTTTGTCGTCCACGATCTCGAAGCATAGTCCTTTCGTGACCCTCTTATTGACTACTTGGAGGTGGCATGATTCTCTTGAGGTGATCTGGTTGCCATTGTAGTCTTTTAACTTGCATGTAGCAGGTATCATCTCATGTGTCCCTGGGATCGATGCGAGATCTTGGCTTGTCATCAAGTTTGCGGACACTCCCGTGTCAAGCTTGAACGTAATTGGGAAGTTCGCGAATTGCTCATCTGGCTGTGTTTGTGTTTTGCGTAATGCTCATGCGCAGCTTCTTGCGCATGCGCAGAACGGGATCTCGCCGGGTCGCGTCTCTCTTGACTGTGCGCATACATATTTGAATTGGAGCCGGCGGCCGGATGAAGGTGCCTGTGAGGAGAGGGCACCATTTTTACTTCTTCCACCTCGTGGTGGAATTTCTCCCCGTTTTCTTTCTGAAGAAACTCAAGGTGCTGCTGTTTCTTTTGTTCTTGCGCTGTGCACTTTGCTATGGTGGTTTTTAGAGTTAGATCATTTTGTTGCATTAGTGATTCCCTTAAGTGTTCATCGGAGAGTCCGTAGATTAATTAATTGATCTCTGAAGATGGAATCTGTTAAATCAGCATAGTTACAGCCTTGTGCTGTTAATCTGAGATCTGTGACAAAATTAGAGATTGTCTCGCCGTTTTTTTGGAACCTGTTGCACAGGTTAAATCTTTTCAGGATTTCATTATGCTGTGTTTTACAGTGTTCTCCAAATTTTGCGAAGTATTACTTGAAATTTAATTTTGTCTTCATTTTTAACGTAAGTGAAAGAGTTATAAATGTCTGTAGCTTGCTGGCCTGCCCTTGCTAGTAGCAGCACAATCTTTCTCTCATCGGAGGCTGTGTTTAAGTCAGTAGCTGCCATGTATATTTGGAACTGTTGTTTAAAAATTGTCCAGTTACTATTTAAGTTACCGATAGTTTTCAGCTGCCGTGGAGCTTGCACGTGTTCCATCGCATGAGTTGGTTGTCTAGGATCCAAATGCTGCGAAGTCTTCCACAGTTGAGCGGTCGGTACTTTAATTTCTGTTCTTTTTCTTTCTTGTCTCTAACCTAATCTAGCTAGTATTGTGAGGGTAGCAAAAGACCATATAACAGGGCAATTATAACATTGAGGATTTACATCTCATTAGCCCAAACGTCTTTCTCACATTGGCCCAATCAATGCTGGAGGACAGGATGTCTGTCAGCTGTCACCCTGACGAAGGTCATGGCCAATCATTTAAAGGGCTAGCTGGCACAGGGCAGTGCCAGGTGATAAATAAAATGTGTGCATTCTCAGTATATATTGTGAATTTAGTTCCAGGATACATTATCAAGTTTGGTTTCAGGTAAGTGTGAATGTTTTTAATAGTTCTCTAAAATGTGCAGTCTAAGTTGTTTCTTGCCGGTGACCAAAAGTGGTATGCAATTTGAATCCATTCAAGATCTTAACATAGAATGTAAAATTTGTTACCTTGGCACCCAAAGAGAGGGAAGCTTGTCTTGCAGCTTGGACACTTTGTGACATTGCTGCAAGTGTATCTTAATGTTTCCAATATTGCACAGCATTCTAATGGTGCTGGGCATTGTGACTTTGTACACCTGTTGATTGGTTTCCCCATGTCAACCAATGCCCTTTTTTCTGTGTCTCCTGTGTAGATGAAGCATCTTCTTTGGAACAGATCAGAGATGTTGGACCAAGAATTACCTCTAAGGATGAAGACGAGCCCTTGGAGCAGCTTCACATCCTCTCCCTATGTTAATGATTCGGGCAGATACTGGCACCTCAGCAGGGTTTAGCACTTTGGAACGAAAACAGACACTTCATTGCCCCACATGCAGAGCCAGAGGATGTACGGAATGGGCCTTGTGCAGTCGGAGGAGAGTCCGAGATGATCCATCAGCTGTTTCCGAGTGGGGTGCTGAGCCTCTTGGAGTTGTCTGTGAAGTTGCAGCTGCTAGTTGTCCAGTGTGAGGCCTGTGAAGATTTGGCAGAGATATACCAAAGGGGTTGCGCGTTCGAGTTCCCACTGTGGAGGTGTCCATCCTGGCCATGTGCAATGATCACCCATTCGTTAGAATGCACACCTTCCTCCATGGACCAATTGGCAACTATCCTGGAGGAGCAAACCTGCTGGATTGCAAACACAATCATGGATATGCACTCTGACCTGTGCACCATCTCCCTGGGTCTGATGTCAGGAGCCCAGAGCCAGTGTGACAGTGGGGCTGGCGGCCAGGAAAATGAGCCAGCTCCTGGAACTTCACAGGTAGGCAGAGAAGACCAATCAGTCCTCATGGTGAAGGATGAGCACAGCTGCCACCCTCTGGAAACACCTCTCGGGCTACTCCTGATAGGAACAGCATGTCCTTCACCCATCCATCATTAACACAGTCTTCGTCCAGTGCCACAATGACAGGAGAGCCGCAGTCACTCAGCAGGCGGGTCGATTAAGGCCTTAGCCAAACAGAAGACACCCACCAAAGTCATCTATGAAAGGGGCAGGAACATATTAGGACCCTTTCTCCTGTGCAAGTGTAAACGAGGGGAGCACTGTGCCAGAGCACTGGGAACTGCTTTTAAAAACTCCACAATAGTTAAAAAGCAGGCCACATGGGTCCATTTTGTATTTTTGTTCATTTTGATATCCCATAATGATTATGTTAATAAACTTTACATTTACCACCCCTCAATGTTAGACGTTTAGCTGCTGTTGTTTAAAGAGTCAAAGGTTCTGCTCCTTTTTATAAACACCTTTATTTCACTTTAACAGACTCTGCACAAAACTCGATCTTCACATACCTGACACAAAGGCCACCTGAAGCCCCTTTACATATCAGTGTCAATTATTGGATACTTAACATAAATGAGACAACTAATTGGAATGTCTCTTAACCCATTACTTAACACTCAATCAGAGGTTCATTCAATCCGAAAGTACCATTGATTTCTTATGGGGGGATATAGATGATCTGTAATAACTCAAGGTGGGCCAGGATGCATTGAACGGCAAGAACCCAAAATGGTAAGTGAGCTAACAAGGCGTAGCCATGGATCTCACAATCCACATATAACATTGAGTCACATGCAGTGCATTCATCTGAGGCTGAAACATCCTAACCTATTGGAACTTCTGCCTTATCAGCCACCCCTTGTGTGATGGCCATCCATGCCACTACCATGTCTAGATTCTGCACCTCTATGAGGTATTCTCTCACCTTGTCATCGCCCTCATCATCAGATGAATGGCTTCTATATGGCACCCATCTTCCTCAAGGGCATCACCCTTTCTGAATAGCGAAGGTACATGGAGCACAGCATACTATGGCCATGAGCGACACTCATGACGGAGCGTACTGCAATGCTCCTCGTGATCTCTCAATACAACTGAACCCCATCGTCAGTAGCCCAATAATCTGCTCCATGATGGCCCTGGTGGTTCTGTGGCTGTCATTGTATCTCCTCTCTGTGTCTGTTCCAGGGGCCCTCACTGGAGCTATGAGTTATCTCTCCAAAGGGTAACACTTGTCACCCAGAAGCTAACTGTTGTGTTTTGTACTTGCAGGACAAAGGATGGACATGGTAAAGCATGTGGGTTAACACAATAATCAACAGAGGCTTATTAGGTGGTTGTGAACGATACAAAAGCTTGATCTATTCTAGACTTCCAGAAAGCCCGTGATGTAGCTGATTACATGGTAAACTATCACATGACTAACTCTTAATGTGACCATGCACTAATACAACAAACCACATGTGTAACATCCCTTCCCCTTTACTTCTAGGGTCCAACACAACAAATAATAACAGTATTTTTACATTGTCATCAAAACATATATACAAGGGCAGGCATCAAATCATTACACAGTAATAGTAAATAGAAAAGATGATCTGGTTGGCATCTATTCCGCATTGGTTACCTGCTCTATTCAGGGATTTGGTTATTCATGAACTTTGAGGTACTCTTGGTTCTTCAGTGGATGTGTCTAACCTGGAAGGCGTTGCACTATATTTTGCAGATGGAAGACTAGTATCGGCAGGGGAATCTTCGATAATCTCTGCTCCAGCGGATTGACCAGAAATCACAGTCACATGATCTGTTTGTATGGATGGTATTTCCTCTTGAGGTAGTTCTGTCGTACACGGCGCTGACACATTGATACATATAGATAACAACTGATTTGTGTGTTCTCTCCACACTAGTTCATCTTCAGTATGTATTGTATAAGAAATAGGGCCAGTTTGAACCAATACAGTTGCAGGAGACCATTTCTCGCTGGTGATATAGCTGCACACAAACACTTGCTTTCCTTGTTCAAACAAGTGACTTCTCAAGTGACCTTCTCTTCTCAGGATCTGCAATTGCTGATTGCGTTCTACTATCTCGAACAGCAAGAGTAGATCAAATGTAGTTCTCAGATTCCTCTTCAGTAGTAGTAAAGCTAGGGAGCTCTGAGTAGTTGTGTGTGGTATTGCGATACATCGGCAAGAAACTGTTTCAGCAGCGATGTAATGAATCTTGGTCCTTGGGGGCTTTCAGTGCCTGCTTCACGGACTAGATAAAACTTTCGGCTAAACCATTTGTGGATGGGTGGTAAAGTGTTGATTTTATGTGTTGGATGCCACACATAGCCCTTCAAATAGCCCTCAAACTCCCGAGTCATGAACTGTGGACTGTTGTCATTCACAATGTCTGGCTTCCCAAATCAGGCAAAAACATCATTGAGCTTTTCGGTAGTTTGTTCTGTGGTTGTTAACTTCATCAGGACCACGTTGGGCCACTTGGACTGTGTGTCTACACAACCATGAGCATGTGTCCCTCGTATGGACCAGCAAAGTCAATATGTAGACATTGTCACGGCATTTTAGGCCACTCCCATGGATGCAATGGGGACAACGGAGGTGCATTTCTTACCCACGCATATGACTGGCGCAGTCCTACTTTTCTTTCTATCTGGGCATCGATTCCTGGCCACCAAAAGTAACTCTGTGCAAGTTCCTTTGTTCGAACTATACCCGAGTATCCTTGATGTAGTTGTTCCAAAACTCTTTGCCGCAGGTTTGGAGAAATTATTACCCTCATCCCCCACAACAGACATCCGCCCTATATTGTCAACTCAAGTTTTCTGGGAATATAAATGGTTTTAATTCAGAATGCGCACCTGCCATCATTCCCTTAACTGCCATTTCTAGTATCTTCCCCATCAAGGGATCATTTCTTGTGTGTCTTTGGACCTGAGCTGCAGTCACTGTAACGTGTTCTATCTGCACACAATAGAAGATATTTTCACTACTGGGTGGTATCTGACAAAAGGCAAATGTGACAATGCATCACCATTGGCATGGCTCCCTGACTGATCTTGTAGGAATGTGCAGATAATATTAATGACCATGTTGGAGTCTACTTTCTACCACAAAGGAATACCTTTATGTGGTCGAAACATAGCTATTTTGGGCTTGTGATCCATCAACAATGTGAATTGATGACCATATAGGTTAAGGCACGCAAGACAAAAGCTATTGGTCTTCTTTCCCCTGAAAGTAGTATGTGTCACATCACCACTCCAACACCATATGGTGGAGCACCACAGGAAAGTTGAAATGGTAACTTCAGGTTGAAATGTACCGACACCCCTGACTTCATCGGTGTTCTTTAACTGACTGGTATGCTTATTTGCATTATTGTGTCCATTGTCATATTTGTTTTACGCACAACAAAATATATAATGAAATGAAAAGAAAATCGCTTATTGTCACAAGTAGGCTTCAAATGAAGTTACTGTGAAAAGCGCCTAGTCGCCACATTCCGGCGCCTGTTCGGGGAGGCTGCTACGGGAATCGAACTGTGCTGCTGGCTTTCAAAGCCAGCGATTTAGCCCTGTGCTAAACAGCCCCTATGGTTTAAGTAGGGTTGCTATATTCGGGACAAATATCCCATTGCAGCAAATTAACACTTAATTGTGTTACATTCAAAGGGCAGCTTGGTGGCACAGCGGTTAGCACTGCTGCCTCATGGCGCTGAGGTCCCGGGTTTCATCTCTGTGGATCACTGTCCCTGTGGAGTTTGCACATTCTCTCCTTGTCTGCATGGATCTCACCCTCACAACCCAAAGATTTACAGGATAGGTGATTGGCCATGCTAAAATTGCCACTTAATTGGAAAAAAATCTGTGATACATTCATTGGTCATAAAAGCCTCATCTTTTTAGGTGCCATGTGTAAACACCTGCTATCGATCTCATGGCCTAAAGAAGTCACACTCATCTTCCCTTACATGAAGACCATGCATCTGAAGGCATTTCAATGTGGCTTCTAAGTTATGTAAGTGTTCCTGTTTATTGATACCAATAATTAGTATATCAACAAGGTTACACTGTACCCCTTGTAAACCGCTAAGGATCTGGTCCATGGATTGTTGAAATAAAATGGGTGCTGACATTCCAAAAGGTAATCTTATATCGCGGAAAAGACCTTTATGTGATATAATGGTGAGCCGGCATTGAGATTCAGCTGCAATATTCATTTGCAGGTAGACCTGTGATAGGCCAATCTTGCTTCTGACCTCCTGTTAGGTTGGCAAACAAATCCTCAATTAATGGTAGCGGATATTTATCCATGCACAGAACCAGATTGATGGTTGCTTTAACATCTCTGCAGATGCAAATAGTTCTGTCTGACTTCATTACAGGCACAATAAGGCTTGCCCAGTCACAAGCAGTGACGGGTTCGAAGACTCCTGTATCCACAAGTCTCATTAGTTTAGATTCTACCTTTGGGAGTATGGCATAGGGTACTGCTCTAGCCTAATGATTCTGCAGCTGACGATTTCACTTGATTCTTTAATGACACTTGTACTCCTTTCATGGACCCTAGTGCGTCCTCAAAACAATGTTTTATTATTCTAACATGGGGCATCATTCTCCGACCCCCCAGAGGGTCGGAGAATGGCCGTTGGCCGCTGTGAATCCCGCCCCCGCCGAAGTCTCCGAAGGGAGAAAAGTCGGCGGGGCGTTAATGGCGCCGCTGCCGCGGAGAATATCACGGGTCTGCGCAAGGCAGCCGATTTTCGGCCTGCCGATATTCTCCCTCCCGGATGGGCCGAAGTCCCGTCGACGTGATGACCGTTCACGTCGACGTGAATCAA
This sequence comes from Scyliorhinus torazame, assembly GCF_047496885.1. Lineage (NCBI taxonomy): Eukaryota > Metazoa > Chordata > Chondrichthyes > Carcharhiniformes > Scyliorhinidae > Scyliorhinus > Scyliorhinus torazame. Next base: position 199,665,304 of record NC_092713.1, on the reverse strand, counting down.
ACCTCCTTTTCATCGGCGTGACCCGGTGCTCCAGGCTCACGCCGACCAGCGAGGAGGTGAGTGACGGCCTGGGGGGTTGGCTCTGGCAGGAAATGGTGTGGCCGCAGACTGATTGCGTGAGGAGAGGTGTGTCTCGGCTTTTGTGTGTGTGTGTGCGGCGGGGGGGGGGGGGGGGGTGGTTAGAGTAGGCTGGGCTCCGGGGGAGTGCCGGGAGGGGGTCCGTGCCAGGGTGGAGGTTGGGGGTTGGGGGTGGTCCGTGCCGGGGTGGAGGTTGGGGGTTGGGGGGGTCCGTGCTGGGGTGGAGGTTGGGGGTTGGGGGGGGTCCGTGCTGGGGTGGAGGTTGGGGAGGGGGTCCGTGCAGGGGTGAAGGTTGGGGGTTGGGGGGGTCCGTGCCGGGGTGGAGGTTGGGGGTTGGGGGGTCCGTGCTGGGGTGGAGGTTGGGGGTTGGGGGGCGTCCGTGCTGGGGTGGAGGTTGGGGAGGGGGTCCGTGCTGGGGTGAAGGTTGGAGGTTGGGGGGAGTCCGTGCCGGGGTGGAGGTTGGGGGTTGGGGGGGGGTCCGTGCTGGGGTGGAGGTTGGGGGTTGGGGGGGTCCGTGCTGGGGTGGAGGTTGGGGAGGGGGTCCATGCCGGGGTGGAGGTTGGGGGTTGGGGGGGGGTCCGTGCCGGGGTGGAGGTTGGGGAGGGGGTCCGTGCCGGGGTGGAGGTTGGGGAGGGGGTCCGTGCTGGGGTGGAGGTTGGGGAGGGGGTCCGTGCAGGGGTGGAGGTTGGGGGTTGGGGGGGGGGTCCGTGCTGGGGTGGAGGTTGGGGAGGGGGTCCGTGCTGGGGTTGAGGTTGGGGGTTGGGGGGGGTCCGTGCCGGGTGGAGGTTGGGGGTTGGGGGGGGTCCGTTCTGGGGTGGAGGTTGGGGGTTGGGGGGGTCCGTGCTGGGGTGGAGGTTGGGGAGGGGGTCCGTGCTGGGGTGGAGGTTGGGGGTTGGGGGGGGGTCCGTGCCGGGGTAGAGGTTGGGGGTTGGGGGGGGGTCCGTGCTGGGGTGGAGGTTGGGGAGGGGTCCGTGCTGGGGTGGAGGTTGGGGATGGGGTCTGTGCTGGGGTGGAAGTTGGGGGTTGGGGGGGGTCTGTGCCGGGGTGGAGGTTGGGGAGGGGGTCTGTGCTGGTGTGGAGGTTGGGGAGGGGGTCCGTGCCGAGGAGGGTGATGGGAGGGCAAATGAGTTGGTCCACCTGGCCAGGTGCCAGCCTCCAACAGTTGGACCCATGCGGTCCATGCCACCTGGCTGGGGGGAGGAGGGGACATGGGCAATGATGACATGTCGTCGTTCCCCTCCGCCCCACCAGGCCGTCATGTTTTCAGATCATCCAGCGATGTTGGCCGCCGTGGTGGCAGCCGCTCATGTCTATGTTGCCCTGGATGAGGAGGAGGAGGAGGAGGAGGAGCGTGCCAGAGAGGCGGCGCAGGCTGCCGCAGAGGGGCAGGCGGCAGCCGCCCAGGCTGGAGGGACACCTGACCGACAGGACGAGGAGGGGGAGGAGGACGTCGCGGCCCCGAGGGCGCCCCGTGTGTACCGGCCCCGGCAGTCATACCAGGACCTCACGGACCGGGAATGCAGGAGGTGACTCCGGATGAGCCGGGAAACCGTGGCACACATCTGCCACCTGCTGGCACACCTGTCACCGCGTGGCACTGGCGGGGGACACCCTCTCCCCGTGTCCGTCAAGGTTACGGTGGCCCTGAACTTTTATGCAATGGGGTCATTCCAGGCACCGAGTGGGGACCTGTCCGGCATATCGCAGACATCGGTGCACCGGTGCATCCGGGCAGTGACAGATGCCCTTTATGCCATGGCGCACCGCTACATCCGCTTCCCCGTGGACCGGGCCAGCCAAGATGCCCGGGCCGTGGGCTTCTCTGCCGTGGCCGGGTTCCCCATGGTCCAGGGCGCGATCGATGGGATGCATGTCGCCGTGCGGCCACCTGCAGATAACAGGGCCGTGTTCACTAATAGGAAGGGGACCTATTCGATGAACGTACAGGTGGTCTGCGACCACCGCATGATGATCCTGCACGTCTGCGCCCGTCACCCAGGCAGTGTACACGACTCATTCGTGTTGTCGCGGTCATCCATCCCCGGCATGTACGAGGGACGCCATCCCCGGCTGAGGGGCTGGTTGCTGGGCGACAGGGGCTACCCATTGCGATCGTGGCTGATGACGCCTATACGGAGGCCACGCAATGAGGCGGAGAACCGCTACAATGATGCCCATGCCATGTAGCGACAAGGGGAGTGATAGAGAGGTGCTTTGGCGTGCTGAAGATGCGTTTCAGGTGCCTGGACCTCTCTGGGGGCGCCCTCCAGTATTGGTCAGATAGGGTCGGCCGCATCATTGTGGTGTGCTGCGTCCTGCACAACATAGCACAGCAGAGGGGCGATGTGCCGCAGGCAGAGGAGGGCGGAGTGGAGGAGCAGCAGGAAGAGGCCCAGTCCTCCCCAGATGAGGGGGATGGGGGCAATGGTCAGGGCAGACGGGGTAGACACAGGCGGGTGGCTGTCCACCGTTACCGGCTGGCCCAGCGGGCACGGGACAGACTGATAGCCGCCCGCTTCACTGACTAGATGGGCGTGGGAATCGGGTAGTATGGCCACAGACCGCACACCATGGCAACAGCCGACCACCCACACCCCCCACCCATCCACCCACCCAGCATCCTCACCCCCCTCCCCAACCCCACCCACCCCACCCGCATGCACACCACCCCCCCCATTGCCGATCCACCGGCGGCACAACGGGCCGGGCTCACACAGTTGCGGGTGGACGCGTGTCTATCGCAGGCCATGGAGGATGATGACAACCCGCCCTGCGATGAGCTCCTGGCTCTACATCGTTGGACTATGTCTGACCCATGGCCACAGTACCACCATCCACCCGGACCATCCCTGCATGCGGCTGTGACACTGCAGTGCACGGTCCCATCCTCTGCCCGGGGGATGTTGATGGCGACCCAGGGGGAAGGGGGCAGACTCACCTGGGGCTGAGGTAAGACCACCCCTCACACACACACTTGCGCTCAACGTACATGACACGCCCGCACACTTTGGACAGAGCACAAAGGCAGCTTCGGTAGGTGTAACATTGACTTTAATAACCAAAGGAGTTCATGCACGTGCCCTAGCCCCTAAAACTCATCTGTGCCCTGCACCCGTGCCAACTTACTCAGTGTCTAATTGTTTGGCCTTACGGGCCCTTTGACTACGTCTACGTGGATCCCCAGACGGTACAGCAGAACTGGAGGTGGACTCCTGTGATTCCTGCCCTCTGACACTGGATCCCTTTGGCGGCCGTTTCCTGGGGCATCCTGGCCTAGATGGGCCAGGCTGCGGCCCGGGCGACTGGGATGGCGAGCTGCCAGCCTGTCCTGCCCGTTGCCCACCCGATGCACCTGGGACAGAAGGGGGGGGAGTCCGAGGTGTCGCGGTGTACCGGGACCTCCCCTACAGAGGGAGCCGGGACGGACCACACCACCGCCTCCTCCCTCGGGGTGCCCGATGGCCCCCAGGCCTCTACATGGGTGGGGGATGCGAACGGACTGGCCATCCGACACCCCCCCGACATCTGGCGCTGCCAGACCTGGAGGCCCGTGCTGGTATCGACAGGGGTCTGCAGGTTTGCAGCCATGGAGCCCAGGGTGTTGGCCAACCCTGTCTGTGACAGTGCGACGCCGGCTCGCACATGGCCACTGGCGCCGATGCCCTCAGCGATGGCCTGCTGAGACTGGGCCATGGCCTGCAGAGACTGGGCCATGGCCTGCTGAGACTGGACCATGGCCTGCAGAGACTAGGCTATGGCGTTGAGCGCCTCTGCCATCTGGCGCTGGCACTGGCTCATGGCCTCCTGTGAGAGGGCAGCCATTTCCTGGGCCACAGACGCCGCCTGCACGGAAGGCCCCAGGCCTCGCAAACCGTTCCCCATGTCTGACACCGTCGCAACCATTGCCTCCACCGCGGACGCCACCCGTGCGGTGTCAGCCTGGGTGGCACGCATGACCGGGACCACTCCCAGCTCCTGGATGCGGGTGGACTCCTCCACCTGCGACTGCATCCGCCGCAAGCCGCCCGTCACCCTCTTCGCTCGTCTCCGGGTCGGTGGTTGCATCGGATCTATGTGTGGGTGTGGTTACTGCAGGAACCCGGGATCCATCTGGGCGGCAGATGTTCGCTTGGCCTGGGCTGCCCTCCGACCGCCCGGTCCCTCTGCTGCTCCTACCTCCACCTGCTGTACCGGGACGGCTGTGTTGTGCGCACCAGTGAGTGTACCAGACGCCTCATCACTAAAGTGCCCAACCGTGGTGAGTGTTTCTGCGATGGTGGAGGGTGTTGGTGACAGCAGTGGCGTTGTGTCCTGCTCTTCGTCCCACTCTGACTCCATGGCACTTTGGGGTGGGGGTTCGTCTCCACCCATCCACTCTGAGCCACTGTCCGGTATTTCGTCTTCCCGGGTAGGGGTGTCCTGGGTAGTGCTGTCCCGGGTAGGGGTGTCCTGGGTAGTGCTGTCCCGGGTAGGGGTGTCCTGGGTCGTGGTGTCCCGGGTAGGGGTGTCCTGGGTAGTGGTGTCCTGGGTAGTGGTGTCCTGGGTAGTGGTGTCCTGGGTAGTGGTGTCCTGGCTCGGATGTGACGGGGGCCTGTGGCTGCCCCCCTCATCGCTGGGTGGTCGCTCCCGCACGTGACGGGGGTGTCGTCTCCCTGTTGCTCCAGGTCTCTCCGTCTCCCGTGGTGTGCGAGGGGCATCCTGCGGGCGTCGCATGCTGGAGGGTCCGGGTCTCTCCGTCTCCCGTGGTCTCCGAGGGGCATCCTGCGGGCGTCGCATGCTGGAGGGTCCGGGTCTCTCTGTCTCCCGTGGTCTCCGAGGGGCATCCTGCGGGCGTCGCATGCTGGAGGGTCCGGGTCTCTCCGTCTCCCGTGGTGTGCGAGGGGCATCCTGCGGGCGTCGCATGCTGGAGGGTCCGGGTCTCTCCGTCTCCCGTGGTCTCCGAGGGGCATCCTGCGGGCGTCGCATGCTGGAGGGTCCGGGTCTCTCCGTCTCCCGTGGTCTCCGAGGGGCATCCTGCGGGCGTCGCATGCTGGAGGGTCCGGGTCTCTCCGTCTCCCGTGGTGTGCGAGGGGCATCCTGCGGGCGTCGCATGCTGGAGGGTCTGGGTCTCTCCGTCTCCCGTGGTCTCCGAGGGGCATCCTGCGGGCGTCGCATGCTGGAGGGTCCGGGTCTCTCCGTCTCCCGTGGTGTGCGAGGGGCATCCTGCGGGCGTCGCATGCTGGGGGGTCCGGGTCTCTCCGTCTCCCGTGGTCTCCGAGGGGCATCCTGCGGGCGTCGCATGCTGGAGGGTCCGGGTCTCTCCGTCTCCCGTGGTGTGCGAGGGGCATCCTGCGGGCGTCGCATGCTGGAGGGTGCGGTTCTCTCCGTCTCCTGTGGTCTCCGAGGGGCATCCTGCGGGCGGTGTGCTTCTGCGGGGATGGGTGCCTGGACGTTTGGTCCTGCGATACACAATGAAGCATGCATGGTTAGACATCAGGCAGTGATCAGGTGATACGGGGGAGGGGGATATAGGGGAGGGGGGATATGGGGACGGGCTGTCGGTGGTTCACTTGCTGGTGGGCCCCCGACCTCTGCATCAGCAACCTCCCGGTCCTCAGGTCCGCCAGCCAGTTCCAGGGCCCTTTCCTCGTGTACCGTCAGTGGCCTCTCATCAGCGGGCCCTCCTCCAGTCCTCACATGCTCCCTATTGTTGTGTGCGCGCTTCTCCTGTGGGGGGGGGGTGGTGGCAGGGGTAAAAGGCAACAGTGTTAGGCAGGTATATGAATGCACGCCATCGGTTGCGCGTGCATTGCAGAGGTTAAGGTTAGGGCTGGATTCACTTGGGGATATGTGGGATATGGGAAGGGAGATATGGGGGATATGGGGGAGGGGGGATATGGGGGATATGGGGGAGGGGGGATATGGAGTATATGGGGAGGGGGGTATGGGGGATATGGGGGAGGGGGGATATGGGGGATATGGGGGAGGGGGGATATGGGGGATGGGGGGATATGGGGGAGGGGGGATATGGGGGAGGGGGGGGATATGGGGGAGGGGGGATATGGGGGAGGGGGGATATGGGGGAGGGGGATATGGGGGAGTGGGGGATATGGGGGAGGGGGGTATGGGGGATATGGGGGAGGGGGGATATGGGGGAGGGGGGATATGGGGGAGGGGGGATATGGGGGAGGCGGGATATGGGGGAGTCTCACCCTGCCTGCTCTGATGAGGTAATTCACCTTCTTGTGGCAGTGGGTGCCTGTCCGTGGTGTCAGGGCCACAGCGGTGACGGCCTCTGCCACTTCCCTCCACAGACGCCAGCTGTGGCGTGGGGCAACTTTGCGGCCGTGCCCGGGATACAGGGCGTCCCTCCTCTGCTCCACCGCGTCCAGGAGCGCCTCCACATCGCGTGACTCGAACCTCGGGGCTGAGCGACGGCCAGCCATCCAGTCGGGTGTTGCGGTCGTGTGTTGCGGTCGGGTGGGGGGGAGCTGCGCGGCCTTATGAGCCGTCACGCCGTGCAGCGCGTATGACGCTGCACGGCGTGAACCACTGCGCAAGCGCGGATCCCGTTACGTCGCTGCTAGCCCATTTCGGGCCGGAGACTATCGTCCCATTTTTATGACATGATGCAAGTGGGATTTGCGCCGTTTTTTGCGCCGATCGGTGGACTTTCCGCCGATAACGGAGAATTTCGCCCATGGTCTGTAAATCCATCTTTGAATCGGCTAAGCTGTTCACAGCACTCCTATTCAATTTTATATTTTCCAGCCAAGAGCAACGAAAGAGATCTGGAGAGCTTCCTCGGACAACATGGAGCGGTAGATCCACAGTTTGCCCCCTTAATTCTAAATTGAGTAAGATGCATCCACTTCGAGGCACTATTTAATCAGTGTAGGTATTCAGGATGACATCTGCTGGCTTCAAAAGTAGGTGATTCAATTTTTGTTCACAGATGGTCTCGAAGTTAAGGGAACGACAGCCCCCATGTCAATGTCCATATTTATAGATTGTCCATTCAATTTTGGAACTGTCAAGAACTGACATGATTCACTTTGAACTGACAGTACATTCAACTTCAATTCCTCATCAGAATGATGTGCTGTGTCTTCATCGTTGTTATTAGGAATTATTTTCTGTCGGGGGATTCTCCGTTTTGCCAGCAGCGCGCACCCGCCCATGAGTTTCCCAGCAACATGGGGTGGCTACAATGGGAAATTCCATCAGCTGGCGGCAGAATGGAGAATTTCACTGCCAGCGACAGTGCACCGCCAAGGAACAGGCGGTTGTGAAGGTGGAGAATTCACCCCATTTTCTTTTCTTCCACATTATGAATTTTCTTGGTTGAATTCATTTTGTTTCTTCCTTTAAATGTGTTCTGTGTGTTTCTTTTATTGTTCTTTTCTGGAGAAACAGGTTTACTCCAGCAAACTCTTCGATCATAGAATTTATAGCACAGAAGGAGGTCATTCGGCCAATCGAGTCTGCACCGGCCCTTGGAAAGAGCACCCTACTTAAGCCCACACCTCCACCCATTAACCCCACCTAACCTTTTTAGACACTAAGGGCAAGTTAGCATGGTCAGTCCACCTAACCTGCACATCTTTGAACTGTGGGAGGAAACTGGAGCACCGGAGGAAATCCACGCAGATATGGGGCGAACGTACAGACTCCGTACAGCCAGTGACCCAAGCCGGGAATCACACCTGGGATGCTGGAGCTGTGAAGCAACAGTGCTAACCACTGTGCTATCATGCCGCTCTATGTGTGTCCAGTTCTGTCACACTTTTTACATTGGCTGTCCTTGCTCCAGCAATCAGTCCCGTTTTCGCACAGCAATGACAGGTCTGTTGCTGGGTAGAATTTCTCTGGGTGGCAGCCAGTTTATGGATCCTTGCGCCTGTTCAAGTTGAGAAACCTTCTTAGCAGCAAGCTTCATTGAAACGGCAATATCTAATGCTGTTTTCAGACTTAGATTTTGTTCCGTTAATAATCTCCTCTGAGGGCAGCAAGGTGGTGCAATGGTACTCTAAATTTATAAAATAATTATTTTTTAAATAAAAATAATCTCCTCGGAATGGCCTCATTTCTCAACTCACAACCCAAGTGTGGTCTCTAATTATATAATCTAGCGAATCACCAAATTCTCAACACTCCGCAAACCTCTTTCGGGCTGCAACATTCCAACAAATTGTACTATATTTTCTCCTTCCAGCTGACACCTTTGGTGAAACTGAAAACTCTTCATGATAATTAATGGCTTTGGTGCATAATTGTCTTCTAATATTTTAACCAATTCTTGATATGTTTTGTCGCCGGTTTCTAGGCTGGATTAGACTTCAGAGTAAATTAAAAGTTTTACTGCCAATGGTTCTTGGGAAAGCAGGGATCATAATATCTTCTGAAATTTTATTGGCTAGAATACAATAGTGGAATCTCTCTGCATATAATTCCTAGTTTTTCTGTGCCTCCATTGATGCAACAAGCAGGATGCATTGCCTTCTTGGTGCTGCACAGCTCTGCCACCCTCATTCACCATCAGTGCATTATGGCCCTCTCAGTCTGCCCTTCTAAATCCCCTAATCTCAATCTCTTCCTTGCCACTGGAAGATATCTCTCCCTCAGACATCTTTTCCCAAGTTTTCACTAGTAAGAAGGCAGAGGTGCCTTTGAGGGCCTAAAACCTATTGTTTACAAAAGTGAGATCCCCCACCTGGCATGAGAAATGCTCTCCAAGCGTTGTATTGCTCCCACCACATATCTTTGAGTCAATTATTCACCCTCTTAACTATCCAATTTGATTACATTTGAAAAAGGTGGGCAGTCTCCCTATTTCACTGCCCACCCACCTGCTTTATTATCTGAATCCGGTGTTATCATGCACGATAATACATGGGCGCGGGCGAGTCCTGTTTTCAAAGCATATTATTCACCCCTACATCTCATCTCAGGTACAACAAAGTCACTATAGTCCCAAATGATAGGTTGCTTTCCCCTTTGAGGAGGTAGAGCTGTAGGGTGAAGATTTAACCTGAAGATTGTCATACCTCAAAATTGAGAAGGTGGGGCCTTCATGAATTACCTCAGCCGGTACAGGAATTGAACCCGTGCTGTTGGCTTCGCTCTGCATCACAAGCCAGCTGCCCAGTTGACTGAGCTAAACCAGCCCCCACAGAAAAAATACAGCAATAGTCAAAAGCAAGCTAAAGTTTCTGTTCAAATAATGGGGGTGGGGGGTGGGGGGTGGGGGTGGGGGTGGGGGTGGGGGTGGGAGGGAGTGGGGGGGAGGATGGGTGGGGGGGGAGTGGGGGGGAGGAGGGGGGGGGAGGGGGGGGAGAAATCACCTAAACTGCAAAGTCAAGTGTGAATGATGCATTTATGACTCATTGCACATAGCAAAATTGAGAAATCCTCCAATGTTTCTTGTGCTTTATGAAGACCAACGTCGGCGTGAATTTCCACATTTCCTAAGGTAGCTAACATTATTGCTCTCAGTGTGATATTTTAAATAGCATTGATAGAAGTCATTGCCTGAGAAAAATTGTGGTATTTTGGATCAAAACGTGTTGTATTGCAGACATTGAGAGGACACAGAAGAGATCAACGAGAATGATTGTGGGGATGAAGGGAATGGATCATGAGGAACGATGATAGAAATTGTTCATGTTCTCACTGGAAAAGAGAAAGTTACCAGGAAATATGATTGCTGGATTTAGGATTATAAAGGGACTGAGTTACATAACAAGCGGCTTCACCATGTACAGAACATCAGAACCAGAGACCATTGCCTGCAATTGAAAGGAGGTAAATTCGAAACAAACCTGTGGCTAAGAGTAGTCAGCCTATGGAACAGGTTCCCACGGAGACAATAATAATCACTTAATGTCACAAGTAGGCTTCACTGAAGTTACTGTGAAAAGCCCCTAGTCGCCACATTCCGACGATGCCAGTACGGGAATTGAACCCACACTGCAGGCCTTGTTCTGCATTACAAGCCAGCCATTAGCCCACTGTGCTAAACAAGCCCAGATGGTGGAAGCAGTTAGCATCATAGATTATCATAGATTATCATAGAATTTACAGTGCAGAAGGAGGCCATTCGGCCCATCGAGTCTGCACCGGCTCTTGGAAAGAGCACCCTACCCAAGGTCAACACCTCCACCCTATCCCCATAACCCAGTAACCCCAACCAACACTAAGGGCAATTTTGGACACTAAGGGCAATTTATCATCGCCAATCCACCTAACCTGCACATCTTTGGACATTCAAATTCAATAGATTTCTATCAGACAATAACATTTTGGGATTTGAGACAAGAATGATACCCCTGGCATTTCGGGAAGAAAAGAGATGATTTTGAACACTCCACTACTGACTCGGATTTTCGTCACATTATGCAACAGCAAAATATTTAACTAAAAGCAAAGAGAAAATAGCCACAAAGGGACCGTCCGAATAAAATTACAGGAAGCAACAGTGAAATGGCAGAAATATTAAATAATAATACTGCTTCAGTCGGATCAGCTGGACATGACATTGGAAAATCAGATTAGGAATTTTATGACTGCATTCGAAATAAAATTAAAATAGAATAAAAAGAGGAAAAATATTAAACAAGCCAATAAATCTCAAAGAGAATAAAATCCCTGGTCCGGGAAAATTGCAGTCACGTGTTTTTATATCTAGGGAGAGGTACTAGTTTAGATATTTCATCATAAATTGGAACAATGGTGTAGAGCCAGAGGGGCCTGATAAGATTTTACATATATTTAAGATGGGAGATAGGACATAAAACTACAGATCAGTCAGCTTAACTTCGGCAGCTAGAGAATAATGATATCCCTAAAGAATGAAAAGATATAGAAAAGCAAATAGAAACAAAAAGTGTAATAATAAAGTCAATGTGGAATGAAAAAGGGATAGTATGGCCTGGACAAACACATTGAGTTTTTGGGTGAATGAGGAGAGAATAAATAAGGAGAATGTAATGGGCTGGATTCTCCGGTCGGCAACGCTGAAATCGCGTTCGGCGACAGGCCAGGGAATCCAAATTCCCGACAGAATCTGGGGCGGCGCCGCTTTTGCGATGCGCCGCCCCCTCCAAAGCGACGTATCCACGGTCTCAGGCCATTACCTGAGGCCCGCACCCCCCCCAATGCTCAGCCCCCGACCGACCAAGTTCCCGACGTCGTGGGTCTCTCATGGTCTCACCCGTCGGGAACTCAGCGTGGCAGCTGTGGACTCAGTCCAGCGCCGCCACAGTCGGGGGAGGACCGATCCGCCGGTAGGGGGAACATTATTTGGGGCTGGGGGCACTGTGGTAGGGCGGTCCGAGGCGAGTGAGCCGGCCGAAGGGGGGGACTATTTCGCTGGCCGGGTCCGTGAGTGGCATCCGCCATGAAGCATGGCGCTGCTGCTGCAAGCCACCGCCATGCGCATGCGCAGCCATGGACCTGGTAATTCTCCAGGCCATATCGGCAGCTAGAGCCAGGTGCTCTACATTGCCTTCCTGCTAACCCCCAGCAAAACTGAGAATCGGTGGCCGTTTTGCGCCAACACCGTCCCCACGCTGGCATGAGGCCATAGTCTCCAAATCGGAGAATCCAGCCCAATATATCTAGATTTCCATAAGGCATTTGACAAGCTATCACACAATAAACTAATGAATAAGGGTAGAGCATTTGGACAACAGCCAAATGGGTAGCTAGCTGGCTGCAAGACAGAAAGAAGACAATATGGTAACGGTTGACTAACTATACTATTCGACGTGGCAGAAGGATGAAAGTGAAGTCCCACAAGACTCAAAACTGGCACCGCTCAGGGGAAGGGTTCAGGGCAGGGGAAGAGTCAATATTGAGAAGGATAGCTAGAAATTACATTAAAACATGAATAATCTGGAAGAATAAATGAAATGTTGCCACAGTCCCAGTCTCTTTTGAGAGAGAGCTGACTGGTGGTGATTTAACTGTCGTGTTGGGTGCTCTGCTACATAGACGAACCAACACGTTTGCGGATTGTACAACTCAGTTTTATTACTAACAATAACAACATCTGTAAACTGGTTACTGTGGTTCGTTCATTACCCTCTAACCTGTGGACCCAGCCCTAACACTATCTTGGAGAAGCACTCAGCACATGGTGAATGTCTGAGTGGCTTGCTGTGAGCTCTGTGCCCTGAGCTGTCTCCTGCTGGAATCCGCGGGAAGTGTCGTATTCCCCATTTTATAGTGTGTATGCTCTTGCCTGTGATTGGCTGTGATGTTGTGTCTGTATTGATTGGTCCGTTGATCTGTCCATTAGTGTGTATGTATGTTTGCACCATGATGTTTATCTGAATATCATGACATTAACCTGAGGATTACAACACCTCAGGTAAGGGTCAAGGCCTTCACTAATACCCTCAGCCAGTATGGGAACTGAACCCATGCTGTTGGTGTCTCAATGTATCATGAACCCATGAACCAACCATCCAGCCAACTGAGTTAACTGAATAAACATATGGGACGTGATTCAATGGAAAAAATTCAAAGTCCAGTTTTGAGCGTGTTTGGCGGGTATTTTGCGATGGCCGTGTTGGGGACATCACAGCCTGTATTCAGCGGCACTTTGGCAAAAATGATCCCCGACGAGATTCTCAAAATTCCTGGCTGCCTCGCTGTCTGTTTCACCCAACTCGCACCTCAGCAGCTTGCCGCTTACAGGGGGGAGTTGCTTAGAAGCGCTCCCTCATCACTCCCTCCCAGTCAACACATAAGCATGGCAGCGTGCAGACCTGTTCCTCGGTTTGGGGATGGTGACCTGGCCAGGCTCCTCGACACTGTGGATGAGAGGCGGGCCACCCTGTTCCCCCAAAGTGGGAGGAGGGAGGAGGCAGGGAAATGGGTGGGAGGGGGAGATTGGGGAGAGGGAGGGAATTGGGAAGGGCAGAGTTGAGCTGACAGACACAGCCTCGTCCTAGGAGAATCTGGAGATGATGAGGGCCACCCTGGTCCTCTTGGCATGTCAGGCATTTTCTGCCGCCTGTCCTCCATCCTACGGCTACTCCTCCAGCTCCTCCTGCTCGTCTTCCAACTGTTCATGGAGCCTCTCCTCCTCCTCCTATGAGGCTGCATGTCTCTCTGCCTCCTCCTGCTCCTCCCCCTCCAGCATATCACCCCGCTGGTGTGCCAGATTGTGAAGCACACAGCAAGCCAGCAAAAAGCTGGAGACCCTCTGGGGAGTGTACGGCAAGGCATCGCCAGGCTGGTCAAGGCATCAGAATTACATTTTCTTTTTTTAATTATATTTCATTCCAAACTCATTCCAAACACATATAGCACAAAATAAACAAAGAACATACAGTTTGTTCAATTTTTCCCCCTTTTAATCCCCAACCCCCACCCTACCCCTCCTCCCCACCACCCCACACACAAACAATTCCTCAAACATGGACATAAACGTCCTCCAAAACATATAAAACCCCTCCTTCACCCCCTAAAGGCGAACGTTATCTTCTCTAGCTGAAGAAATTCATACAAATTCCCCAACCGAGCCCTGACCCCCCCCAGTGGCACTGCCGACCTCCAGTTCAGCAGTATCCACCACCGGGCCATCAGGGAGGTGAAGACCACGGCATTGGCCTGCTTGCCTATCCTGCGTGCCTGGTGCCTCTGCCACCGCAAAGATCGCCACCATAGGGTCCGGCGTGATCCTAACCCCCACAACATCCGACAAACTCTCAAACACTGCCTCCCAAAAGCTATCCAACATTGCACCCCCCCAAAACATGTAAACATTGTTCGCTAGCCCCCTCCCACACCTCTCGCACACATCTTCTACTCCTGGGAAGAACTCACTCGTCCGGGTCTGAGTTATATATGGCTCATCCTTGAGTTGGTTTGGTGCATTATCGCGATCCAAATTCCCCACCCCATCTTGATCCCAAACTCTTCCTCCCACTTCTGTTTGATCCCTTCCATTAGGGCCGACCCCTTCTCTCCCAACCACGGAACTGCATTTTCAGCAGACCGCTGCACCGCTCAACAATAGCACGGGTGGCAATGTGACCCTCACTATAACGGGTCTCCACCTCGATCTCAGACCTCCGCACCGGTATCATCAGCAATGACGTCAGAGGGTATCTTTTGTCCTCCAAGATCCAACTCGTCATCCTGGGGTGGTCCTTGAAGAAATTAGGGATCTCCGAGTGCCCCAGGATGTAGTTGCCATGCATGCTCCCAGGGTAATGAGCACACATGTGCATAATTTGGTGGCCACGATCCAAACATTCAGGAAATGGGACCCCTTCCTAATAATACAATGCTGATGCTCCTGTGCTTAAACGGCGACATGCGTGTCATCGATCGCCCCCTGGACCTGGGGCATCACAGCGATAGCAGAAAGTCCCGCAGTCTGGGAAGGTTTGGTCACCTAATCCAGCTCGGAGGTGATATAGTTGGATCCCCGGGCATACAGGGCATCCTTCACCTCCTGAATGCACCTGTGAGTGAAAGATTGTAATATGCCACACAGGTTCCCGCTTGAGGCCTGGAATGACCCAGTGGCATAAAGGTTCAGGGCTGCAGTGACCTTCATGGCCACCGCGAGCAGGAGTCCTCCTCCATGGGGTGCCATGTCCACAAAGACATGGCACATGTGCCGCACTGTCTCCCTGCTGAGATGTAGTCTTCTGCGGCACATGGTGTCTGTCAGCTCTTTGAATGCCCAATGACGCCTGTATACCTTGGGCCGTCGCTGACCTCCCCTTCTGGGTCCCTCCTCAGCCTGATGGGTGGCCAGGTCTTCAGGGTGTGCACTGGCGTCCTGCACATATGGTACCACCTCCAGCCTGTGTTGCCATTGCTTCCATCTCCAGCGTCTGCCCACCTCAGCTGCCACAAGCAACACGAGGACAGCCTCCGTGAAATCGACTCCAGAAAACATTGTTTTACCTGGAAGGAATTGGAGGAGAGAGACCAACAATCACTTAGGGTATCTCAGGAGCCTCAAAACCCCCAAGCCTTCCCCACCCTCACGTGTCCTGCCTCTTGTCAGAGTGCCATCTAGCGATGGTAAATATTTTGTGTTGGTAAATCTTGCTCGTACAGTCACCCCCGGCCACATCAGGAGCCCCAATACTCCAAAACCCAGACCCCTGCCAGGAAGATTAGGGAGGTCATGCTCAGCTGCCCTCCGTTCAGCCACACGCTTACCCTTTGGTCGCGAGAAGATCCTCAGTGGTGAAGCCCTGCTCTCTAGTTTTTGATTATTTGCAGCTTTCTCTACGGTGTTCCTAGAGTTCAGACACACTGGTCAGGCATCAATGTTTGCTGGACATGCAATGTACTAATTATCTTCTGAGACATGGCACGTGCGTACTCATGGATGCACTTGAGAGTTTAGAAGCGTGAAGTGTTATCACAACTAAAAAGGCTGATTCCTCATTTTAAAAAGCCTTCAGCTATGAAGCTACAGGCTGCTCACAGTCAATGGGGGTGTAATTGACTTTCAGGAGAGAAGCTGCAGCAGGGCTCTCTACCTGGGTGAGTTTGGTAGGACAGACTGGCTGCGACTGTGGTTGCCCCTGTTATGGGTCTCCACAATATTTAAAGATGGCTTGAAGGCCTCATAGACACAAAGCCCCTCATCCCCCTAGCCCAGAAGCGACACCTGACCAGGAATGCTTCAGCCCCCCGGCCAAGACCTACCCCTACCCCTCTGAGGTCAACCCTCCCCCCCCCCTCCGGGCACTGGGGCAGCAGCTCTGATGCCCTCGCGCTGCATGCCTGAAAATGGAAAGGGTTACTCACCTCCTCACTTCCCCTCAGTAGCCATTGCGCCAGCTTCACGTTTTTGAGAAGGAGTACAAAAGAACGCTCCCATGAGTCGGGTAATTCCCAGGAGGCTGTTGCATTCGATTTCAATCTCGTCAGTGAGATTGAAATATATGCAAATGAGGGTTAATGATATTCTCGCCATTTTGGGAGAGATCCGGAACTCGCCATCGGGAATGGGTTGGGCGGATTGCAAAATGGTTTGTGCCCGGCACGAATCTCGATTTTGCTCTCTACCGCCAGTCGAGATGCGCCGGGTGCAACACGGTCGCCAAATCGCACCCCAGAACTGTGAAATCAGGCCTCTCAGGAAAGTGAGAACAGGTTGGGTCTCTTTTCTCTTGAAAAACAACAGCTAGTAGTAGTCCACAAAATTATGACAGGTTTAGATAGAGACAATCATAGAAAAAGGCATAAATCTTCTGGTCCCGTCCATCGTGACAATTGTCACGGGCATTTGACGAACAAGCGAATGGTCCATTGACCTTGGGCGGCACGGTGGCACTGTGGTTAGAACTGATGCCTCACAGCGCCTGGGACACAGGTTTCATTCCAAACTTGGGTGAATGTCTGTGTGGAGTTCGCACATTCTCTCCGTATCTACGTGGGTTTCCTCTGAGTGCTTCGATTTCCTCCCACAGTCCAAAGGTGTGCAGGTTGCATGGATTGGCCATGATCAATGCGTGGGGTTTTCGGGTTAGGGTGGGGCCTGTTCTATCGGAGGGTTGGTGAGACCCGATGAGCCAAATATCCTCCTTCTGCATTGTATGGATTCTATGGACCTCGGGTGGAAAATGTCTGTCCTGCGGCAGGCGGGGCCAGGAAACTCCACCCAAAGTGCAGTTATGGGAAGAACGGAACTGGAGGCCGCGATTATACAACAGTCACCAAAGATAAAATAAGCCGTTTGGAGAAACTCCTTTACCCAGAAATTGGTGAGTATGTTAAACTGCCTGCCACGACAAATAGCTGAGACAAATAGAATTGACAGGGGGGCTTAAGTAAACATTTGAGGAAGAAAACAATAGAGGGTGATGCTGGTAGGGTTGTATGACGAATGATGGAACAGAAGGCAGGAGTGAGAAGTTACTGAGGAGGATTCAAAGACGTCTCACTCCCCACAGCTGAGAATGGGATCGTGGAGTGTTGAATCCCAAATTTCTTTACCCGTCAGTCTGGCCTCAATAAAAGTCGAGATGGATTTGCAGGTATAACATTAGTTATTTTATTCAGCTTGCAAGCTAAACTTAGTCCACAGTGATACAGATAACATGTTGCTCTCTGCAGCTCCGGGACTAAGTGTGTCCCAGACAAAGAGCTCCGTACTGATACATTCAAATGGCATCAAGTTTCACATACTCGACGCCCATAGGTCATCCTATGTCCCTCCTGACCTGTTTGATCTATTCTGATTGGCTCACTTCCAATCCCTTTCTCCGGCCCCTATCAATCCAGCATCACTCTCATAGACACACCTCTTCCTGCTTTTTCCATGCGGTCTAAAATCCTTTGTCTCTGAACTAACCAGAATCAAAGTGGCTTATTTCTACATTACATTAACTAATATCTCTAAAGTAACTATTTTATATCACGTTCGTCAGGAGGACCAGGTGCTCAACGGGTGGAAGGAGCATCCAACAGAGGGTGTTAGTGAGAAGTGACCAAGGAAGATTCTGTGAGAAGTCAGCTCGCTCACCATGACTGAGTAGGGGATCACAAAAGACCCAGTGTCAAAAAACAGTAATGCCCCAAACATTACATTTCTGTAGTGTTTCCCTCCCCCTTCCTCCTCGAGCAAAAAAGAGGGAGGGCGAGGAGGGTGTCAGATAATTGTTTCCAGCTTGGAAACAGCGGAGCCTCAGCAATGTGCATCATCTTGACTAGCAAAGATTGGAACGGACTCTGGGAAAGCTTGTGATGTGTGTGGCATGCTAGATGTGGGAGGGTTTGTGTCCACAAGACAACCAGGGCAGTCACATCTGCATGAAGTGCCAGAGGTTAGCAGTCTTTGACCAACACAGCCTTAGAATAAAAGGGAGTCACTTTAGAACAGAGATGAGGAGAAATTTCTTCAGCCAGAGAGTGGTGGGTCTGTGGAATTCATTGCCACAGAGGGCGGTGGAGGCCGGGACGTTGAGTGTCTTTAAGAGAGAAGTTGGTAAATTCTTGATTTCTCGAGGAATTAAGGGCTATGGAGAGAGAGCGGGTAAATGGAGTTGAAATCAGCCATGATTGAATGGTGGAGTGGACTCTATGGGCCGAATGGCCTTACTTCCGCTCCGATGTCTTATGGTCTAACATGAGGCTGGTTTGGAGCAGCAGCTCTCTTCACTGTGCACTATAAAGGAGGGCGAGCCTATGTGATAGGCAGGCAAGGAGGAGTACAGAGATAGCAGCAGAGTGGGTGACCATTTGTCGAAAGGAAAAGAGACAACAAGCCCAGGAAACCCAGGACTCCTTGGAGTTGTCTAACAGGTGTAAGAATGCTTCTTGTTTATTCCCATATGTCCCCTTTCTTTTATTTTGCCAAATAGGGAAATATAAGGGAACTTGTATAATGGGGATGAATGGTTGGATCTGTGTTTGTGATTTATGTCTTGCATACCTCATAATGAAACATCCTTGCCCTGACATTTTATGATTTTAGGGATGGAGGTATATAAGGGTTCGTTCTGTTGGTTCCCTTATTTCCCCATTCTTTTATTTTGCCGCTATCATTTTTGAACCATGGGTGAACAGTCGACATGTATCTTTAAGTCAAGTAGCAGAGAAAATGAGGAATTCAGAAGTTACAGGAGAGAACACTTTGCTAGTCTCTGCTAGTTTGAACAGGGCCTTCAGAATCTTTGGCACCAGAGAGAGATCTGGGGTGGGACTCAATTTGATTGATTTGCTGGTGGCCAATGAATTGGCCAAAAGGCTATACTCTGCCCGGTAACAGGTGGTGATTGGATCCTATCTCAGTGGAATGATTTTCAGAGTCCCAAGGAACTCAGTTTGACTCCTGGAAGCAGAGAAACAAGGGGCTGGATTCTCCATTTGCCGACAACAAAATCATGAAACGCGATTGGGCGGAGAATAGCTACCAACGCCAAAATCGCAGTAGACACCGGTTTGATGCCAAATCGGGATGCTTCCTGAATTAGAATCTATATGGTTGAAGGTGAGAACCAGGAAGGGAATGGGTACCTTGTTGGGTATTTATTATAGACGACCAAATAGTGGGGAGGAAATAGAAGAGAGCATTTGTTGGCAGATTATGGAAATCTGCAGGACAAGAAGTGTTGTGATATTTGGTGATTTCAATTACCTTAAGGTAGACTGGGAGAAGGGTAGAGTGTGGGGCATAGAAGGGGAGGAATTCCTTCAGTGTGTGCAGGAGAACTTTCTCGAACAGTACATTTCCAGTCCTACCAGGGAGGAACTGTGCTGGATCTGGTCCTAGGAAATGAGGCAGGCCAGGTAGAGAATATCAGATGGGGGGAGCAGTTTGGAAATAGCGATCTTAATATAATAAGGTTCAATATTAAGTTAGAAAAGGATAGAAATCAGTCACGGATTAAGATCCAAAACTGGAGAAGGGCAAATTTTAGGGGATTAAAAGTTGAACTCGAGCAGGTTGATTGGAAGTGCATTTTGATGGATAAAACAGTGGATAAAAATGGGAGAATTTCAAAGGGGAGATTTAGGAATTTGACGCCAGGTGGGAATTCGAAGCTGGGTGGGAGGAGGTGCTTTTTAACCCTGGTAAATGATTGGTTAGTAGTTTTTCTTTTCATTGTCTAATTTATTTATTTATTTTTTCTTTTGTTTTTTGGAATTGTAGTTGTATAAGTTAACCTAAGGTTTAAGACATGGCAGGAGATCCCAGACCCATGTCATGCTCCTCGTGTGCGATGTGGGAGCTCAGGGACACGTCCACTGTCCTTGGCTCCTTCACGTGCAAGAAGTGTGTCCAGTTGCAGCTCCTGTTAGACCGCTTGACGGCTCTGGAGCTGCGGATGGACTCACTTTGGAGCATCCGAGAAGCTGAGGATGTCGTGGATAGCACGTTTAGTGGGTTGGTCACACTGCAGGTGAAAGTTACTGAGGGAGATAGAAAATGGGTGACCAAAAGACAGAGCAAGAGTGGGAAGGCAGTACAGGTGACCCCTGCGGTCATCTCCCTCCAAAACAGATATACCGCTTTGGATACTGTTGAGGGAGATGGCTCACCAGGGGAAGGCAGCAGCAGCCAGGTTCATGGCACCATGGCTGGCTCTGCTGCACAGCAGGGTAGGAAGAAGAATGGCAGGGCTATTGTGAAAGGGGATTCAATCGTAAGGGGAATAGACAGGCGGTTCTGCGGACGCAATCGAGACTCCAGGGTGGTATGTTGCCTCCTGGTGCAAGGGTCAAGGATGTCTCGGAGCGGCTGCAGGACATTCTGGGGGGGGGGGGGGGGGGTGGAGGGAGAGGGTGAACAGCCAGCTGTCGTGGTGCACATAGGCACAAATTATATCGGTAAAATACGGGATGAGGTCCTACAAGCTGAATTCAGGGAGTTTGGTGTTAAACTAAAAAGTAGGACATCAAAGGTAGCAATCTCAGGATTGCTACCAGTGCCACAAACTAGTCAGAGTAGGAATGTCATGATAGATAGGATGAATGCGTGGCTCAAGAGATGGTGCAAGAGGGAGGGATTCAAATTCCTGGGGCATTGGATCCGGTTCTGGGGGAGGTGGGACCAGCACAAATGGACGGTCTGCACCTGGACAGGACTGGAACTGATGTCCTAGAGGGGGGGTTTGCTAGAGCTGTTGGGGAGGGTTTAAACTAATGTGGCGGGGGTTGGGAACCGATGCAGGAAGTCGGAAGGTAGTAAAACAGGGACAGAAACAAAAGGCAGTCAGGGGGAAAGTGTAAGGCAGAGAAGTCATAGTCAAAAATCAAAAAGGGCGACAGTACAAGGTACAGTGACTGAGGGGAGCTCAGTGAATAGGCCCAGTAATACTAAAAGGAATAAAACGGGAAGTAAAAACATAAATGGTAAGCGACGCGGGTGGTTTTTACATGAAGATATGGGTTCAACGACAAGGAAAATTAGGAGAAAAGTTAAGAGGAAATATAACTTAGGAGAGGTTACTGATCGAGGTGTTAAAAACAGAGGTATTAAAGCTAGCATAAGTGTACTTTACCTGAATGCTCGTAGTATTCGGAATAAGGTAAATGAATTGATGGCGCAAATCATCGTGAATGACTATGATTTCGTGGCCATTACTGAAACATGGTTAAAGGATGGTCACGACTGGGAGTTAAATATCCGAGTGTATCAAACTATTCAGAAGGACAGAGTGGATGGTAAAGGAGGTGGTGTAGCTCTGTTATTTAAGGATGACATCCTGGCAATCGTAAAGGATGAATTGGTGCTTTGGAGGATAAGGTTGAATCCATTTGGGTGGAAATCAGGAATAGTAAGTCGAAAAAGTCACTGATAGGAGTAGTCTATAGGCCACCAAATAGTAACATTATGGTGGTGCAGGCAATAAACAAAGAAATAACTGATGCATGTAGAAATGGTACAGCAGTTATCATGGGGGATTTTAATCTACATGTCGATTGGTTTAACCAGGTCGGTCAAGGCAGCCTTGAGGAGGAGTCTATGGAATGTATCCACGATAGTTTCCTCGAACAGTATGTAATGGAACCTATGAGGGAAGAAGCGGTCCTAAATCTGGTCCTGTGTAATGAGACTGGATTGATTAATGATCTCATAGTTAGGGATCCTCTCGGAAGGAGCGATCACAATATGGTGGAATTTAAAATACAGATGGAGGGTGAGAAGGTAAAATCAAACACGAGTGTTTTGTGCTTAAACAAAGGAGATTACAATGGGATGAGAGAAGAACTAGCTAAGGTAGACTGGGAGCAAAGACTTTATGGTGAAACAGTTGAAGAATAGTGGAGAACCTTCCAAGCGATTTTTCACAGTGCTCAGCAAAGGCTTATTACAACAAAAAGGAAGGACGGTAGAAAGAGGAATAATCGACCGTGGTATCTAAGGAAATAAGGGAGAGTATCAAATTGAAGGAAAAAGCATACAAAGTGGCAAAGATTAGTGGGAGACTAGAGGACTGGGAAATCTTTAGGGGGGCAACAGAAAGCTACTAAAAAAACTATAAAGAAGAGTAAGATAAATTATGAGAGTAAACTTGCTCAGAATATAAAAACAGATAGTAAAAGTTTCTACAAATATATAAAACAAAAAAGAATAGCCGAGGTAAATATTGGTCCTTTAGAGGATGAGAAGGGAGATTTAATAATGGGAGATGAGGAAATGGCTGAGCAACTGAACAGGTTTTTTGGGTCGGTCTTCACAGTGGAAGACACAAATAACATGCCAGTGACTGATAGAAATGAGGCTATAACAGATGAAGACCTTCAGATGATTGTTATCGCTAAGGAGGTAGTGATGGGCAAGCTAATAGGGCTAAAGGTAGACATGTCTCCTGGCCCTAATGGAATGCATCCCAGAGTGCTAAAAGAGATGGCTAGGGAAATTACAAATGCACTCGTGATAATTTACCAAAATTCACTAGACTCTGGGGTGGTCCCGGCGGATTGGAAATTAGTAAATGTGACACCACTGTTTAAAAAAGGAGGTAGGTAGAAAGCGGGTAATTATAGGCCAGTTAGCTTAACGTCGGTAGTAGGGAAGATGCTGGAATCTATCATCAAGGAAGAAATAGCGAGGCATCTGGATGGAAATTGTCCCATTGGGCAGATGCAGCATGGGTTCATAAACTAATTTATGAACTTACTAATTCAGTGAAATTTTTTGAGGACATTACCAGTGAGGTAGATAACGGGGAGCCAATGGATGTGGTATATCTGGATTTCCAGAAAGCCTTTGACAAGGTGCCACACAAAATGTTGCTGCGTAAGATAAAGCTGCATGGCATTAAGGGTAAAGTAGTAGCATGGGTAGAGGATTGGTTAATTAATCGAAAGCAAAGAGTGGGGATTAATGGGTGTTTCTCTGGTTGGCAGTCAGTAGCTAGTGGTGTCCCTCAGGGATCAGTGTTGGGCCCACAATTGTTCACAATTTGCATAGATTATTTGGAGTTGGGGACCAAGGGCAATGTGTCCAAGTTTGCAGACGACACTAAGATGAGTGGTAAAGCAAAAAGTGCAGAGGATACTGGAAGTCTGCAGAGGGATTTGGATAAGTTAAGTGAATGGGCTAGTGTCTGGCAGATGGAATACAATGTTGACAAATGTGAGGTTATCCATCTTGGTCGGAATAACAGCAAAAGGGATTATTATTTAAATGATAAAATATTAAAACATGCTGCTGTATCAGAGAGACCTGGGTGTACTAGTGCATGAGTCGCAAAGTGTTGGTTTACAGGTGCAACAGGTGATTAAGAAGGCAAATGGAATTTTGTCCTTCATTGCTAGAGGGATGGAGTTTAAGCCTAGGGAGGTTATGCTGCAATTGTATAAGGTGTTAGTGAGGCCACACCTGGAGTATTGTGTTCAGTTTTGGTCTCCTTACCTGGGAAAGGACATACTGGTACTGGAGGGTGTGCAGAGGAGATTCACTAGGTTAATCCCAGAGCTGAAGGGGTTGGATTACGAGAAGAGGTTGAGTAGACTGGGACTGTACTCATTGGAATTTAGACGAATAAGGGGGGATCTTCTAGAAACATATAAAATTATGAAGGGAATAGATAGGATAGATGCGGCAGGTTGTTTCCACTGGCAGGTGAAAGCAGAACTAAGGGGCATAGCCTCAAAATAAGGGGAAGTAGATTTAGGACTGAGTTTAGAAGGAACTTCTTCACCCAAAGGGTTGTGAATCTATGGAATTCCTTGCCCAGTTAAGCAGTTGAGGCTCCTTCATTAAATGTTTTTAAGATAAAGATAGATAGTTTTTTGAAGAATAAAAGGATTAAGGGTTATGGTGTTCAGGCCGGAAAGTGGAGCTGAGTCCACAAAAGATCAGCCATGATCTCACTGAATGGTGGAGCAGGCTCGAGGGGCTAGATGGCCCACTCCTGCTCCTAGTTCTTGTGTTCTTACGTTCTTATGAATAGGATGCAAACTAGGTACATACCGATGAGAAATAAAGATAGGGTATCCAAATTTAGAGTACCCTAGATGAGTAAGGTTATTGAGGAGAATATAAGGAAGAAAAAAGAGGCAAATGATACATGCCGGAATAATAATAGCAATAGGAATCAAGAAGTGTATCTCAATGCAGGAGATAGACTAAGGTTGAAATAAAGAAGGGTTTGAGGAAGCATGAGGAATGGATGGCAGGCTGCAGTAAAACAATAATAAAATGTTCTTCAAACATATTAATAGTAAAAGACTAGTAAAAGATAGAGTGGAGCCCATAAGGCACAAGTAGGGTAAGCTGCTCACTGAAGCAGAGGGTATGGCAGAGATACAAAATGAGTACTTTGCTTCGGTCTTTACCAAAATAGAAAATGGTGACAATGGCCCAGTTGAAAATGTGGGTGTTGAGCAACTAAGCAGTATCGTGATAGATAAAAAGTGCTAAAAGGACTGTCAGCACTCCAGGTAGAGAGACCACTATGGGATGTGTCCCAGATTGCTGAGAGAGGTAAGGGAACAAATGCGGAGACGTTGACAGAAATTTTCCAGGCCTCCCCGAACACTGGATTAGTCCTGGGAGACTGGAGAATTGGGATTGCAAATGTGATGCTGTTGTTTGAGAAAGGGGCAAAGGATAACACAGGATACTATGGACCTGTGATGGTATACTATAGTCAGCTTAACATCTATACTGGGAAAACCGATGGCAGCCACAATATGGGATAAGATAAATGTGCACTTAGAGAAAAATAAGTTAATACTAGGCAGTCAACATGACTTTGTCAAGGGCAGGCCATGTCTGACAAATTTAATTGAGCTCTTTGACGAGTTGACACAGGCAGTAGATGAGGGTAGTGTTGTGGATGTTGTATATTTGGACCTTCAGAAAACATTTGATATGATGCCACATGGCAGGTTGGTTAGCAAATTAGAAATGTCTTGGATTGATGAGTCCTTGGCAGCATGGATTGGAAGTTGGCTCACAGATAGGAAACAGCAGATAGGCATAGATGGGCATTTCTCAGACTCGAGACGAGTTGAAAGTGATGTTCCCCAGGGCTCAGCATGGGGACCCCAGCCTTTTCTAATTTATATAAATGATTTAGAGATGGGTATTGAGGGCAAAATCTCTTAATTTAATCTTTATTAGTGTCACAAGTAGGCTCACATTACACTGCAATGAAGTTACTGTGAAAATCCCCTAGTTGCTACACTACGGCACCTGTTCAGGTACACAGAGAGAGAATTCAGAATGGCCCATTCACCTAACAAGAACGTCTTTCGGGACGTGTGAGAGGAAACTGGAGCATCCGGAGGAAGCGCACACAGACCCGGGGAGAATGTTCAGACTCCGCACAGACAGTGACCCAAGCTGGGAATCGAACCCGGGACTCTGGCGCTGTGAGTCAACAGTGCTAACCACTGTGCTACTGTGCCGCCAGATGACTTGCCGATGGTACTAAGCTAGGGGGAATAGTGAATTAATGCAAATTTGCAGATGATACTAAGCGAGGGAGAATAGTGAATTGTGGGGATGACACAGAGATTTCAGAGGGCCATTGACAAGTTGGCCAAATGGGCTGGCAGTGGCAGGGTGCCAAAGTGCCAGCCTGGCAGTGCTATGGTGCCCAGGTACTAGGGGAGAGCCAGAGTGGCACCATGCCCTGACCCTGATCACTCAGGGGCCTCCAATGGCCTGGGAAACACCCAAGGGGCTGTTCTGCCTGGCCGACATCTGTGTGGACCAGTACTAATTGACACCCAGCTGAGGTCTCCTTGGGGAAGCTGATGGATACCAGGAAATGGTTTGATTGACCATGTGAGACTGGGTCCCGTCCACTGTGGGCAGTCCCCAGATCACAACATCTGGTCAGATTTCACGAGGCGTTGTGGCCATCAGGGATCCTGGGGGAAGGCCTCTCCCGGCATTGCTCCAATTCCAGTGGGACGGAGCCGGTAGGTCATACCCTTTGTTTCCACTAGTTGCTAAGTCAATGACCGGGGGTCAAAATTTCAGGATGGCACTGCCAAGGGTCAGCAAGAGAGCTAGGAGTGAGATGAGGAGAAACTTCATTAGTCAGAGAGTTGTTGGGATTTGGAATGTGCTGCCTGGGAGAATGGTAGAGGTGGATTCCAGAGGAGGTTTCAAAAGAGAGCTGGGTATATATGTGAAAGTGATGAATTTAGAGGGCTACAGAGATAAGCCTGGGAAATCATATCTCTTTTGGGGACTGGTGCAGATACAATGGGCCGAATGGCCTCCTTCTGTGCTGTAAAATTCTATGATTCTATGATGGGGGAGAGTTGTGTGGAGCATAAATGCTAGTATGGAATGGTTGGTCCAAATGGCTTGTTCCTGTGCTATGCACTCTATTTAATATCTGTGTACGCTGAAAACTAATTGATAGCGTTTGATTCCCTCATAATTAGGTTTTTTGGGGTTAGTAAACTGGTAATTAACTTGACTGGGCCAGTGAGCTCAGCAATGTACACCATACATACCAGGAAGGGTTGCAAGCCTCACAGCGCCAAAAACCTGGGTACGATTCCAACCTCGGGTCACTGTCCATGTGGAGTTTGCACATTCTCCCCCATGTCTGGGTGGGTCTCACCCCCACAACTCAAAGATGTGCAGGGTAGGTGGATTGGCTGCGCTAAATTGCCTTAATTGGAAAAAATATTGAAAAAAGCAATGACCTCAGGATTCCATTAAAATAACAATTGAATTGAGTAAAAAATCTTTTTAATAATATCTGTTTATGCTGAATTTTGGTTCAATTGTGGACATGTCTTCAGTGGGGAATATGGTGAGACTTCTTCAACACATTCACTGTAGAACTCCCATACCTTATATTTTGGATTAAATTTGCAGGGTTGATATTTTGCTATTTTAATTTTAATTTCCTTCTCACAGCAGCTATTTAGATGAAATCTATAATATTCTGTTTCTAGCTGATTTGATGCATGCAATTATTGAGTTTCATAAACAACAACATTTTGAAGTCTGAAGTTTGGCAGGGGGCAGTGCCTGGGCAGTGCCAGGGAGCAGTGTCAGGAAAGGTACCACAGTACTGCCCGGGCATGTCTCTGTCCCCGTTGGGTAATGTACTCACCTGCATGCCTGCAGCGCGTTCTGCTCTCCAGGTGCATGTCATGTGGGCCTGTCATGATTTAGGCATGCTGACATGGATGGACAATCTGACAAGGAGGAAAAGGTGGTGGGACGACTATCAGTTGAAAAGACCTGATAATTATATTTAAATGTTTTCAAATGTGGATCCTGGCATCTAATAATGTTGGTGGGATGTGTGTGTGGGTAGGGAGATTGGGGGGGGGGGGGGTGCAGCGATGGGGGGGGGGGGGGGGGGAGGGGGAGGCGCTATCAGGACTGGAAGCCTGGCAGGCCTAAATCACCTTTTTGGATCCCCATGGGATTTTCCACTTGCACTGCTGATCCCAGCTCCTGAAAACGGGATAGCAAAACCGCCCCTCTGTATTCTCTCTCCACAGATGCTGCCAGACTTGCTGAGTATTTTCAGTGTTTTTTGCCTTTATTTCCGATTTCCAGCATTCATGGTGTTTTTGCTTCTAGTTTGACTGCTTCTCCATTCTGAACCACAATCCGGTCAATGACTGTTACCTGGAGGGTTTGATGAGAGAAAAGGGACGGTCCTAACATTTGAAAAGGGAAACAACACAAATCAGTCAACATCTAAAATATACAGATTAATATCATTTCTTTTAAAAGCCTTTCACTCCAATATTATTTTGACTTTTCTTGGGCTACTGACTGAACCTTTAAGCTTTTCAGTGTTTCATGTGCTTTTTATTTCAACATTGATTATTTTCATTTCACCCCATTTCATCTCTGCTATTGCTTGCTAGGTTTTGAATCCAGATAGGAAACTGTAAGAGAGAACTCTGAAAAATATGTTTTCTTAATATCTATCAATAAGCCATATTTAATGCAACTTACAATGAGCAGCAATAACTTAAAATTGAGCATCAAACGGATCTTTATCAACGTTTCATTTGCTGAATCCCTCATAGGTTTGCATTAAATTCTGTATCATGGTTAAAAAGAACTTTGACTCCTATAGAGAATACATTCAACAGGTCGAGCTAAGGATTATTGGGATAGAGATGAACTCAAAGCAGTTTGAATAATTAATGTCACCACAGATGCAAGTGAGTTGTAATACTGGTGTGCACGTTATTTGCCCTGCTAAATTATTATCCGATGTGAATTTTAATTATTTCCCATGTGTTTGTTTGGGTGTATTTATATGACAAACAATCTATGTGTGTCAGCATGATCAGCTGATTGGACAAGGGCAATAGGTTCATGGGAACAGTATCAGGGCTACGTTCTCCTCCAAGTTGAACATCCCACCTTTGAATCATAGAATGTATTGTCAGGGGACTAGGATCTCACACTCTATATTTTTAGAGTATAGTCTCCTCATGGGTAATTCCTGAATTTTTAAAAACTAGACAAAGACACTTTATAAAATGGCTGGAGCTATGTCTGCCTGTGACCTGAAAACAGTAGGAGCTAATATGGAAGATTTGCAGAAACTGACACCTTTTTTGTCTTTGAAGAGACCATAATTACCCCCTGTGGGCTGTAGAGACCAAATTCAAAGGGAACTACACAAAGGCTGTAAACATGTAAAATGGTCACCTGCAAAGGACCATGGGAATTGTGGTCAATTTGGGACACAGACTGGTACACAGCCTCTGTGTATTGTGCAAAGAAACCAGATTTGGCTGAAACTTGTATACATTAAGAGTCGATCACCATTTCCCCCAGGACAATAGAGTTTGAATCAAGGAGGTACAACAGTAGCAGACTAACCGTCGCCACCCCCCCTTATTTGGAAAGGCCTACGTGCCTGGGACAATGATAGCTGGGACCCGCCCAGCTATCGAGGTATCCGCCCCCTAATTGGTTGAGATCGATGAGGGTGGTTGAAAACCCTTTTAATCCATTGGACCTGGAGTGAGGACTGCCCAAAAAGGGCGCAAAAGAGACGAAGGATAAAAAGCCCTGCGCACGAGAGATCTGTCTCTTTTGGCACTGGCCTGTGCGCGACCAACTGCAGCAGAACAACTAAGTTCAAGGACCCGCGACCATTCCTGAAGGACGAGCCCAGCTGAGACGAACCCAACAACTTCAAACCGAGCACGTGGACCCGGATAAAGGCCTTATCTTGCACAGTGCTGGTCACTCACAGTTAAGTAAAAGTCATCTTAGTCGTTAGGTGTAGTTTAGTACGGAACCGCGTCTATTATTGCATAGAGATACAAGTCTTGTGTTATTAGTAAACTGTGTTTTTGAGCTAACATACTGGTTGTGTGGTCATTTGGTCATTATAAGAAACAGCTTGTGGTTCACCCCAAAGTAAAGAAGGCAACAAGGCCATCTACATTTCACAAACCAGGCCTGGTCAACCAGAGCCAATTCATCTGCTAGGACAAAGGACCCCACACGTACATAAAAAGCAAGAGGGTAGCCAGGGAAAGGGTTGGCCCACTGAAGGATAGTCAAGGGAATCTATGTGTGGAGCCAGAGGAAATGGGCGAGGTCCTAAATGAATACTTTGCATCAGTATTCACCAAAGAGAAGAAATTGGTAGATGTTGAGTCTGGACAAGGGTGTGTAGATAGCCTGGGTCACATTGAGATCCAAAAAGACGAGGTGTTGGGTGTCTTAAAAAATATTATGGTAGATAAGTCCCCAGGGCCTGATGGGATCTACCCCAGAATACTGAAGGAGGCTGGAGAGGAAATTGCTGAGGCCTTGACAGAAATCTTTGGATCCTCACTGTCTTCAGGGGATGTCCCGGAGGACTGGAGAATAGCCAATGTTGTTCCTCTGTTTAAAAAGGGTAGCAAGGATAATCCAGGGAACTACAGGCCGGTGAGCCTTACTTCAGTGGTAGGGAAATTACTGGAGAGAATTCTTCGAGACAGGATCTACTCCCATTTGGAAGCAAATGGACGTATTAGTGAGAGGCAGCACGGTTTTGTGAAGGGGAGGTCGTATCTCACTAACTTGATAGAGCTTTTCGAGGAGGTCACTAAGATGATTGATGCAGGTAGGGCAGTGGATGTTGTCTATATGGACTTCAGTAAGGCCTTTGACAAGGTCCCTCATGGTAGACTAGTACAAAAGGTGAAGTCACACGGGATCAGGGGTGAGCTGGCAAGGTGGATACAGAACTGGCTAGGTCATAGAAGGCAGAGACTAGCAATGGAAGGATGCTTTTCTAATTGGAGGGCTGTGACCAGTGGTGTTCCACAGGGATCAGTGCTGGGACCTTTGCTGTTTGTAGTATATATAAATGATTTGGAGGAAAATGTAACTGGTCTGATTAGTAAGTTTGCAGACGACACAAAGGTTGGTGGAATTGCGGATAGCGATGAGGACTGTCAGAGGATACAGCAGGATTTAGATTGTTTGGAGACTTGGGCGGAGAGATGGCAGATGGAGTTTAATCCGGACAAATGTGAGGTAATGCATTTTGGAAGGTCTAATGCAGGTAGGGAATATACAGTGAATGGTAGAACCCTCAAGAGTATTGAAAGTCAAAGAGATCTAGGAGTACAGGTCCACAGGTCATTGAAAGGGGCAACACAGGTGGGGAAGGTAGTCAAGAAGGCATATGGCATGCTTGCCTTCATTGGCCGGGGCATTGAGTATAAGAATTGGCAAGTCATGTTGCAGCTGTATAGAACCTTAGTTAGGCCACACTTGGAGTATAGTGTTCAATTCTGGTCGCCACACTACCAGAAGGATGTGCAGGCTTTAGAGAGGGTGCAGAAGAGATTTACCAGAATGTTGCCTGGTATGGAGGGCATTAGCTATGAGGAGCGGTTGAATAAACTTGGTTTGTTCTCACTGGAACGAAGGAGGTTGAGGGGAGACCTGATAGAGGTCTACAAAATTATGAGGGGCATAGACAGAGTGGATAGTCAGAGGCTTTTCCCCAGGGTAGAGGGGTCAATTACTAGGGGGCATAGGTTTAAGATGAGAGGGGCAAGGTTTAGAGTAGATGTACGAGGCAAGTTTTTTACGCAGAGGGTAGTGGGTGCCTGGAACTCGCTACCGGAGGAGGTGGTGGAAGCAGGGACGATAGTGACATTCAAGGGGCATCTTGACAAATACATGAATAGGATGGGAATAGAGGGATACGGACCCAGGAAGTGTAGAAGATTGTAGTTTAGTCAGGCAGCATGGTCGGCACGGGCTTGGAGGGCCGAAGGGCCTGTTCATGTGCTGTACATTTCTTTGTTCTTTGTTTGTTCTAACCTCCATTTCAAGATGTAATGGTTGGAACATTAACAATCTCAACGACACAGCCAAAGGGATACACACCCTTTGTCAAAGCCATAGTGGAAAGATGGTAGTCATGTGACATGAACCCACCAGCTGTTGAAACTGGCAGTATTGACACGATAGCACAGTGGTTAGCACTGTTGCTTCACAGCGCCAGAGTCCCAGGTTCAATTCCAGCTTGGGTCACTGTCTGTGTGGAGTCTGCACATTCTCCCTGTGTCTACGTGGGCTTTCTCCAGGTGCTCTGTGTGCTCCCACAAGTCATGAAAGACGTGTTTTTCAGTAATTTAGACATTCCAAATTGTCCCTCTGCTTCCATGAACAGGTGACGGAATGTGGCAACTAGGGGCGTTTCACAGTAACTTCATTGCAGTGTTAATGTAAGCCTACTTGCGACAATAAAGATTATTATTATTATTACTACCTCGTGATACTGAAATCCTCATTTTGCTATCCTTCCATCTATTTAGTAGCAGCACTGGAAAAGGGGATCTGCCCAGACTCATTACCTCGCCCCATCTAAAGTGTTTCTAATGGGCTTTCTGTACCATCGCCTACGAGACTGATTCATCTTTGTGGGCCTATCTCATCGTGGATGTCAACTCTACTGTAAAAGAGAATTATCCAGCACCAGTTTTAAGCCTGCCAACCTCTGTGAAGGAATACCTCACTGAACTTTGGTTCTGGACTCTGGACATGAAACAATAATTCATTTCTCTGTGGTCTTTCCCCTGTAAGTATTTCTTTCTCTATCCCATTTTTACTTATGAGTGCACAGATGGCTACGTAGTGACTTGCCCCCCCCCCCCCCTCCCCCCCACACACACACACACTACCACCGCCTCATGCATTTTGAGTGTGTGTATAAATTAACTCTTTGAGTTCATCTTATCATACCAAATTGGATCATACCAAAACTGAAGGGTTGGGAAACATGGCACTGCTTACAAAGCTGGAAGGAATCAAAACACCTTTCTGTTTACTGCTGGGTGGTGAGAGAATAAATCAGGGCTGTACAAATTAACCCCGTTCTGATCTGTAACAATATATAGTGATATACCACAACAAGAGACATTTGCTCTACCATGAGCATCATGTATTGAAAGAGTTGTCTTCAATTACTGCAGGGCCTCCATGTGGATCATGTGTGGGTTCCGCTGATTTCTTAGCCGGCGGGAGGGTGAGGTGGGCACAGTGTGCTGTAAAATACAGCCTATAGAATCATTGGGCATGATTTAGCGGTCTCGTCATGCCTGACTTGGTGTCGGGACAAGGCCATTGAATTTCGCAAGAGGCCTCCTGCGGGATTCGTGACCCTCGAAACATCCCACGAGATTCAACCAAATCTCATGAGACGTCGCGATCTAGATCTCACTCTCACTGGGCGAGATCCAGATCAGCATATTTAAATGGGACATTAGGCTCATTTAAATATGAATTCTCCAGATTCTCCCGCCGCCCAGTACCTAACAGTCTCGCCTGGGAGATCTCACCAGAGTGCCATTTAGTACTGGTCCAGACAAACGTGGACCAAGTGTAATGGCACCTGGGTGCTTCCTAGAGACCCCTACGTGGTTAGGAGAAGAGCATGGTCGCACCCTGGCAGACCCCCACAGCAACTGGGCACCTTGGCACTGCCAGCCTTGGCACATTGGCACTGTTACCCTGGTACTGACAAGGTGCTGGGTGGCACTGCCAGGAAGGCAATGGCACTACCAGAGTGGCTGTGCCAGGGTGTACAGGTGCCTGCTTGGCACTGCCAAGGTTCAGGGCCTGAGGGAACCATGCCCATGAAAGAAGGAATAAGGGGATTATGATGGGTCAGGAAAGGGGTGAAAGGTGAGAATGACGGGGCCTCATAAAGGTTGGGGGTGAAAGCTGGGGGTCCTGAAAGGGGAAGGAGACCGAAAGAAGGGGTGGGGATGGCCTGAAAGTGGGGCCCTCAGTGAGTGTCCTCACTTGAGGGGGGGGGGGGGGTTAATGCCTATGTGTGCGGGGAGGTGGCATTGTCTGTGGGTGGGGTACCCTCAAGCTCACTTAGCGATCAGAGCACCCTTTCAAAATGGCATCCTGATCTCTGAGGAGCCAGTCTCACTGGCGAGTTCAGCTCACGACTGTAGAAAAGATTTCTACGTGTGGGCTAGACCAGGGAGAAACTTCCCCAAGACCCCAAAAAATGATTAAGCATGGGGGAATACCAGTGTGGATCTCACCTGAAAAGCCGGCCAAACTCACCCAAAATAATTTCACCTTTGAATAGTTATCCAATTCCTAATTGAAGGCTACGATAGAATCAGTATCCACCATCCACCGAGTACCAAATCCTGACCACTTGTTGCAAAACATGACTTTTCTTCATGGACTCCAGTAGTTTGGCCAACTACTTTAAATTTGTGGCCCCTCAGTCTGCTTGTCATTGAAAATAGTCCCTCTCTAGCCACTCTAACCAAACTCTTCATGACTTTAAATACCTCTATCAAATCTTCTCTTATCCTCTTCTTAGCCTAAATCCTCTCTTTCTCCTCTGCTCGAAGGAGAACAATCTCAGCTTATCCAACTTACTCATGCAGCATCTATGCCTCAATGATAG
Organism: Scyliorhinus torazame; assembly: GCF_047496885.1. Lineage (NCBI taxonomy): Eukaryota > Metazoa > Chordata > Chondrichthyes > Carcharhiniformes > Scyliorhinidae > Scyliorhinus > Scyliorhinus torazame. The sequence goes on along the minus strand of NC_092713.1, from coordinate 199,631,399 downwards.
AACCATTCTATAACGTTCTGCAGTACATTCTCCAAAGTCTTCACATCCTTCCTGAACCATGGTGTCCAGATTTGAACAAAATATTCCACCTGGGACCTTAATAGTGTTTGACATCCTGGGTGAGTGTCATTTCCAGTCCCATTAAAAGATGAACATATAAATGAAATAATTGGATATAAGGTCTACCAGCCCACCTATTCCCAAAACTCCATGCCACCTTCCACCCAGACACAGACAAAACAGACAAATGGTGAAGAGGTAGGAAAAGGGTTAGAATTGCGGGAATGGGAGGGAAAGTTTTGAGACAAATTTTTAAAAAAAATTTAGAGTACCCAATTATTTTTTTCCAATTAAGAGGCAATTTAGCGTCGCCAATCCACCTAACCTGCACAGCTTTGGGTTGTGGGGGTGAAATCCATGTAGACACACGAGCCTGGATTCTCCACCCCGCCGCGCCACATTTCTGTTCTGACCCGCTGGCGGGATTCTCAATTGCACCGGCAGGTCAATGGAGTTTCCCATTGTGGGGCAGCCCCACGCTGTTGGGAAACCCCCGGGTTCAGGCAAAACGGAGAATCATTCCGGCGGAGAATCCCGCCGATGGAGAACGTGCAAACTCCACACAGACAGTTACCCAGAGCCGGGATCGAACCCGGGTCCTCAGTGCCGTAGGCAACAGTGCTAACCACTGTGTCACCATGCCACCCAGTTGAGACAGATATTTGCTGCTGCGGCTTTGGCCTCTGTAGGTCCCGAATGCGACCCTTTGGGAAATTGGTTCATACATGAGATTCAGGTCAGTGCAATTCTGATCTTCGATCACAAATGGATCTTTGCACAGGAGATTCAGGTCGGTGCAATTCTGACCTCCGATCACCAGATGGAGCCTCCGTCTCCCTGAGATAATACTGGAGCTTTATACTTGAGAACGTTACAGACTTTTCCTTTCCCTGATCTATGTGCAAAAACTGTAGCTGTATTATAAAGAGAGTTCTTAGTTTGATTTTTCTGTCTGTCTTTTAAATAGGAGTGGCTTCACAGGTCTGACTAAGAGTTTTTAAAGATGCCTGGCAGAGAGAGAGAGAGAGCAGAGAAAGAGTGTTTTCCAACTGCAATCTTCTCTCACAGAATTCAGGACAGAAATCGTGTTATTTTGTCCCAAAGTTCAGGTCACTAATGTGTATCAAAAATAATGAAAGTTCCTTTTAAAATTTCATTGCTATGCATGGCCATTTTTTTCATTGTGCAGTACCTTTAAATAGTATTGCACTGCTAAACAGGGTACGTAATACAGAACAAAGTCTGCACAGTATCTTCCAGGCTGCTTCATAGCTAAGGCTGCACATGCAGCTTAGTGGCAACATTTGTCCAAACAATGAACCTTGGGGAATTTCAATGTGTACCTCCCTCCTGTCTCCAAACAGCTATTCACCATAATCCTTTGCTTTCTATCCCTTCGCCAATGTTAATTTCATGCTGCTACTGACATTTTTATTCCAATGGCTTTACTCTTGCGAGCAAATGTTTGCGTGCATACATCACCAACCCTTCTGTCCTTTTACTCCAATTAAAACTGGACTAATTTGTTTCTGTAATGTTCTTTGAGTATGCTGATGTTGAATCTTGATATGTAGTGTTAACAAAGAACATTAGATTTTGTTTTACATCAAAACTATTTATTACTAATACTACTCTAAAGGATTACTATAATGTCTAAGATTAATACAGTTGTAAATAATGGTCCAACACTAACGCACACTAAGATACGACAGAGCTCCTCTAATATGTGACTGCTATCAACTCCTTACTAACACCTTGTCCTGGTACACATGGTGCATCCGGGCCAGGTGCCTGCATACTCGCACCACCTGCTGGTTGGATGCTAGAACTACAACAGTCAAACATATAACTTATAATACACGTACAGATGATGATGATCGACTCATATTATATACAGATGACAGTCTACCTATCATCACAGTTTCAACTGCAACTCCATATTCTTAGTATCAACATACACCCCTTCACACATCCCTATCTTAAATTTCAGCTATCACAACCATTTCCCCCAGTTTTGACATTCATTCATCCAGTTGCTGGGTCAAAATCCTGGAAATCCCGACTTAATAGCGCTGCATTAGTAACTTAGAACACGGTCTACTGGAGAGCAACTAGTGATAAGCAACAATTGCCAGCAATGTCCATACCCTGTGTGGTGAACCACGTTCCACTGTTACTCACTGCTGTATATATATATATTCACTGTTATGGTTTGTTCCATTGTTGCTGACTGTTGTTGTTGCTTCTGTTGGCTCAGCCTGTGGCTCCGCCCCTCGGGCTTTGTATATAGTTGGCTGATCTGTGGCCCTGCCCACAGTGAGGGATCAGAAGCAGGCAGGCACACATCTCAGTGTATTAAATCCACAATTTAGTTCTATAACTCGCTTTGTCTATTATTGATGGTCCATTAATTTAATACACTGAGATATTGCAATGGATGCCGCTCTTAAGCCTGACTAACTTAGACTTGGCCCGCAGGCAGCCAACACCACTGCGATCTTCGAGCACTGGCTAAGCTGTTTCGAGGCTTACCTCGACTCATCAACCGACGCCATCACCGAGGTGCACAAGCTGTGTCTCCTCAACGCTCGGGTGAGCCCCAAAATTTTTCTGTTGATCAAAGATGCGGCCTCATACGCAGAGGCAATAGCACTGCTAAAAGGACCGTTCATGAGGGCAGTGAATGAGGTGTTCGCTCGACATCTCCTTGTCACGAGGCGTCAGCGCCCTGGTGAATCACTGGCCGAATTCCTGCGTGACCTGCGAGTACTCGCCCAGAATTGTAACTGCCAGGCAGTTACGGCGGTTTAGCACTCTGAGCTCCTAATCAGGGACGCCTATGTGGCTGGAGTCCGGTCTAATTATATCCAACAACGCTTGCTCAAAGGGGGTACCCTCGACCTCAAGGACACTGTGCAGCTCTCTAGCTCTTTGGAAGTAGCGTTCCAGAACATGGATGCCTTCACGTCCGACCACGCGGCACCCTCGTGGATGTCGGAGGTGCGGCCATCACCCGGCCCGGGCACGTCACAAGTCAGTGCCGCGCGGCAGCCAGCCAACTCCGGGGGCTGTACTGCTACTTCTGCGGCCAGGGCCAGCACCCCAGACATCGTTGTCCTGCTTGGAAGGCGACCTGCAACAAGTGCAGTAAGAAGGGGCACTTTGCCAAGGTCTGTCAGGCCTCACCTCAAGCTCCCTGACCCAAAGTCTGCCCGGCCCGACCTGAAGCTCACAGGTCCCGCAGCGTGGCACCTTGCCTGCCGGGACCGCCCCCTTCTGACGCGTCATCCGCCTTGTGCGGCCAGTGGGGGCCGCCATTTTGGACGCCATCTTCGATGACACCCGCCACGTGCGACTCATGGAGGCCGCTACCTTGTGACTACTCCGCTACCACCGACCAGACCAGCCATCCTCCGCAGCTCAGCTCCATCACGCTCGACCAGTCCCGGCCCCATCACCTCAAGAACTCCATGATGGCCGTCCGGGTCAATGGGCATGAGACGACCTGTCTGTTCGACTCTGGGAGTATTCGTCCGGATACGGTAAGGCGCTGCTCCCTTCGGATTTTCCCCGTGTCTCAGACTATCTCCCTAGCTTCGGGATCACACGCCGTTCAGGACCGGGGCTACTGTGTCGCAAACCTTGCGGTACAGGGCATAGAGTACGCTAACTTCAAACTCTACATCCTCCCCCATCTTTGCGCTGCCCTGTTACTAGGACTGGACATCCAATGTAACCTCCGAAGCCTGACTTTGAAGTTCGGTGGACCCCTGCCCCCTCTCACCGTCTGTAGCCTCGCTACCCTTAAGGTCACACCTCCCTCGCTCTTCGCTAATCTCACCCCCGACTGTAAGCCCGTCGCCACCAGGAGCAGACGATACAGTGCCCGGGACAAGGCCTTTATCAGGTCGGAGGTCCAGCGACTCCTGCGGGAAGGGATCATTGAGGCTAGTAACAGCCCCTGGAGAGCCCAAGTGGTGGTCAGCAGGACTGGGGAGAGACACCGGATGGTGGTCGACTACAGTTAGACGATCAACCGGTACACGCAGCTCGATGCGTACCCTCTTCCCCCGCAGATTTGATATGGTCAACCAGATTGCGCAATACCGTGTCTTCTCCACAGTAGACTTGAAGTCCGTGTACCACCAGCTTCCTATCCACCCGGAGGACCGCCAATACACTGCCTTCTAGGCAGATGGCCGCCTCTACCACTTTCTCCGGGTCCCCTTCGGCGTCACCAATGGCGTCTCGGTCTTCCAGCGAGTGATGGACCGAATGGTTGACCAGTACGGGCTGCGGCCACATTCCCGTATCTGGATAATGTCACCATCTGCGGCCATGACTAGCCGGACCACGATGCTAACCTCCAGAAATTCCTCCACACCGCCCAGCTCCTTAATGTAACCTATAATAAGGAGAAATGTGTTTTCCGCACAACTCGCCTAGCCATCCTTGGCTACGTCATGGAAAACGGAGTCCTAGGGCCCGACCCCGACCGCATGCGCCCCCTTCTGCAACTTCCCTCAACCAGGCGGGCAGGCCCGTGGCTTTCTTCTCCCGTACCCTCCATGCCTCCGAAATTCGGCACTCCTCTGTCGAAAAGGGAGCACAAGCCATTGTGGAAGCTGTGCGACATTGGAGGCATTACCTGGCCAGCAGGCGATTCACTCTCCTCACTGACCAACATCAGTTGCCTTCATGTTCAATAACACACAGCGGGGCAAGATCAAGACCGACAAGATCTTGAGGTGGAGGATCGAACTCTCCACCTATAACTACGACACTTAGTATCGGCCTGGGAAACTCAATGAGCCTCCAGATGCCCTATCCTCCCTTCCCGCAGGAGTCGCCAGTACACAAGTAGAATGACTTCGGGCCCTCCACAATGACCTGTGTCACCCGGGGGTCACCCGGCTCCTCCATTTTATCAAGGCCTGCAACCTGCCTCACTCCACCAAGGAGGTCAGGACCATGACCAAGCACTGCCAAGTCTGCGCGGAGTGAAAACCGCACTTCTATCAGCCAGACAGAGCTCACCTGGTGAAGGCCTCCCACCCCTTTGAACACCTCAGTATCGATTTCAAAGGGCCCCTCCACTCCACTGACCGTAACGTGTACTTCCTCAACATTGTTGAGGAACACTGCTTGATTAGGGATAGTCAGCACGGATTTGTGAGGGGTAGGTCTTGCCTTACAAATCTTATTGAATTCTTTGAGGAGGTGACCAAGCATGTGGATGAAGGTAAAGCAGTGGATGTAGTGTACATGGATTTTAGTAAGGCATTTGATAAAGTTCCCCATGGTAGGCTTATGCAGAATGTAAGGAGGCATGGGATAGTGGGAAATTTGGCCAGTTGGATAACGAACTGGCTAACCGATAGAAGTCAGAGAGTGGTGGTGGATGGCAAATATTCAGCCTGGATCCCAGTTACCAGTGGCGTACCGCAGGGATCAGTTCTGGGTCCTCTGCTGTTTGTGATTTTCATTAATGACTTGGATGAGGGAGTTGAAGGGTGGGTCAGTAAATTTGCAGACGATACGAAGATTGGTGGAGTTGTGGATAGTAAGGAGGGCTGTTGTCGGCTGCAAAGAGACATAGATAGGATGCAGAGCTGGGCTGAGAAGTGGCAGATGGAGTTTAACCCTGAAAAGTGTGAGGTTGTCCATTTTGGAAGGACAAATATGAATGCGGAATATAGGGTTAACGGTAGAGTTCTTGGCAATGTGGAGGAGCAGAGAGATCTTGGGGTCTATGTTCATACATCTTTGAAAGTTGCCACTCAAGTAGATAGAGCTGTGAAGAAGGCCTATGGTGTGCTCGCGTTCATTAACAGAGGGATTGAATTTAAGAGCCGTGAGGTGATGATGCAGCTGTACAAAACTTTGGTAAGGCCACATTTGGAGTACTGTGTACAGTTCTGGTCGCCTCATTTTAGGAAGGATGTGGAAGCTCTGGAAAAGGTGCAAAGAAGATTTACCAGGATGTTGCCTGGAATGGAGAGTAGGTCTTACGAGGAAAGGTTGAGGGTGCTAGGCCTTTTCGCATTAGAGCGGAGAAGGATGAGGGGCGACTTGATAGAGGTTTATAAGATGATCAGGAGAATAGATAGAGTAGACAGTCAGAGACTTTTTCCCCGGGTGGAACACACCATTACAAGGGGACATAAATTTAAGGTGAAAGGTGGAAGATATAGGAGGGATATCAGAGGTAGGTTCTTTACCCAGAGAGTAGTGGGGGCATGGAATGCACTGCCTGTGGAAGTAGTTGAGTCGGAAACATTAGGGACCTTCAAGCAGCTATTGGATAGGTACATGGATGACGGTAAAATGATATATGATTTATTTGTTCTTAAGGGCAGCACGGTAGCATTGTGGATAGCGCAATTGCTTCACAGCTCCATGGTCCCAGGTTCGATTCCGGCTTGGGTCATTGTCTGTGCGGAGTCTGCACGTCCTCCCCGTGTCTGCGTGGGTTTCCTCCGGGTGCTCCGGTTTCCTCCCACAGTCCAAAGATGTGCGGGTTAGGTGAATTGGCCAATGATAAATTGCCCTTAATGTCCAAATTGCCCTTGGTGTTGGGTGGAGGTGTTGAGTTTGGGTATGGTGCTCTTTCCAAGAGCCGGTGCAGACTCAAAGGGCCGAATGGCCTCCTTCTGCACTGTAAATTCAAAAATAATCTATGATTAATCTAGGACAAAGGTTCGGCACAACATCGTGGGCCGAAGGGCCTGTTCTGTGCTGTATTTTCTATGTTCTATGTTCTATGTTCTATCGTTGACGAGTACTCCCGTTCTCCCTTTGCCATCCCATGCCCTGACATGACCTCTGCCACCGTCAACAAGGCTCTGCACAGTCTCTTCACCTTGTTTGGTTTCCCCACCTCTGTCCATAGTGATCGGGGCTCCTCTTTTATGAGTGATGAGCTGTGTCAGTTCCTGCTTAGCAAGGGCATCGCCTCAAGCAGGACAACCAGCTACAACCACCGGGGAAATGGACAGGTGGAGAGGGAGAACGCGACGGTCGGGAAGGCCGTCCTTCTTGCCCTACGGTCTAGAACATAGAACATAGAACATTACAATGCAGTACAGGCCCTTCGGCCCTCGATGTTGCGCCGACCTGTGAAACCACTCTAAAGCCCATTTACACTATTCCCTTATCGTCCATATGTCTATCCAATTACCATTTGAATGTCCTTAGTGTTGGCGAGTCCACTACTGTTGCAGGCAGGGCATTCCATGCCCTTACTACTCTCTGAGTAAAGAACCTACCTCTGACATCTGTCCTACATCTATCTCCCCTCAATTTAAAGCTATGTCCCCTCGTGCTAGACATCACCATCCGAGGAAAAAGGCTCTCACTGTCCACCCTATCCAATCCTCTGAGCATCTTGCATGCCTCAATTAAGTCACCTCTTAACCTTCTTCTCTCTAACGAAAACAGCCTCAAGTCCCTCAGCCTTTCGTCATAAGATCTTCCCTCCATACCAGGCAACATTCTGGTAAATCTCCTCTGCACCCTTTCCAATGCTTCACATCCTTCCTATAATGCGGTGACCCAGAATTACACGCAATACTCCAAATGCGGCAGCACCGGAGTTTTGTACAGCTGCAATCATGGCCCCGAAACTCAATCCCTCTACCAATAAAAGCTAACACACCGTACACCTTCATAAAAACCCTCTCAACCTGGGTGGTAACTTTCAGGGATCTACGTACATGGACACCGGATCTCTCTGCTCATCCACACTGCCAAGAATCTTACCATTCACCCAGTACTCTGTCTTCCTGTTATTCCTTCCAAAATGAATCACCTCACACTTTTCTGCATTAAACTCCATTTGCCACCTCTCAGCCCAGCGCTGCAGTTTACCTATGTCCCTCTGTAACTTGTAACATCCTTCCGCACTGTCCACAACTCCACCGACTTTAGTGTCATCTGCAAATTTACTCACCCATCCTTCTACACCCTCCTCCAGGTCATTTATAAAAATGACAAACAGCAGTGGCCCCAAAACAGGTCCTTGTGGTACACCACTAGTAACTGGACTCCAGTCTGAACATTTCCCATCAACCACCACCCTTTGTCTTCTTCCAGCTAGCCAATTTCTGATCCAAAATGCTAAATCACCCTGAATCCCATGCCTCCGTATTTTCTGCAGTAGCCTACCGTGGGAACCTTATCAAACGCTTTACTGAAATCCATATACACCACAGTCTAGAAGTCTCCCAGTCTCCCGCTGGCCGGAGGACCTTCCCGATGCGCTCCACTCCATCCGGTCGCTTCTGTGTACTGCCACCAACGAGACCCCTCACGAATGTTTGTTGGTCTTCCCTCGGAAGTCCACCTCAGGGGTCTTGCTCCCGTCCTGGCTGACAGTCCCAGGGCCCGTCCTCGTCCGGAAGCATGCGAGGAGCCATAAGTCAGATCCCCTGGTCGAGAGGGTTCTGCTCCTCCATGCAAACCCACAGTATGCCTACGTGGCACACCATGACGGGCGGCAGGACACAGTCTCCTTCAGGGACTTGGCACCTGCAGGTTCCCCAGTGTATATCACCAACACGCCCACCCCTACACCGTCTACCACCATCACCACCACTCGACTGCCTCGGGACTTGGCACCGGCAGCCTCCCCATTGACCATTACCACCACCCCCGCCCCTACACCGTCACCCTCTCTGTCGGCTCATCGGGATGAAGAAGAAGACAACACGCTTCCGGCGTCGAAGGTCTCGACACCCGTGCCCACACCACAGCCGGGACTGAGGCGATCACGGCGGAAGGTTAAAGCTCCTGTCAAACTCAATCTGTGAGTCCTTCACTCACCAAACTTCACTCCTGCTGGACTTTTTTTTTAACAGGGGGTGAATGTGGTAAACCACGTTCCACTGTTACTCACTGCTGTATATATATGTTCACTGTTATTGTTTGTTCCATTGTTACTTACTGTTGTTGTTGTTGTTGCTTCTGTTGGCTCTGCCTGTGGCTCCGCCCCTCGGGCTTTGTATATAGTTGGCTGATCTGTGGCCCTGCCCCCAGTGAGGGATCAGCAGTGGGCAGGCACACATCTCAGTGTATTAAATTCCACAATTTAGTTCTCTAACTCGCTTCATCAATTATTGATGGTCCATCACCCTGACAATAGTTTCTTTCTTTACAGTCGTACGATTTATTGTGTCAGAAGGTTATGGTTTACATCCTAAGAATACGAGTCCTGATCTCGGCTAGAACTCCAGTGTAGTAGTGGAGCTTAGCACTGCCACAGGTACCACTTTTTAAACTTATTTACTTAAGTGGCAAAAAACAATCACATGGTATTATTTGATGCAGAACAGCCGGTTCTGTTGATTCCCTGGACGATTTCCTCCTTCAATTAACACCACCACCACAGATTATATGATCATTTATTCATTAGCGGCATTTTGCCAAGAACTTTTTAACTGCTGCATTTCTCCCGAGAATAATAGTGACTGCACTTAAAAAGCAATTATTAAATTACTTTGAGAAGTCCTGTGGTCATGATCAGATGCTATATAAATTCAAGTTCTTTCTTCATTGAAAACAAGTATCAGGACGAAATGAGTGAACTAGATTACTGCAAGGTCTTTTCACAGTTGTGAGCTTGGTCAAGTCCAGTACATGGTATGTATAAAGAGAGATCTCTTCTCTTGCCGAGCTGTTTTTGAGCATGAGTGACAAGAAGGTGAGGTAGAGTACAAAACAAGTGTCTGCACAGTGAAAAAAAGCTCAAGGAGACTATGGAGAAGATACAAGTGAGGACTGAATAAATGCTTTTATCTGAACACGAGATGCATTATGAACAAAACCTGGAATCTCAAAGGGATTGTGAAAACACAGAAGAGAGAATTCTATATGCATGGATAGAGATGGTTAGGATATCAAGGAAAATGGAAATGTCTTGCTGGAGCTAAGGAAAAAGCAGCAATGGATTTGAGCAATGCATGACTAAGATAATGAATTGTCAGTACAAAATCCATTTCTAACCATTCGGGTGTAAACTGCATCCATTTAATGGAAAATCCTCCCTAATGCTTCAGGGATCTTAAGATGAAACTCTCCAGCACTGGCCCTTGCTGACAGCAGGTTTGTTGACTCTACAATTCAAAAGTCATACAACTTCTTATGACAGGCAATCACAGCACAATAAAAGTTGAGATAATTTATCAAATGGTGCTGCAGAGACCCGGAATGAAGTAAGCGATTTCAAAGAAAGCAATTTTCAATAGGATGAACAGTTCACTGAAAGATATTAACTGGAGGATAAATGGAAAACTTTTAGAACAAGTGCATACCAAAGAGCAATAAATGCATGCTACATAAGCAATACCAAAAAAGAATGATTAGAGAAATTAAATTGCAAGAAACTGCTAAGCCTATGAGGTGAAGAAAGGGGAAATAACGTAAGGATGTGAAAAGGTCACGAGGACGGAACATAGCAAAGAATGTGAAAAACTATCTATTTCTGGGGTGGCACCGGGCACAGTGATTAGTACTGCTGCCTCACAGTGCCAGGGAGCCAGCTACAATTCCAGCTTCTGTATGTTTGGAGTTTGTACTTTCTACCCGTGTCTATGTTGGTTTCCTCGGGGTGCTCCGTTTTCCTCCCACAGTCCATAGATGTGCAGGTTAGGTGAATTGCCCATGCTAAATTGCCCCTTAGTGTCCAGGGATGTGCAGATTAGGTTCTGGGTAATGGGGATAGGGTGGGGTGGACGGAGGAGTGTAAATGGGTAGAGTGCTCTTTTGAAGGGTTGGTGCAGACGCGATGAGCCGAATGGCCTCCTTCTGCACTGTTGGGATTCTTTGATTCCCAAAGCTATAATATTACAATAGTTAGGTAGTCAGAAACTTAATAAATAAGTGGCGTAATAATTGAAGATGAAAAGAAAATAGCAAAATTAATTTTCTCTTGTTTGTGCACAGCATGTGGCAAGGGCAATATTTATTACCCATCCATAATGAACATTGGGAGTATGATTTGAACAGCCTTCTCAAACCATTGAAGTCCATGTGGTGTAAGTATACCCACAGCGTCATTAGGAAAAGAGTTCCAGGATATTGATCCAGCAATGATAAAGGGACACTGATATATGTCCAAGTCATGTTGTTGTTTGACCTAAAGGAGAACTTGTGGTGGTGTTCCCAGACATGCACCTGCTGTTGGGCGGCATGGTAACACAGTGGTTAGCACTGTTGCTTCAAAGCGCCAGGGACCTGTATTCAATTCCCGTCTTGGGTCACTGTCTGTGCGGCGTCTGCACGTTCTCCCCGTGTCTGCGTGGGTTTCCTCCGGGTGCTCCGGTTTCCTCCCACAAGTCCTGAAAGATATGCTTGTTAGGTGAATTGGACATTCTGAATTCTCCTTCAATGTACCCGAAACGGCGCTAGAACCCTATTTTGATGACAACAGTCTTGAGAGATTTTTATATCTATAAACTGTTAGAATCCTTCATTTTGATTCCCCTTTGTTCCCATTTCATATATTTTATCTTTATTGTCTTTGTTGTTCTGTGGACCCATATCCGGAATGTGCCATTCAGGAGTGGACTCAAGCTGAAGCAGACTGCTGGTCAGGACAGTATGTTCCAGGTTTCGTTTTTGGAGAGGAGAAAACAGGCTCGTCGGTGTCGGGCGAATTTTAAAAACCAGCTTTGGAGGAAATTGGTTCAATTGACTAGCTGGCAATCTGTGGGGTGGCCAGGGACAGTGTTCTGGCTGACAACAGTCAGTGATTTGTTCCTGCGAGAGTTGGGTAGAATTGATTAGACCTTGAAAGGAGAAGGAGGAGTAGCTCTCTCTCTCTCGCTGCTGAAGTAAAGAATTGCTTTTTTGTTCTAAAACCAGTGAGTGGCTGGCACATCTTTACTGTAAACTTGAAATGATCTTAAATCTACAGAGAAAGTCGACAACTTTGCCAGAGAAAACCATCTCAAGCCCAGAAGGAAGAAATAACGAAACAAAAACTTGAACTCCAGAAAGGCATAACCAGAAGACATCCGAGAGCATCAGAAATCCTTTGTCCTTTTATTTAAACGTTATTTCCCTCACTCTTAACCATCCTTTCCCTCTATGTTGTCTTTCTGTGTATACGTCCCTGTAGAGGGGGGTGAGTTGGACAGGGGTGGGGGGTGGTTGTTGGGTAAGGGGTATTAGGTAGTCAGTTACATTGTCAGTTTAATTATATTACTGTTAAATAATTAAAGGTTATTTGTGTTGAAATTTACAAACCTGGTGACTGCAGTTTATTGGGCTTAGCCAAGATCCTCAGGTATTTTAAAATAACATCTAATTCCACTTGTGTTGCGACTCCAGGTCAAGTGGGGCTGGAATCGACCGTGTACTGGCCCAGGGTGTTGTGCCAAAACTTCCAGTAACATTACCACACAATGCCCTGCTACTCTTGGGGGAAATCTCACACAGACTTCTCTCTGAGGGTGGTGGCAAACTGCTGTTCACAGGTCTGCATTCAACACACACTATCTCGTTCAAGATCTCACAGTCACACACAACAGCCTTCAGTCTCACTTTAAACATGTTTATTCCCTTTGTTCTTCTACTCTGTTATTTCTACAATTCTTTGGAAGTTCCTCTTCCCAGAACTGATCAACCTTTAAGAAAATTATTTTATGGCTACTATATTTATAAAGTAAACTTACTATTTTGCTTCACCCATTTACAATCTCCCAAATGTTTATGTTTCCTTTAAAATCCAACAGTCAATTTTAAAATCACTTATCTTATCTGCCTAATGTCCGTTCCTGGTCAGGCTGTTTCCTGGGTATCCTGTTCATTGCCATTTTAACAACTTGTCTCCACACCTTCTATATTGATGTTTTGACCTTTGCAATCTGTCTGCAGTTTAACTAAACCGGTCACAAACATAAGCTTGTTTCCTAGTACATGACAATATGACAATGATATTGTGAAAAGAATTAAGAATTCTAATTTTTCTCACAAATGGAACTGCATAACTATTAGTGGGTATCCCCATTTCTTATCTTATGATGGAGGAAATATAATTGATGAAGGAACTGGCCCAAGGAATTCCTGTGTTGCCCTGGGGCTCAGATGATTGGCCTCCAGCAATCACAGTCATCTTCCTTTGAGCTCAACATGACTTCATCCAGGGGGAAGTTTCCACTGGGATCCAATGATGAATTAGTGTTGCCCTAATCCTAACTTCAATCCTGCATCCTAACCACCACCCAAGACTTATTTCCTAACATTGTACATCTCCATTTCTAGCTCACACACCTTGTCTTGGAAGACCATCTGTACTACCATACTTGTCTTTCACAATGTCCCATTCACTCTCCCTCCCTTCCACAGCTTAATTGCCCTTGAGTAGCTAGTGGTGGTGAGTCACTTTCATGAAGCACAGGAATCCATGTGGTGTACGTACACCCACAACGCCATTAGATAGGGAGCTCCAAGGCCAGTTACAGTGAAGCAATGGTGTTATAGTCCCTAAACAGGGAGCTTCAGGTGATGGTGTTCCCTTGCAGCATTTGCCTTTGTCCTATTAGACGATCGAAGCCATGGAATTGATAAGTGCTGTCTCAGGAAGCGTGGTGAGTTACTGAAGTGAAGAAAACCTCTGCCCCCAGCGAGTGAGTAGGGCCTGGAATGTGATGCCTAAGAGCATGGTGGATCAGGTTTCAATCGAGGCTTTCAAAATGGAATTCAACTGTTATCTTAGAAGGAAGAATGTGCAGGGTTATGGGGAGAAGGTGAGGGAATAGACTAAGTGAATTGCTCTTTCGGAGAGCAGGTGCGGACACAATGGGCTGAATGGCCTCCTTCTGCACTGCAGCAATTTTGTGATTCTGCGATTTGCATTCTTTTAAAATTATCCTTGCAGGCATCTTGTCTTGCCCACTTCCCAATCCTTGGTAATCTGCAGTGACCCCAGTGCTTCTAAAGGCTTGAATTCAAAATCCACTGTTCACAAAGCTCTCTAACTTTTTAGTTCCAGCTTGGATGACCCAGCTCCCTGCTATTTGTACCTCTAAAACTGCTCTTTGAAAATCAAAGCTGTTACTCCCGTGCAGTACTGAGGGAGCATTGCACTGTCAGCGGTGCAGACTGTTAAACCTGGGGCCCCATCTCAGGTAGATGGAACAGATCACACGGTACTATCTGGAAAAAGACAGGGGAGTTATCCCAAGATGTCCTGACTAATGCTTATCCCTCAAATCAACATCACACAAAAAAAACCCAGATTATCTGATCATCATCACATTGCAGTTTGTTGAAGTTTGCTGACTTCTGAGTTTCTTACATTACAGCCACTTCTAAAGGTACTTCGAAGCACATTGAGAGGTCCAGCCGTGAGCAGGACGCTGTCGAGCGGGGCAGCATGGTGGTGCAGTGGTTAGCACTGGTGCCTCATAGCGCCGAGGTCCCAGGTTTGATCCCGGCTCTGGGTCACTGTCCGTGTGGCATTTGCACATTCTCCCCGTGTTAGCGTGGGTTTCACCCCCACAACCCAAAGATGTGCAGGCTAGGTGGATTGGCCACGCTAAATTGCCCCTTAATTGAAAAGAATGAATTGGGTACTCTAAATTTATATTTTTAAAAAAGCACTGTAGAGTTCGACAGCACAGGAGGTCCTTCGGCCCATCGTGTTTGTGCCGGCTGTGCGTGCGAATTTCCACTTCCCCTTCACCCAACATGACAGAATCGTCCCCTTAATTTCCGGGCTCTTCTCTCCCTCAATCTTGCTCCTTGCTCCTGCTCTCCCAGCTCGAAGAGTCTCCTCAAATCCACCCTCCCACCACACACCTTTAGACTGGGTTATGCGGGGTCACCGCCTCTTTACCCATCGCTGGGTCCAGCTGTAAAAATGAAAGTTGCTGTTACTGTATTACCTTTGCTGAGCGTTATTTACAAACGAAGGTTTCCAGATTGCCATCGAGCGGGAATGAGCCTTTGAGGAAATCCGAACCGTGTGTGTGTGTGTCATGCTATTTACAAAGAGCGGATGCACCCGCTTGGAATTGATCAGTACACAGGCTTTAAAAAAAATATTATTTTGTATATCACAAGAGCTGCCGGTTTCTATTTTAATCAGGAAACTGTGACCTCTCTGATCCCAAGGATCATTTAAGAAAATGTACGGAAATGAATCAGAAACATCAACATTTCATATTGTTTATAAAACACGGTCAGTGCAACAAGCCTTTCAGCCGGGACACTGGCCAGGGAAGGAATCCGGGTTGGGGCGAGTTTTGCTCGACTCAATGCTATTTATATCCAGCGCTGTTATCCAGAACTCAGAATAGTTGTGCTCTCCCAGAACGATGAGAAACATTAAATGCAACAATATCGTTTCAGTCACACTTACCCCCCCCCCCCCCCAAAAAAAAAAACTTGTCTTCGGATGCAGGCAAACCCAATTATTCTACTTCAGTGTGAATTGGACCCATGTCAACCACACCCCCACCACACACATACACACAGCAAGCTTCCGTCAGCATTTAAATGATGAGCTCATTTTAACAAGCTTACAGCTGTAATTAACATTTTTCAAAAAAAAATCTACCTATTGTCCCAGTTCAAAATCATCTCGTCCTGATTTGGAGGGGGTAAGATCTGAAGTTATTTAAACTCAAGTGATTAATGCAAAACAGCGTCAAATGTTACGAATGCAGCAATGGGGAGTATTTATTCAGCTCGGTCTTTGACGTAGAGAAGACAAACTAAAAATCATCAGGGTATCATTAGCAAACATCTGGGCAACAAACGCTTTGTCTTAACTTGAGGTGTAAACTGCAGTGATTCAATGATTTACATCAGGGTCTCGCCGCCTTCTTGGCGGAACACTCACTCACTCTCGCAACACACACACACCACACTCTTTCAAACATGCTGCACTTATTATGAGAGCGAGGAAAAAAAATAATCATGTTGAAGTCGAACACTGGTTGGTTGGCCCATGAGGTTGACGTCAGGGTCTGGGAGCTTTGTAAAAAAAAGGTTGAGCGAGTAGAGAGAAATACAAATTGCGAGAGTTATATAGGAGCATTTGGGAAATTCCCCCTCCTCCGCCAGAACACCAGCAGCTCCTCCCAGAGTGAGAGTGAGAAGGGGGGGGGGAGAGAGAGAGGACACCCCCAAGCTGGGATTACAGAACCGACTTCTTTCACTTCACCATCCGAGACGCCCCCGGGAGCTCTGAGCCTTCAATGCCAGCGTCCAGGCGAGGAGGGATGGAGGAGGCGAGAGGGAAGGCTTTGAGTGTCGGTGGAAAGGGGGACGGCCAGTCTCGGCGGCTGAGCCCGGAGCTGAGAGGCTGGGAGGCGGCCCGGCCAATGTGATGGACATGGAGGCTTGCGGGCAGCCTGCGGAGAACCGATCCGGAGGAGTGAATGGCAGCGAGTCTGAGAGGCTAGCCCCTCACTACAGCCCGGCGGCCACTGCCCTGGTCAGTCTGGTGGTCACCCTGATCATCCTGCTCATCATGGTGGGCAACATCCTGGTGGTGGTGGCCGTGTTTACCAGCAGAGCTCTGAAACCCCCCCAGAACCTTTTCCTGGTGTCTCTGGCCTCGGCTGACATCCTGGTGGCTGCACTGGTCATCCCTTTCTCTCTGGCCAACGAGGTGATGGGCTACTGGTATTTCGGGAGTGTTTGGTGCGGTATCTACCTGGCTCTCGATGTCCTCTTCTGCACCTCCTCCATCGTGCATCTCTGCGCTATAAGTTTGGACAGATACTGGTCAGTAACCCGTGCAGTCGAATACAATCTAAAGAGAACTCCCAAACGCATCAAGTGCATGATTGCCATAGTGTGGCTCATCTCTGCAGTCATCTCCTTCCCGCCCTTGGTCACCATGGACAGCAGTAAGCAAGGGTGCTGTGAACTCAACGACGACACCTGGTACATCCTGTCTTCTTGCCTGGTGTCTTTCTTCGCCCCCTGCCTGATCATGATCCTGGTCTACTTCCGAATCTACAGGGTGGCCAAACAAAGGACCTCGGTGGTGTCGGTGGCCAGGAACGGGGTGGAGAGACACGGCTCCCAGTCGGAGACCTGCTTCGCCGGCAAGGGCAGGGCGGAACCGGAGAGCCCCAGCAGCCAGAGCTCGTGCAGCAACCCCAGGCAGGAGGAGCTGGAAGACATCGACCTGGAGGAGAGCTTCTCCTCCGAGGCGAAGCCCAGGGGCTCGAGCCGGTGCCCCGAGCCCAGGAAGGGGCAGGGGCAGCAGCCCGCCCCGCAGCACAACCGCTTCTCCTGGGCCAGCAACAGGGCTTCCCAGCTATTCCTGGAACCCAGGAAGCGGCCCGTCTCCAAACTCAGCAAGAGCAAAGTGGCCCAGCTGAGGGAGAAGCGCTTCACCTTCGTGCTGGCCGTGGTGATCGGGGTCTTTGTGCTGTGTTGGTTCCCCTTTTTCTTCACCTACAGCCTGAAAGCGGTCTGCAGGGAGAGCTGCTCCGTCCCCGACCCCCTCTTTAACTTTTTCTTCTGGATTGGTTACTGCAACAGCTCTTTAAACCCCATCATCTACACAATCTTCAACAGGGATTTCCGAAAGGCCTTCCAAAAAATCATTTTCAAGACCAATAAACGTCCTTTGTAACAGTCGTATGTAAATCGGATGTGGCTGGTGCCTTTATGTGGTGTGTGCGTGTGTTGTATTATGGTGTGTATTTGCTGTTTACCTAAATATATTTAGATAGTTTAAAAAAAGCTAATATTAAACAAAATAAACGTTATTAACAGATAAAGCTGCACCTAATAGATTTTTATTTCAAAGGCAGGAGGGCTGGAAATGTGATTTTGAAAGACGATTTTGTAGTCACTGACACGGGAGACCCACAGGGACATACTTTTCAACCAGGGTTATGCATGGTGTGTTTGTAATATGGGAAAAATCCGTCTGAGCACTTATTTTCAAAGCAATAGTGGCAGACTGGTGAGGGGTTGTGGATGGGACAGATATGCAGTGTGCATGAGGTGAAAACAAACCGAGTTCTTTTATATTATCCACTATGGATTATAGCAATGCCAATTAATAATAATACCTTCTTAAACTGGGTCACCATCCTGCTATGTCCATCCTGCTATGTGTGACCTATCTTTTCCTAGAGACTTCAGAATTAAGTGGGGTGCTTTTTCCACGGGCAGGTGCAGACTTGATGGGCCGAATGGCCTCCTTCTGCACTGTAAATGTTATGATTCTATGAATAATAGTGGTTATTGTCAAAATTAATTTGTGCTGAAGTGGATTTACAGATGTTTGGGTATGTGTCAAGTATATGAATCGACAGATTGAGGTTAGTGATAGAACTCAGCCATCTAACCTGATGCCCATGTAAGGTCAGGTACATTAACTAAATTGAGTTTTCACAGTTCAATAAAAAAAACCAGAATAATAAAGGGTTTCTCTCTGAAGCGCCAATGTTTTGAAATCTAGTTATTGTGCTGTGCAATATGAGCCATTGCTTAACATATCCTTTTGAAACAGGTTAATGACTGTTAAAGCACAATTGAATTAATTTGTGCAAACACATTAAGCTCTCACAAAGCAACATCGCACAGCATAATTTCTGCCTCCAAACTATAAATTGCGACCCTGCTTTACTTCTAGGTCAGTTGACCATTCCCTTTCTGAATTATCTTCAATCAAAGTCTTGTCTTGTTTAAATGAGGTTTTCTCGCCGAAGGACAATTCTTGCATAATCTTTAATCCTTAGAAGAAATGTGATTGAATTGTAAAATGTCCTGAAGTAATCCCTGGAGAAAAAGGGTGAATGTATCATTATGTTATCTGATTTGGGGGGGGGGGGGGGGGTGGGAAAGCAAAAATTGGCATCATAAGTGCTTCAGATTGTTCACCTTTTTTTTAAAGGTTTTTGGATTTGCCATTTGCCTGACTATAAGTTACCATGAACAAGTCATGCTTGCTACTCATTGCAGCTTCTTCAGAACCAATTTTTACATGTTCAAGTGGACTGCCACTTTGTAAAGCAAAAATGTTTGCTGATCAAAGTAATTATTTTTCTGGTGTGTAGTATGCTCCAATCGTGGAAGTATTCCAATCAAGCTGGAATACTTCACAGGTTAGTGTAATGTTTTCCATTTGTACAAAGCAACTGTCAGTTTGCAAAACTCCTCACCTGCATAGTAGAATCCATCAGCACACTTCTTAACATTAGTAGCAGGCAAACTTAGAAATCGTAGAAGCCATAGGATGCCTACAGTGCAGAGGGAGGCCATTTGGCCCATTGAGTCTGGGCTCACCTAGGCCTACACACCTGCCCTATCCCCATAACCCCACCTAACCATTTGGACACTAAGGGGCAATATTAGCATGACCAAACCACCTAACCTACATATCTTTGGACTGTGAGAGGAAACTGGAGCACCTGGAGGAAATCTATGCAGTCACAGGGTGAATATTCAAACTCCACACGGAGGGTCACCCAAGGTTAGAATTGAGCCCGGGTCCCTGACATTGAGAGGCAGCAATGCTAACCACTGTGCCGCCCACACTTTCTGTCAATATAAGTACAATAACTTGCATACATGCGAGCATCTAATTCGTCTGGGTGAGCGTACATCATTGAAGGTGAAAGGATACATTGGGAGAGCGGTTATTAAAGCATACAGTACCCCAAGTTGTTTTTAATAGGGCATAGAGTACAAGAGCAAGGAGATTATATTAAACTTATAAAACACTGGTTTGGTCTCAACTGGAGTATTGTGTCCAGTTTTAGGGGAGATGTGAAGGCATTCTAGAGATTGCAGAGAAGATCCACGAGAATGGGTCCCAGAGATGAGGAACTTCAGTTATGTGGATAGATTAGAGAAGCTGGGACTGTTTTCCTCGGAGAAGACAAGGTTGAAAGGAGATTTGATAGAGATGTTCAAAATCATGAGGGGGAGGAGATGGTGAGATACTGTTCCCATTTGTGGAACGACCAGGAACAAGAGCGCACAGTTTTAAGGTCATTGGCGAAAGAAACAATAGGAACGCAAGAAACCTTTTCACACACTGAGTGGAGAGGACCTGGAATGCACTGCCTAAGAGTGTGGTTGAGGCAGGTTCAACCAAGTCAATCAGGATGGAATTGGATTATGGTCTGAAGGTTGTGAATGGTTATAGGAGAAGGTGATGGGAAATGATACCAGGTGCATTATTCATTTGGAAAGCCAGTGCAGACCAAATGTGCCAAATGGCCTCTTTTGCACTGAAAGAATGCTGTGATTCTGTGATAAATATGCACTAAAATATCCAATAAGGAATTTGTGAGAAATTTCTACATTCAGAGTAGTAAGAATGTGACAATCCCAACCACATGGAACGGATGAGGTGAATAGCATCCAGGGGAAGCTAGGTAACTCTGTTAGAGAGAAAGCAATAGAAAGATATGTTGATGGGGTGAAATTAATTTGGGTGGGAGGAGGCTCTTGTGGAGGATAAACAGTATAGAGCAGATTGACCAAAGGGTCTGTTGCTGTGTCATAAAATTAAATGTAAATGAATGTCCATAAATATGCAACAGAATTCAAAAGCACTCTTGGTGTTCCACAATGGAGCTCACTAAGGAGTTCCACAAAGGGCAGCATGGTACAAACTGCTGCCTCACAGTGCCAGGGACCTGGGTTCAATTCCTGCTTTGGGTGACTGTCAGGAATTTGCATGTTCTCCCCATGTCTGTGTGGGTTTCCTCTGAGTGCTCTGGTTTCCTCCACAGTCCAAAGGTGTAAGTTAGGTGGATTGGCCATGCTAAATTTTCCCTTAGTGTCGAAAGATGAGCAAGTTCAGTGGGTTATGGGCTTACAGCGAGAGGGCATAGAGTGAGCCTAGGTGGGTTTTCTTTATAATAATAATAATCTTTATTAGTATCACAAGTAGGCTTACATTAACACTGCATATGAAGTTACTGTGAAAGTCGCCACACTACGGCACCTTTTCAGGTACACTGAGGGAGAATTTTGAATGTCCGATTCACCTAACAGGCACGTCTTTCGGGACTTGTGGGAGTAAACCGGAGCACCTGGAGGAAATGCACGCACATGGAAAGGACGTGCAGACTCCGCACAGTCAGTGACCCAAGTCGGGATTGAACCTGGGATCCTGGTGCTGTGAAGCAACAATGCTCGCCCTGTGCTACCATGTCGTCCATTCACAGAGTCCATGCAGATCTGATGGGCTGAATGGCCTCCTTCTGCAGTGTAGGAATTCTAATTCCATGATTCAATAACAATGTGACAGAAATCTTGTTAATCCTTCAGAATTAAAATAATTTATTTCCCTGTCATCAACCTCAAAGAGGATTAGAGTTTAGGATGAGGGCAAGTATTTTTTTCCCCATGTGCTAACTGTGTAAGTTTGCTACACAAATGTCCGATCGGCAACTGTCCATGTAACAAAGTACAGCAGGTGGTGATGTCGGTGCTGAGATTTGATGTTGGGGTGAGGTGGGTGATGGGAGCGGGGGGGGGATGGTGCTGAAAAGGAGATTCAGGAAAGGAGGTGATGTTGAGGAATCATGAGACCCAGGAAGCATTGGCATATGTGCCACATTGAAGGGAGAAGAGATATGAACAAGCTTGAAAAGATAAATTCCAGTCTAGTCATAGCAGATTTGTTTCCTGCTTTCTTTCAGAAAAATCCCGAAATTATTTTGTGAAACCTGCGCAGTGATCAAGACTTTTCACACAACAATATTCTGTGCGACTTCTTGTTAATGTGTCATAGTTGTTATCTACAATTGTGGCTTGGCTCTAAACCAGCTGCCAGTGACATGAGGCAACAGTTTAACAGTGAAAATATTAACTGCAGAAAGATTTGGCTGTTCAGTAAAAGTCCAAAATTTATTACTTCAGTATATTTGAATTAGCTGAGTCAAAAACAGGCAGAGGCAGAAAATATTAATTGCTGGTTAGTATCTCGTAAATTAATTAGCATTTTTATGACAAAAAAAAAGGGAAATCAGGACCAAGTACAGAACATCCTGTGGAAATTAGACAAATTAATGCTCATGGATAATTCACCCATTCGTTGAAAGTGGTTTATATAAAATGTAGTATTGGTTTTAAAAGTCTACCTACTAGACGAAGGCAGGAGCGGTTTGTAATTGCGCCTATTGTTTGAAATGGAAGAGGTTCAAGAACCACAAAATGGGATTGAGCTGTGCGAACAGTTGATCTGAAACCACCTATGGAATTATTGAAACAGTCTGACATTGTTGTGAAGTTACTTTTACAGTAGTATTCCAGATTTAGAGTGGACTTATGAATCAACAATGAAGGAATACGTGTTGACAGTGTAATGGTTCTCTCAGAGAAAATCATTGTGAAAACACATTGGGCGGCATTCTCAGTCCAGCGACACCGGAATCATCAAGCGTGATCGGTGTCGGATCGGGCATCAGCCAAAAATCGAGGTTGGCGCCGGGCGCCCAATGGAATGCCATGCTCCAGTGCCTCGATGGTGTCATTGATGCACTGACGTGGGCTTGCAAATTGTACAGTAACATTTGTTAGCATATGATTAACGGGCTTGACCAAGTAGTCTCTGGCCTCCCACGTTGCTCCTCCTCCACCAGGTGGACTTGATGACGGCGTAGTTCACTTGTAGTATTTAAAAGCAGGAAACGGGTGCTGTGGCTGCTGAGCTGAGGGCGAGAGAGGAGGTAAGCCAAGTTTCGAAAGCTGCAACCGTGGGCTGCAAGTTGTGCTGCTGGATGGGCAGGCATCTGCCAGGGCTGGGGGGAGTAGCTGGGGGTGACCAGGAGATGGGCCATGGGTTCAGGGTGTCCACCCTGGGTCTAAGGTGCCGGACACAGGCCGCTATTGCCGTGCCTGTAAGTCAGCCATCTGGCTGCACACTCCACTGACAGCCATCCATGACCCGTGTATGTGCAGAGCACCACCGGCTGATTGGGGGCCCCCGCTCTCCCAGGTCACACCCAAAGAACCCCCAAACCCCAGCCAATCCATCAATGGGATGTGCATGTCCAGAGCAGCCAGTGGTCCATCATGCACCCATCCGAGATGCTGCCTCACTGCAGGGGGAATTGGTGCAGAGTGCACCCTGAATAGCGGATGCATGCACCATGGGCCTTGCCACCCTCCCTGGCACACTGCTGCCCCCAAGGACGGATGTCCCATCTGTGGCACTATCAGCTGGTCCACCCCGCAGGAACACCGGTTGGCTCCAAGCCCTGCCTTCCCACTGCACCCTTGCTCCCATCTATCCTGCCCCAAACTGGTGGGCATGATCTATGCATCAATCCTGGAGGACCATGCTACACTACAACTACGGTCCCAGCAGGTTCCCCCTCACCCAGCTCCATCTGTGGTACCTGCCTACACGCTTGCCACCAGGCATGGCACTGGTCAGTGGCATGCGGATCCCCCCCGCATCCAGGTGGCACCCTGCTGGCGGGGTATCATGGTGGGCACCCATGGTGGACCTCACAGGAGATTGTGGGACAGTGACCACAGAGCATAACCCTGGCAGGGACGGTGTTGGGATAGGAGGCCACCCCCGGTGACAGGCAACGGTGGGGCCAGGGGCGTGGCGCAGAAGGCAGAGTGTCAGGAGGAACGGCAGAGGGGTGGGGCTAGGATTGGGAGGGGTGAGGGGGACATGCGGGGGCAAGGGCTGGGCCATCGCGTAGCCCGTTAGATCTGGTTGGGCATGGGAGTACTCACCATGCTAACATGTCTGCTCCTTTACCCCCTGCAGAAAATGGATCGCAGTGTACAGCCGGGTGTGGTTGCCACCTGCCTGGCTGCCACAGCCTTGGCTGATGCACAGAGGCTGCAATAGCAGGAGTTGCTCGGGGAGGACCCTGCAGAACAGGAGCCTGTCCCAGAGGAGCAGAAACCAGCCGGTGACGATGGAGAGCCAGCCACCCAACATGCCGAGGAGGAGGTGGGAAGGAGGTGATGCACCAGGCCTCATATGTACTGGCAGCACATATTATATGAGGACCTACAGGATGGGCGTACCACCGCCGACTGTGGCCAAGCAGAGAGACTGTGCAACATCTGTGCCAGATGATGATGCATCTGGAACCGTGGGGGATGGGGGAGGATATCCGCTCCCGGTGGTCGTCAAGGTGAAGGTCTCCTTGAGCTTTTTTGCCATGGGATCCTTCCAGGCGCTCGTCTGGGATCTACCAGACCTCCATGCACAGGTGCATCTGCACTGTAATGGGTGCCCTGTATGCCCATGCGGCACAATACATTAGCTCTATCATGGACCGAACACACCAGGTTGGCCGGGCAGCAGGATTCACTGCCATTGTCTGCAGCCCCCAGATTAAGGGGGTGATCGTTGGAATGCATGTCCCCCTAGGGGCATCGGTGCATTAGGGGGTGCAGTTCATTAATTGAAATGGATTCCACTGTCAATGTGCAGTTGGTCTGTGACCACGTTGTGCTCATCTGCATCCAGTATCTAGGCAACGCCTTTGCCTTGGCACACTCATCGGTGACCGACACCTTCGAGGCATTCCTCCAGGTGAGGAGTTGGCTCCAATCGTGACTAATGATGCCTATCCAGAGGCCTCAGACCGACACAGGCAACCGCTATAACGACACTCATGCAGCAACCAAGGACATCATCGAGCGGTGCATCGGCGTGCTGAAGGCATGGTTCAGCTGGCTCACCTGGGTTACCCTGAGGAGGTCGTGCAGCTTCTTTCGACACTGCTGCCTGGTCCTCACGGTGGGGCACACGGCGCTCACTTTCTCTGCCACCTGCACACAGACCTGGTTAACGTTGGCGTGTGGCAGCCTCCTTTCCACCCCAGGGAACAGGGTGTCCCGCCTCTCCTCCATGGCATTGAACAATATCTCCAGCTCCGCATCTGTGATTCTCGGAGCTGCTCTCTGGGGTGGAGTGCTCATATGCAGCTCCAGCTTGTTAGACTCTCCAGTGCAATTCCCGACTCCAGCGAATCTGTGGCCGGCATGAGTTGGAATTGCACTAGTTTCAAATGGCGTGAGTGCTGGCCCATTAGCATGTCCTGAGTTGCTCTGCGACTGGCCCCGCCATCGATTCCATGTAACACCCGCCATTCATTCCCGGCGACAGCACATAGTCTCTCAAATAGAGAATCCTGGGTTCGATTCCCGGCTTGGGTCACTGTCTGTGCGGAGTCTGCACGTTCTCCCCATGTCTGCGTGGGTTTCCTCCGGGTGCTCCGGTTTCCTCCCAAAAGTCCCGAAAGACATGCTTGTCAGGTGAATTGGATATTCTGAATTCTCCCTCAGTGTACCCGAACAGATGCCAGAGTGTGGCGACTGGAGGCTTTTCACAGTAACTTCATTGCAGTGTAATGTAAGCCTACTTGTGACACTAATAAAGATAATTATTATTATCTCTCCCCCACTGAATAAATTTGAACTGTATACAGATTTCCATTTCACATTCAACTCTTCCCTCCCCACCGAAAGAGGTTAGGTTTTCTACCAGTCACCATAGAATTAGTAAACCACTTCAGAAAGAGTTTGTCCACCATGGCCAGAAATATTTGGTGCATCTGTCCATAGCTGTCTACTTATTTCCCATTTTGTCTGCAAATCTGTCTATCTGCATTTACTTGACAATTCTTTTGCTTCCTTGTTCTTCACTTAGCTGTCCACTGGTCAATGCATACGTTTTTGTCTCTCAATTTGTATGTCCCTTTCATGCTTCATTGGATGTCAGTTCTCTCCATCAATTGATCCAGCCATCTCTATGTTGTCCCACTATCTGTAGGCTCAAAATTGGATTCAAGTTAAGCACACTTCTAAAGCAGGCAGGTACTTAGATTCAAAAATCTTGACCCCAGCACAAAATCCTTTCTAGTTTCCAATTCTAAACATCTGGCGCATTCAAACACAGGAGAGAAACTTGAAAATATAACTATTGGTGTTGGCAATGTGTGCAAATGAAAGACTTAAGGTGACTATCTCTGCTGGCTGCTGTATATATGAATTGTGACCCACCTCTTTCTTAGCAAGTCCCTTTGGGCTTTAAAGAACATATTGCAATACAATTAGACCCTTGTGCAGAAATAGTAGTCATGATAGTCGGATAATCTGTGCTAAGTGAGAAAGTAGTTCTAAATAATTCCTGCTACTTAATGGCAGCAGTGTCTGTTAATGCTAAGGATTCCTGATTATGCAATTGTGAGTCATCAGTGCGCATTGTGCATCAGGCATCATGCTGTGAAAATGACCATGTTTTAATTTCAGGCCTTAACCTGTGTCATTGAGTTGAGAATTGTAGCATCAACATTCTCCCTTTTTTAAAATCTCTGTCATCCTCATCAGTCCTTATTCTCTGCTGCATATTTTAAATGTTTAAAAGGGGAGCATATTGCTCACAATGTAAACTTTATAAAAAGGAGATATCTGTACTGCCA
This sequence comes from Scyliorhinus torazame, assembly GCF_047496885.1. Lineage (NCBI taxonomy): Eukaryota > Metazoa > Chordata > Chondrichthyes > Carcharhiniformes > Scyliorhinidae > Scyliorhinus > Scyliorhinus torazame. Next base: position 199,604,946 of record NC_092713.1, on the reverse strand, counting down.
GTGGTCTATCTTCGCTACTCTTTGTCATAATTTACAATTGCTCGTTGGAAACAGACTGAGAGCAGATATGTATGTGCCTCTGTAGTGATTTCTATGTTTAAGGAGTGAGTTGAGATAGTTTAGAGAGCCACAGTCTCACACGAGGAGGGAGACTCACTCAAATTAGCTGTTTGAAAACTGTTCAACAGCAGTTCAACATAGTAACAAGGGGGAAATTCAATTGGTAATTGAACAGATATTTCCATTGTAGAATCATAGAATCATAGAATTTACAGTACAGAAGGAGGCCATTCGGTCCATCGAGCCTGCAATGGCCCTTGGAAAGAGCACCCTACTTAAGCCCACACCTCCACCCTATTATGTGGGATTATGAAAGTGACTTCAGTTTTGCCAATGATTCTGCAATACATTGTCTCTTGGGTTAGAGAAGTAATGTCAAATGTGAAAAGATAAAAGGCCCATGGAATTATAAGCTTGCTCAATGAAATTCTAACTCACCACTATAAGCACATAACCTCTTTGTGAACAGATCTATATTAAAATAATGGATGCTCAGATTAGCAAATCCTAAATGTGACATTTTCATCAGCAAATTGTCTGCCTCTCATTAAAACATTATTTTAATTGACCAAGTGCCAACCTGTTTGTGCCATATTTGTTGCACAATTTGTGCTCACATTGGCTCCTTGAAGAATATCTTCAGTTATTACTAATATTAAAAGCAAAAGATTGCAATTTCATGCATTGGCCTCCTGCTAAATCCAGGAGATTTGGTAGTATTAAGCTAAATGTTCACTTCAGGTGTCCTTGTTTATCCTGAAGTAAAGGCTCTCAGTCTGCTTTCTGCCACAACACACCAGCTGAGTTGAGAACCGTGTTTGTTTTCACTGACAATCCATTTCTGAGCATTTTTAATAACTCTTGATTCGGCCTGGTTTGAGTGTCCTCTATGTTCGCGAAAGGAACCAGCAGGAAATACCAAATCTGTTGTGCTTTGATTACAATTAAAGTTCAATTAGAGAAAACCTTTTATGTTACTAATAGCTCAAATGCCACAGCCAGTGCCTCCAGAAGGATTAATACACACATGTGCACACCAGCTTTATGAAAAGTAATATGTGTTCCCTAAGCCATTTTGTGGGAGATAATTCACAATGAGGAATGTATCTGTGCCATTGAAATATTCTAACCCATCAGTGATAGGCTATGTTATTATGCAGGAGTCCTGTAAAAGAAATGATGGTTAATATTTTGTGATGTTGATTCTGTTCCCCCACACAGTCAGGCTCCACGACCTCTTCCAGACAGCATTATCTATGAGTAACAGTCTTTCTCCAGTTGTTCCGGTGTGTCTCCCTCACATTATTGGTTTCTATTCTTTGTTCACTAAGTAGAGGCAGTCCTCAACTTTTGATGTTCGAGTTATGATGAATGACACCTCAAGGCCAGAACGTTCCCCACCGTGAATTTGGCGGTAATTGGGGGCGGAGGTTGCAATAAATGGGAAATCCTGTTGACAGCGGAGAGATCAGAAGATCCCACGGGTGGCCAATGGCGAGCCACCTCCCGCGAACACGCGCTGCGAGAGGCGTAGAAAATCCCACCCACAATGATTGTTAATTGACACTGCATTTCGACTTTACAATGATCTGCGATGTCCATCCGCAAGATTGGATAGGTTAAACCATCTGTATTAGGTTGTAAACAAGTGTCTTATTCTGTTAATTTTTTTTAGCAAAACCATTTGTGCTTTTAATGCGATTAAACGCTAATGTTGTATTTAATATCCTCCACAATAATTGAGGAACTTGGCTCAGGCGTGCAAGCATCAACAGTTGCCTCAGAGAGTCAGGGCATTCTTTGAAAATTATTTTATTCAGACTGGGTTAACTAGAATAAAAATGTCTTTTCTCTTTAAAAACTCACGAAAACATGTCTGATTGTGTCTTTTATGGTCACAGCATGTAAACAGTAAACACTCTTTCAGAAAGAAAAATCTGTTGTGGTCAAAGAAGGAGTGGAAAATAATAATAATAATCTTTAGTATTGTCACATGTAGGCTTACATCAATGCAATGAAGATACTGTGAAAATCAACTAGTTGCCACATTCCGGCACCTTTTCAGGTACACAGAGGGAAAATTCAGAATGTCCAATTCACCTAACACACACGTCTTTTGGAACTCGTGGGAAGAAACCAGAGCATCCGGAGGAAACCCACGCAGACTCGGGGAGAACCTTACAGGCTCTGCACAGACAGTGACCTAAGCAGGAATCAAATCCGCGATCCTGGTGCTGTGAAGCAGAGAGCTTTCGGCCCCATCTCACCTGATTGTAACACTATGGCCAGTTGAGTACTCCACAGATATTAAGGTGTGGATTTTAACTCTTACCACCAGACTGGTAGTTTCAGCCAATAATAGTCCCCACCTGAACTTCCTTTCCATCACAGTCAATTAATTTCTGGCATTGAAAGTTAAAATCTACCCAAAACTTACTGAAGCATCATTTTCTTGCACCCTCTAAAAGAGCAAAGAGTTCCCTTATGTGCTGGACAATTAACTAACCTTGACTAACACTGCCAAAGAGGAATAACTGATCAATTCAGCTCAAAACATCAGTGGCTACACTTCCAACGTAACTAATTGGGTGGGATTTTCTAGCCCTTCCTGCAGTGGGATCTTCCAGTCCACCCTACGCTGCCGGGAAACCCAAAGCGGGCATGCGCCGTCGGTGGGACCGGAAGATCCAGCCAGTGTGACCAACTTGATGCCATAATGTTCGCCCAAAGGCAGCATGGTGGCACAGTGTTTAGCATTGCTGCCTCCTGGCGCCAAAGTCCCAGGTTCGATCCTGACGCTGGGTCACTGTCCGTGTGGAGTTTGCACATTCTCTCCATGTTTGCGTGGGTTTCGCCCCCACAGCCCAAAGATGTGCAGGGTAGGTGGGTTGGCCTCGATATATTACCCCTGAATTGGTAAAAAATGAATTGGATACTCAAAATTTATTTAAAAAAATAATGTTCACCCATGCAGTCTCTCCCCACTCCCGATGGGGTGAAGTCACGCTGGCACGAATGACTACTGGTTTTCAAAAGCGAAAACCAGTCACGATGACCACACCAGAGCCATAGAGGTGGCTGTAGCCTCTGGGTGTTGAGGGACCATATCTGAGCATTGCTCCCAGGTACCACCCCCGGTACTACCAGGGAGCACTGCCAGGGGACACGGCCAGAGGCTCTGGCTGAGGGGGGGGGGGCGGGGGGGGCACCCGCAGGGAGCACTAGCAGGGGACAATGCCGAGGGCGGGTTAGCTTCCACCATTGGGTGGGTGGGGGGGGGGGGGGGGAGTTTCCCTTCTGTGTGTGCACGTTATAATAATATTTATTAGTGTTGCAAGTAGGTTTACATTAACACTGCAATGAAGGTACTGTCAAAATCCCCTAGTGTGGTGTGTTTCCCTTATCCAGCAGAGATGGGTATTGATCTCTGTGGGATGGGTCCCTGGGCCAGAATTCTCCGATTGGATTCACTTTTCCCGCTGGCAGCACACACCCATTTCTGGGCTTCGCGGCAGTGTGGTGTGGTTTCATTGAGGAATCCCATTGACAAGAGGGAGGATGATAGAATCCTGCCACCAGCCTGCGAACGGTGTGTGACCGAGAAATACGCGGCTGGGGGACCAGAGAATCCCGTCCCGATTCCCGTGGTGGGGTCCTGGTGTCCGTTGCGGGACGGCTTTAAATGCGGCTTTGACAGAGTCATCAGACTCGAAACATTAGCTCCCTTCTCTCTCCACAGATGCTGTCAGACCTGCTGTGATTATCAAGCATTTTCTGTTTTTGTGGCCTTAAATGTAACTTTAAGATCGGGACGCCCCTTGTAAATGTCGCCCTGATCTCAGATTCCCGGCATTGCCTGGGTATTTAGGCCCCGACCCTCCAGCTGGCTGTATGACCCTCGGCAGCATTCTGAAATTGCACTGAATGATGTCAAATCAGGCGCGGAAAGGTCGCTGTGAAGCCAGCGAATTTTAACTTTTCTTATCTGATCCAACACTCAGTGCAATTTTGGGAAGTTTGCACCCAAAATGTTTTAATTCCCCCCCCCCCCCCCCCAATGATCCTAATCCCTGCTGGCAATTTCGGAACATAAGTGTCAGGTGAATGGAATAATTATCTGAATAACATCTGGTTTGGCTGCCGTTTTACCAGTAGAATTGAATCTTCCCAAACCTTTACCTCTGAACTTATCCCTCATGTCACTTTGCCTTGCTCTCTCACTCCCTCCATTCAAAGGTTCCTTGAAACAGTCATAGAGTCATAGAAGTTTACAGCATGAAAACAGCCCCTTCGGCCCAACGTATCCATGCCCCCCAGTTTTTACCACAAAGCCAGTCTCAATTGCCTGCATTTCGACCATATCCCTGTGTACTCAGCTTTCCTATATAACTGTCTAAATGCTTTTTAAATGACAAAATTGTACCCACCTCTACTACTGCATCTGGCAGCTCGTTCCAGACACTCACCACCCTCTATGTGAAAAAATTGCCCCTGTGGACCCTTTTGTATCTCTCCCCTCTCACCTTTAACCTATGCCCTCTAGTTTCCCCCTACCTTTGGGAAAAGATGTTGACCTTACCTATGCCTCATTATTTTATAGACCTCTATAAGATCATCCCTAAGCCTCCTACGTTTCAGGGAAAAAAGTCCCAGTCTATCCAGCCTCTCCTTATAACTCAAACAATCAAGTCCTGGCAGCATCCTAGTAAATCTTTTCTGCATTCTTTCTAGTTTAATAATATCCTTTCTATAATAGGGTGACCAGAGCTGTATACAGCATTCCAAGTGTGGCCATACTAATGTTTTGTACAACTTCAGCAAGACATCTCAATTCCTGTATTCAGTGTTCTAACCAATGAAACCAAGCATGCTGAATGCCTTCTTCACCACCCTGTCCACCTGTGACTCCACTTCCAAGGAGCTATGAACCTGTACCCCTAGATCTCTTTGCTCTATAACTCTCCTCAACTCCCTACCATTAACTGACTAGGTCATGCCCCGATTGGATTTACCAAAATGCATCACCTCACATTTATCTAAATTAAACTCCATCTGCCATTCATCGGCTCACTGGCCAATTGATCAAGATCCCGTTGCAATACTCGATAACCTTCTTCACTGTCCACTATGTCACCAATCTTGGCGTCATCTGCAAACTTACTAACCTTGCCTCCCAAATTCTCGTCGAAATCATCAATATAAATAACAAACAAGAGTGGACCTAGCACCGATCCCCGAAGCACACCGCTGGTCACAGGCCTCCAGTTTGAAAAACAACCCTCTTTTGGTTTCCCATCTAAATTGCTGCACTTTCTGATGTAAATTGTTCTTTGTAAGGACAAATTGTTTGTGGTGAATGTATTAGTGCTACCATTCACCATTGTATTGCATTACATTGTATTGTATTATGTTGATGCCCTTGTGGGCTCTGCCTATCTATGGCTCCGGCCCTCGGGGAAGGCATATAGATCTGCAGCCTGTAGGCGGCACTCAGTACAGAGCAGTCGCAGGCAAGCACAGATCTAGCTGATTAAAACCACTGTTCACTTCAACTCTTCTCGTGTGAATTGATGGTCGCATCAATTTAATCAGCTAAGATATCGCTATGGAAGCCGCCCTCAAACCTGATTGACTGGAACTCGACCCACAAGCAGCTGTAGCCAAAGGAATCTTTTTGCACTGGCTCCGCCGTTTTGAGGCCTACCTCGCCGCCTCCTCTTTGCCCGCCGTCACAGAGGCGCAGAAACTGAGTCTCCTCCACGCCCGGGTGAGCCACCGAATCTCCGTATTTATCGAGGAAGCGACCACGTGCGCAGATGCGGTCACGATCCTGAAAAGACACTACGTGAGGCCAGTGAACGAAGTGTACGCGCGGCATCTCCTCACCACTCGTTGTCAACGCCCCGGGGAATCACTTGAGGAATACCTACGCGACCTGAGGGTACTCGCTCGAAACTGCAATTACAAGAACGTCACGGCCTCGCAGCATATGGAACTCGCCATCCGGGACACCTATGTGGCTGGAGTGCGGTCCAACTATGTCAGACAGCGCCTGCTCGAAAAGGGCGCCCTCGACCTAGAAGAGACGGTAAAACTATCCACCTCCTTCGAAGTAGCTTTCCAGAGCCTCAATGCTTTCCCCTCCGACCACGCGATACCCTCGTGGACACCCGACCAGAGGGTGCCCCAGGCCTGTGCCGCGCGGCTGCCCGCCCAACCCGGGGCACTGCCCTGCTATTTCTGTGGCCAGAACCAGCACCTCAGGCAGCGCTGCCCGGCTCGAACGCGACCTGTAGCGACTGCAGCAAGAAAGGACACTTTGCCAAAGTCTGCCTAGCCAGATCCAAAGCTCCTAAATCGCAGGCCCGGCTCACAGACTCACAGGTCTGCAGACCTCGCAGCGTGGCTACATTACTGCCGATACCGCCCGCTTCGGACGCGTCATCAGCCCCGTGCTATTCGTGGGGGCCGCCATCTTTAACCCTACCCGACACGTGCGACCGATGGGGGCCGCCATCTTGGCCGCCATCTTCAACGTCGCCCGACACGTGCGACCGACGTGTGCCGCCATCTTGGGACCACTCCGCTACCTCCGACCACGCCGGCTACCCGCAGCTCGGCGCTGTCATCCTTGACCAGTCAAGGCCCAAGCACCTCAGGAACTCGATGATGACCGGCCGGGTCAATGGGCACAAAACGCCCTGTCTGTTTGACTCTGGGAGCACGGAAAGCTTCATACACCCAGACACGGTAAGGCACTGTTCTCTCCAGATTTATCCCGCATTCCAAACAATCTCCCTTGCTTCCGGATCACATTCAGTGCAGATCCAGGTACCACCAGGTACTGTGTCACGAACCTTGCGATACACGGCGGGCACAACATCGAGGGCCGAAGGGCCTGTTCTGTGCTGTACTGTTCTATGTTCGATGTTCGAGTACGCCAATTTTAAGCTATATGTCCTCCCCCATCTCTGCACTCCTCTCCTGTTAGGACTGGACTTCCAGTGCAACCTCAGGAGCCTGACCCTGAAGTTCGGTGGGCCCCTACCCCCTCTCACCGTATGTAGCCTCACGACCCTTAAGGTCACCCCTCCCTCGTTCTTCACGAACCTCACCGCCGACTGTAAACCTGTCGCCACCAGGAGCAGGCGGTAAGTGTCCAGGACAGGACTTTTATCAAGTCAGAGGTCCAGCGGCTCCTGAGGGAGGGGCTCATCGAGGCCAGTAATAGCCCCTGGAGAGCCCAAGTGGTGGTCGTCAGGATTGGGGAAAAGAACCGGATGGTTGTTGACCACAGTCAAACCATAAATCGGTACATGCAGCCCGATGCGTACCCCCTTCCCCGGATAGCAGACATGGTGAATCAGATTGCACACTACCGGGTTTTCTCCACGGTAGATCTGAAGGCTGCATACCACCAGCTCCCAATCCACCCGGAAGACCGTCACTACACTGCCTTTGAGGCAGACGGTCGCCTCTTCCACTTCCTCAGGGTTCCCTTCTGCGTCACCAACGGAGTTTCGGTCTTTCAAAGAATGATGGACCGAATGGTGGACCAGTACGGGCTGCGGGCCACCTTTCCATACTTGGATAACATCACCATCTGCAGCCATGATCAGCAGGACCATGACGCTAAACTTCGGAAGTTCCTCCAAACCGCCCAAGCCCTCAATCTCACCTACAACAAGGAGAAATACGTTTTCCGCACAACCCGACTAGGCATCCTCGGCTATGTTGTGGAAAACGTAGTCCTAGGGCCCCACCCCAACCGCATGCACCCCCTCCTGCAACTCCCCCTCCCCACTGCCCCAAGGCCCTGAAAAGATGCCTCGGATTCTTTTCATACTATGCCCAGTGGCTCCCCAACTATGCGGACAAAGCCCACCCACTTATCAAAGCCACCATCTTCCCCCTGACGACTGAGGCCCGCCTGGCCTTCAGCCGCATCAAGGCAGACATTACCAAAGCCGCAATGCACGCAGTGGACAAGTCCATCCCCTTCCAGGTGGAGAGCGACGAGTCAGATGTCGCCCTGGCCGCTACCCTTAACCAGGCAGGCAGGCCCGTGGCCTTTTTTCCCTGTACCCTCAATGCCTCCAAGATTCGATACTCCTCGGTTGAAAAAGAATCTCAAGCCATTGTGGAAGCTGTGCGGCATTGGAGGCACTACCTGGCTGGTAGGAGGTTCACCCGCATCACCGACCAACGATCGGTAGCCTTTATGTTCAACAACGCACAGCGGGGCAAGATCAAGAATGATAAAATCTTGAGGTGGAGAATCGAACTCTCCACCTATAATTACGATATTGTGTATCGTCCGGGGAAGCTTAATGAGCCCCAGATGCCCTGTCCCGTGGCACAAGCGCCAGCGCGCAAGATCACCGACTACGGGCTAGCCACAATGACCTCTGCCACCAGGGGGTCACCCGGCTTCTCCACTTCAGCAGAGCCCGCAACTTGCCCTACTCCATCGAGGCGGTCAGGGCCATGACCAGGGACTGCCAAGTCTGCGCGGAGTGCAAGCCGCACTTCTATCGGCCAAACAAGGCCCAACTGGTGAAGGCATCCCGCCCCTTTGAACGCCTCAGCGTCGATTTCAAAGGGCCCCTCCCCTCCACTGACTGCAATGTGTATTTTCTTAACAACATTGATGAGTACTCCCGCTTCCCCTTTGCCATCCCATGCCCCGACATGACCGCGGCCACTGTCATTAAGCCCCTGCATAGTATCTTCACCCTGTTCGGTTTCCCCACTTACGTCCACAGTGACCGGGGCTCCTCATTTATGAGCGACGAGCTGCGTCAGTACCTGCTCAGTAAGGGCATTGCCTTGAGCAGGACTACCAGTTACAAACCCCGGGGAAACAGACAGGTGGAGATGGAGAGCGCGACGGTATGGAAGGCCGTCCTTCTGGCCCTACAGTCTAGAAGTCTTCCAGTTTCCCGCTGGCAGGAGGTTCTCCCCGACGCACTCCACTCAATTAGGTCGCTCCTCTGCACAGCCACGAACGAGACCCCTCATGACCGCCTATTTGTCTTCCCCAGGAAATCCGCCTCCGGGGTCTTGCTTCCATCCTGGCTGACAACACCGGGGCCTGTCCTCCTCCGAAAGCATGTGAGGAGCCATAAGTCCGACCCCCTGGTCGAGAGGGTCCAGCTCCTTCATGCCAACCCTCAGTATGCCTACGTGGCGCACCACAACGGCCGACAAGATACAGTCTCCCTCCGGGATCTGGCATCCGCCAGTTCCCCTGCGACCATCACCTACCCCCGCCTTCCTACACCGAACACCGTCCCTGCCCCTACATGGCCTACACCCCCCCTTCCCCCATCGCCGACCTACAGTGATGAAGCTCCAGATGACACACTCCCGGAGTCAATGAGCCCAACACCCGTGCCTGCAGCGACGAGTTCAACACCCGTGCCCGCAGCGAAGCCAGAGCTCAGACGATTGCAGCGAACGATTAAGGCGCCGGACAGACTCGATCTGTGAGCACACTTCACCCCCGCTGGACTTAAATTTTTAACAGGGGGTGAATGTGGTGAATGTATTACTGCTACCATTCACCATTGTATTGCATTACATTGTATTGTATTATGTTGATGCCCTTGTGGGCTCTGCCTATGGCTCCGCCCCCTCGGGGGAGGTATATAGATCTGCAGTCTGTAGGCGGCACTCAGTACAGAGCAGTCGCAGGCAGGCACAGATCTAGCTGATTAAAACCACTGTTCACTTCAACACTTCGTCTCGTGTGAATTGATGGTCGCATCATTGCTGCTGCCTTTTGACGCATTAACTGTGTTATGGTATCAACCCAGCATCATTTCCACTGATCATTTTGGAACAAGCTACTCAATGACCTTTACATGTCTAGAAATTCCCCGAGGTGCCATCGATTTTTGTGAAATATAAACCTTTTGTTAAATTGATGTAAATATAATAGATGGTCTGACAAATTAATCATGGAGGGACATGGTTATATTCCAGGCTTTGTTAGTTAGCCATAAAGGCATAGATACAGAGGAGGAACAGATGGTGGCTTTTTGTTCAAGCAAAATGAGATGATGATCATAACTGTACCAATTTTATTTTCAATACCAAATTAAAATGTTTCCCAATCTGTTGCGCTCCAATTTTTATTCAGAACTTAATAACATTCAGGTCTCTCCTGTATACATATGGTGTGGCACAGGCCGATAAAAGATCAATCTTAATTTCAATATTACACAATCCTTCTCGGGACACACGCTTGCAGAGCAGACTACCATCACAGGTCATTCAGATTATGTGAAAAAAGCAGCACTAATCATATTGTACGTGTTTCAATTAACATTTTCAAGAGTGCCATTTTTACAGGTCATGTGCCTGTGGATTGTGGGGTGGTGTGCGATGGAGCGGGGTCATCCCCAGTGATCCTGATATCAGATAAAGGAACAAGACATGAATCCAGAATGTAATTAGCGGCAGTAAAACGCTCTCAAAACCATCAATGTTTATCTGAAATTAGAGGAGGCTTCAAAGGGAAGGAAATGTGGTTTCAGAAGTAATAGGTCAGGCCTCATGAATTGACTGGAATTCCTGAGACATTGACTCAAGTAATGGATGAGGGATATCCAGAATCTATGAGTATATGTGTGTTTGACAGGGTCCCGATGCTGTGCTGGCTGGGTTTCGATGCATGTGGGCATGGCATGTGAACCTTCATCACATCAATTCATAAAATCAATTGACTGTAATAATTGGCAGGTGTTCCATGTGTCGGCTTACTGATGCAGAGCAGGGGGTTGAGTGAATATCTGGTGACTCAGCGACCCAGTCTTTCTGACTTTGCTTTTCTCACAGAATGTTTCAGGGATACAGTCCTGATCATGAAGGCAGATTTATAATGGCAATGGCAGGAAGCACCTGCCCAAATATGGCCAGGCCAACTGGAGAGACGTAACTTGCAATGCAACCCCAGTGTGTGACCTTAGTCACCATAAAACGTAGGATCAGAAGGAGGCCATTCGGCCCATCGAGTTTGCTCCACGATTCAGTGAGACCATGGGTGTGTGACATACTTTCCAAATTCTATGTTCTAAATTCGGGCAAGGCGGAGAGCACTGGAGAAAGTGCAAGTGCCCTGTCTTCCAAGGCAGAGACATAAAGGTGGACATTCATTTTAAATAACTGTTATTGGTTTTAGCTTGAAATCTGCACTTTACAACCATTTGCTTAGGTTTGGCGTTCTTACCTACTAGAGTTTCAATCTCTGGCTATGGAGCTTCCACTTTTAGCCCTGACCCATTCAATAGGGGGAGGGAGCTAAGTTTTTCCATCTATCTTTATTTGGAGAAGGAGGGAAGTCAGGCAGCAAAGGAGGCAAATGGAACGTTCCCGACGTCACGCTCGATCCAGTGAATGAATTGCAGCAATCAAAAATGGGAAAAAAGATGATAAATCTCTGGGTTATTTTCTTTGCCATATTCACTGGACAGTTGAAGGACAGGAAGATTTAATAGATCAATCCTTGGCTGCATTACTGTACAAGAGGGAGTAGCTCATGTTTTGAGGGGAGATAGAGGGAATGCTACTGGAAGGAAAGGGCATTCTGAGGAAACAAATCCTCGTTGGCACCAAAATGAGACCAACCCATATAATGAGAAAAAAATAGAAGGGCCCGTGATGTTTTTCAACCAACACGGCAGAGGCGTTGTGAAAAACTAAACTTGGAAAGGAAAATCAAGGCTGTGAAAGATAGCTTAATAGTTGGAGAAAGTTGAACTGAAGCAAATAGTGAGAAAATGTAGCATAAGGAGGGTGAAAGTGGCTGTGAAATAAAGTCAAAGAGGAGATGGCTACAATCCCAAACATGATTTCGCAATCCGTATTATATAAACACATTGTGACAGGGACTGGAGAACAGCCAATGTCACACCCTTGTGCAAGAGATGGAGAAAAATAAACCAAAGTAGCTTGAAATCAATTAGTTTTCTGTCAGTTGTGGGCTAACTCTTAGAATCGGAATTAATCATAATAATGAGCGGCACGGTGGCACAGTGGTTAGCACTGCTGTCTCATAGCGCCAGGGACCTGGGTTAGATACCAGCCTTGGGTGACTGTCTGTGAAGTTTGCACATTCTCCCTGTGTCTGCGTGGGTTTCCTCCAGGCGCTCTGGTTCCCTTCCATAGGTGGATTGACCTCGCTAAGTTTTCCTTCAGTATCCAGGGATGTGGAGGTTAAGTTACAGGGTCACGGGGATAGGGTGGGCTGGACATGAGAGTGGACCTGTGTAGAGTGCACTTTCAGAGGGTTGCTGCAGACTCAATGGGCCAAATGATCTCTTCCTCCACTGTAGGGATTCTATGATAATAAATTTGAGAACAAATTAGTGGGTATTTAGAGATGTATGAGGTAAACAAGGGAAGATTGAATAGGCTGAGGTTGTTCTCCTTAGAACAGAGGAGACTAAGGTAAGACTTGATTGAGATATACAAAACTGTGAGGGGCTTGGATAGAGTGGATGGGTAGTGCCTAGCAAAGAGGTCAGTGACTAGGGGGGCATAGATTTAAAGTGATCGGTAGAAGGATTAGAGGGGAGATGAGGAAAATACTTTTCACCCAGAGTGTGCTGGAGACTCCTACATTGCCTGAAATGGTAGTTAATACAGAAATACTCAATTCAAATAAAAGATACTTCGATACATTCCTCAAGTGCTTTAACCTGCAGGGCTACATATCAAATGCTGCAAAGTGGGATAAGGCTGAGGCGTTTATTATTGGGCGACGTGGATATAATGGGCCAAGTGACCTTTTTCTGGGCATAATTCGAGGAGAGCACAAACTTGCTCAAGTTTGATACATTTCAAAGAAATGACTGAGAAGGAAATGTCATGGTGTATATACTAAAGAGGTTCCACAGGAAGAAAGGGACCTTCTGACGTCACTTCCACCAGATGCTGGGAGAGCCATCCCCATTGGATTGGATATTCAAACAAAGAAGTAATAATGGAATTGTTCTATCACAGGTTAGCAGGACAATAAGAAGCAAACCAAGCACTAGGCCTTAATTTTGGCAGCATAGAATTGAAAAGTAGTGAAGTTGTGCTAAACCAGTGTTGAACTTTGGTTAGACAACACGAAGAGTGTCTTTCTGGTTGGCATATTAGAAAAAAAGACATTGAGGCATTGGAGAGGGCACAGAGAAGATTTACAAGGATGAAACCAGAAATGTGTGGGTATATCAGGAAATGATTGAGTGACTGGGCCTCTTTTCTCTTGAAAAAAAAAAGTCTGAGGTGTGACCTAATAAAGGTATTTAAAAGTAAGAAAGGTTTTGATAGAGTGGACACAGAATGTTTCCTCTTGTCGGACAAAGTTTAGCTCAAGGCCTTCAAGATAAGAGACTCACTGAGAAATCCAATAGGGAATTCAGAAAAAACTTATTCATCCAAAAAGTGTAAGAATATGGAACTTGTTACTACAGGCTGAAGTGAATAATCTAAACACATTTAAGGGGAAGCTAGACAGGCACTTGAGGGAGAAAGATTGGGTTAGGTTGATAGATTTAAATGAGAAAAGGTAGAGGGATGCTTGAGCAGAGCAGAAATATTGCTGTTCCGAATGGTCACGCAATGGAACACTCTGTCTGCTGCATAGCCCGAGATTCCGGTTGCTCACCATTTAAATTCACCACCTTGCTCTCTGTTATGTTGTGCAGGTCAAAGAGACACAGCCTGAGTGAGTGAGACACATCCAGAGTGGGGAATTTGAAACTTGGTAATTTGGTGCAGTGAGGTAATTTGGTGCAGAGTGGGAGAAGGTGCTTTTTCCCTACTGTTTTGTTCTCTCTCTTTCTTCGGGCCTAGTTTTGGGAGCCGTTCGGAGGAGGAGGAGCAGTCTCTGTGTGAGTATAAAAACCTAACGGTAACTTCCTGTTTTCCACTTTTTTTATTTCAAAAGTGGCATCAGAGGGAAACTGTGATCTGATTGGTTGATAGCAAATCTGCCCCAAATTTAAAAAAACACACAGCTAAACACGTAAACTTAAATTAAACTAATTAATTAATTTGAGGTGGCTGGTCAGGTGATGTGCTTGAGCTGCTTGATGTGGGAGCTGGCAGATTCCATTGCGAGCTGCAGCGATCACATCTGCAATAAGTGTTGGCTGCTCGAAGATCTCCGGCTCAGAGTTGATGAGCTGGAGTCTGAGCTTCAAACACTGAGACACATCCGGGAGGGGGAGACTTACCTGGACACTGTGTTTCAGGAGGCAGTCACACCTGTCAGAGTAAGTAGTTTAAATCCTGCCAGTGGCCAGGGACAGCAGGGTGTGACTGCAAGTCAGGTAGGTAAAGGGAACCAGCAGTCAGGAACTCAGGAACCTCAGCCCTTGACCCTGTCCAACAGGTACGAGGCACTTGCTCCCTGTGTGGATGGCGAACAGGGCTGCCGGAAGGATGAGTCAGCTGACCAAGGCACCATGGTTCAGCAGGCCATTCAAGGGGAGGGAGTAAATAGGCAAGTTGTAGTTGTAGGGGATTCTATTATCAGGGGGACAGATAGTATCCTTTGTGAACAGGATAAAGAGTCCGGCATGGTATGTTGCCTGCCCGTGCTAGGGTGCGGGACATCTCTGACCGGCTTGAAAGGATACTGGAGAGGGAGGGGGAGGATCCAGTTGTTGTGGTCCATATCGGTACCAACAACATACGCAAGTCTAGGAAAGAGGACCTGTTTAGAGATTATAAAGAGCTAGGATTCAAATTAAAAAACAGGTCCTCAAGGGTCATAATCTCCGGATTATTGCCCGAGCCACGTGCAAATTGGCATAGGGAGGCAAGAATAAGGGAAGTTAACACATGGCTGAAAGAGTGGTGTGGGAAAGAGGGGTTCCTTTTCATGGGACACTGGCATCAGTTTTGGGACAGGGGGGACCTATACCGTTGGGATGGTCTCCACCTGAACCGAGCTGGGACCAGTGTTCTGGAGAAAAGAGTAAATAGGGTGATCAATGGGACTTTAAACTAGAGATTGGGGGGGAAGGGAAAGTCAGGGAACCAAGAGGTGAAGTAATCAGTGGGAAGCGTAGCTGCTTAGGAATACAAAAAAGCACGAAAAGACAGAACTCAGGAGAGGTTACGATAGTCCCCATCTCACAAAATATGACACAGTGTATGGAAAGGCTCAGTAAACCAAGGTCCACCACACTAAGAAAACAAAAAGGGACGGTCAATAGAGAATTAAAGGTGCTATATTTAAATGCGCGCAGTGTACGGAACAAGGTAGATGAGCTTGTGGCCCAGATTGTGACTGGCAGGTATGATGTGGTAGGCATCACAGAGACATGGTTGCAGGGGGTTCAGGACTGGCATTTAAACATCCAGGGATTCACAACCTATCAAAAAGACAGAGAGGTGGGCAGAGGGGGTGGGGTTGCCTTGTTAATTAGGAATTAAATTAAATCAATAGCACTAAACGACACAGGATCAGATGATGTGGAGTCTGTGTGGGTAGAGTTGAGGAACCACAAAGGCAAAAAACTATAATGGGAGTTATGTACAGGCCTCCGAACAGTGGTCAGGACCAGGGGCACAAAATGCACCACAAAATAGAAAGGGCATGCCAGAAAGGCAAGGTCACAGTGATCATGGGAGATTTCAATATGCAGGTGGACTGGGTAAATAATGTTGCCAGTGGATTGAAAGAATGGGAATTCATTGAATGTTTATAGGAGGGCTTTTTGGAACAGCTTGTGATGGAGCCCACGAGGGAACAGGCCATTCTGGACTTAGTGTTATGTAATGAGCCAGACTTGATAAAGATCTTAAAGTAAGGGAACACTTAGGAGGCAGTGATCATAATATGGTAGAATTCAGTCTGCAATTTGAAAGAAAGAAGGTCGAATCAGATGTAAAGGTGTTACAGTTAAATAAAGGTAACTACAGGGGCATGAGGGAGGAACTGATGAAAATCGACTGGGAGCAGAGCCTAGTGGGAAAGACAGTAGAACAGCAATGGCAGGAGTTTCTGGGAGTAATTGAGGACACAGTACAGAGGTTCATCCCAAAGAAAAGAAAGGTTATCAGAGGGGGGAATTAGGCAGACATGGCTGACAAAGGAAGTCAGGGAATGCATCAAAGCAAAAGAGAAAGCCTATAATGTGGCAAACAGTAGTGGGAAGTCAGAAGATTGGGAAGGCTACAAAAACAAACAGAGGATAACAAAGAGAGAAAAAAGGAAAGAGAGGATCAAATATGAAGGTAGGCTAGCCGGTAACATTAGGAATGATAGTAAAAGTTTCTTTAAATATATTAAAAACAAACTGGAGGCAAAAGTAGACATTGGGCCATTCCAAAATGGCGCTGGTAATCTAGTGATGGGAGACAAGGAAATAGCTGAGGAACTAAATAAGTACTTTGCGTCAGTCTTCACAGAGGAAGACATGAGTAATATCCCAACAATTCAGGAGAGTCAGGGGGCAGAGTTGAATATGGTAGCCATCACAAAGGAGAAAGTGCTAGAGAAACTAAGAGGTCTAAAAATTGATAAGTGACTTGGGGGGGATAAGGTGGAGAAGTAGCCTGCAAGTGTTGGGCACACTGGATAAGTGGAGCTTGTTCAAGGATCAGCTACTGCGTGTTCTTGATAAGTATGTACCGGTCAGGCAGGGAGGAAGGCGTAGAGCGAGGGAACCGTGGTTTACCAAAGAAGTGGAATCTCTTGTTAAGAGGAAGAAGGAGGCCTCTGTGAAGATGAGGTGTGAAGTTTCAGTTGGGGCGATGGATAGTTACAAGGTAGCGAGGAAGGATCTAAAGAGAGAGCTAAGATGAGCAAGGAGGGGACATGAGAAGTATTTGGCAGGTAGGATCAAGGAAAACCCAAAAGCTTTCTCTAGGTATGTCAGGAATAAGCGAATGACTAGGGAAAGAGTAGGACCAGTCAAGGACAGGGATGGGAAGTTGTGTGTGGAGTCTGAAGAGATAGGCGAGATACTAAATGAATATTTTTCGTCAGTATTCACTCAGGAAAAAGATAATGTTGTGGCGGAGAATGCTGAGACCCAGGCTATTAGAATAGATGGCATTGAGGTCCGTAGGGAAGAGGTGTTGGCAATTCTGGACAGGCTGAAAATAGATAAGTCCCCGGGGCCTGATGGGACTTATCCTAGGATTCTCTGGGAGGCCAGGGAAGAGATTGCTGGACCTTTGGCTTTGATTTTTATGTCATCATTGGCTACAGGAATAGTGCCAGAGGACTGGAGGATAGCAAATGTGGTCCCTTTGTTCAAAAAGGGGAGCAGAGACAACCCCGGCAACTATAGACCGGTGAGCCTCACGTCTGTAGTGGGTAAAGTCTTGGAGGGGATTATAAGAGACAAGATTTATAATCATCTAGATAGGAATAATATGGTCAGGGATAGTCAGCATGGTTTTGTGAAGGGTAGGTCATGCCTCACAAACCTTATCGAGTTCTTTGAGAAGGTGACTGAACAGGTCGACGAGGGTAGAGCAGTTGATGTGGTGTATATGGATTTCAGCAAAGCGTTTGATAAGGTTCCCCACGGTAGGCTATTGCAGAAAATACGGAGGCTGGGGATTGAGGGTGATTTAGAGATGTGGATCAAAAATTGGCTAGCTGAAAGAAGACAGAGGGTGGTGGTTGATGGGAAATGTTCAGAATGGAGTTCAGTTACAAGTGGAGTACCACAAGGATCTGTTCTGGGGCCATTGCTGTTTGTCATTTTTATCAATGACCTAGAGGAAGGCGCAGAAGGGTGGGTGAGTAAACTTGCAGACGATACTAAAGTCGGTGGTGTGGTCGACAGTGTGGAAGGATGTAGCAGGTTACAGAGGGATATAGATAAGCTGCAGAGCTGGGCTGAGAGGTGGCAAATGGAGTTTAATGTAGAGAAGTGTGAGGTGATTCACTTTGGAAGGAATAACAGGAATGCGGAATATTTGGCTAATGGTAAAGTTCTTGGAAGTGTGAATGAGCAGAGGGATCTAGGTGTCCATGTACATAGATCCCTGAAAGTTGCCACCCAGGTTGATAGGGTTGTGAAGAAGGCCTATTGAGTGTTGGCCTTTATTGGTAGAGGGATTGAGTTCCGGAGTCAGGAGGTCATGTTGCAGCTGTACAAAACTCTGGTACGGCCGCATTTGGAGTATTGCGTACAGTTCTGGTCACCGCATTATAGGAAGGACGTGGAGGCTTTGGAGCAGGTGCAGAGGAGATTTACCAGGATGTTGCCTGGTATGGAGGGAAAATCTTATGAGGAAAGGCTGATGGACTTGAGGTTGTTTTCGTTAGAGAGAAGAAGGTTAAGAGGAGACTTAATAGAGGCATACAAAATGATCAGGGGGTTAGATAGGGTGGACAGTGAGAGCCTTCTCCCGCGGATGGAAATGGCTGGCACGAGGGGACATAGCTTTAAACTGAGGGGTAATAGATATAGGACAGAGGTCAGAGGTAGGTTCTTTACGCAAAGAGTAGTGAGGCCGTGGAATGCCCTACCTGCAACAGTAGTGAACTCGCTAACATTGAGGGCATTTAAAAGTTTATTGGATAAACATATGGATGATAATGGCATAGTGTAGGTTAGATGGCTTTCGTTTCGGTGCAACATCGTGGGCCGAAGGGCCTGTACTGCGCTGTATCGTTCTATGTTCTATGTTCTCCGGGCCCAGATGGGCTACATCCTCGAGTTCTAAAGGAGATAGCTGAAGAAATAGTGGAGGAGTTAGTTATGATCATTCAAAAGTCACTGGAGTCAGGGAAAGTCCCAGAGGATTGGAAAATCGCTGTTGTAACCCTCCTGGTCAAGAAGGGAACAAGAAAAAAGATGGAAAATTATAGGCCAATTAGCCTAACCTCGGTTGTTGGCAAGATTCTAGAATCCATCGTTAAGGATGAGATTTCTAAATTTTTGGAAGTGCAGGGTCGGATTAGGACAAGTCAGCATGGATTTAGTAAGGGGAGGTCGTGCCTGACAAACCTGTTAGAGTTCTTTGAAGAGATAACAAATAGGTTGGACCAAGGAGAGCCAATGGATGTTATCTATCTTGACTTCCAAAAGGCCTTTGATAAGGTGCCTCACAGGAGACTGCTGAGTAAAATAAGGGCCCATGGTATTCGAGGCAAGGTACTAACATGGATTGACGATTGGCTGTCAGGCAGAAGGCAGAGAGTTGGGATAAAAGGTTCTTTTTCGGAATGGCAACCGGTGACGAGTGGTGTCCCGCAGGGTTCAGTGTTGGGGCATCAGCTGTTCTCTTTATATATTAACAATCTAGATGACGGGACTGGGGCATTCTGGCTAAATTTGCCGATGATACAAAGATAGGTGGAGGGGCAGGTAGTATTGAGGAGGTGGGGAGGCTGCAGAAAGATTTAGACAGTTTAGGAGAGTGGTCCAAGAAATGGCTGATGAAATTGAACGTGGGCAAGTGCGAGGTCTTGCACTTTGGAAAAAGAATAGAGGCATGGACTATTTTCTAAACGGTGACAAAATGCATAATGCTGAAGTACAAAGGGACTTGGGAGTCCTAGTCCAGGATTCTCCAAAGGTAAACTTGCAGGTTGAGTCCGTAATTAAGAAAGCAATGCAATGTTGTCATTTATCGCAAGAGGCTTGGAATCTAAAAGCAGGGATGTACTTCTGAAGCTTTATAAAGCACTAGTTAGGCCCCATTTAGAATACTGTGAGCAATTTTGGGCCCCACACCTGAGGAAGGACATACTGGCACTGGAGCGGGTCCAGCAGAGATTCACACGGATGATCCCAGGAATGGTACGCCTAACATACGATGACCGTCTGAGGATCCTGGGATTATATTCATTGGAGTTTCGGAGGTTGAGGGGAGATCTAATAGAAACTTACAAGATAATGAATGGCTTAGATAGGGTGGACGTAGGGAAGTTGTTTCCATTAGCAGGGAAGACTAGGCCCCGGGGGCACAGCCTTAGAATAAAAGGGAGTCACTTTAGAACAGAGATGAGGAGAAATTTCTTCAGCCAGAGAGTGGTGGGTCTGTGGAATTCATTGCCACAGAGGGCGGTGGAGGCCGGGACGTTGAGTGTCTTTAAGACAGAAGTTGATAAATTCTTGATTTCTCGAGAAATTAAGGGCTATGGAGAGAGAGCGGGTAAATGGAGTTGAAATCAGCCATGATTGACTGGTGGAGTGGACTCGATGGGCCGAATGGCCTTACTTCCGCTCCTATGTCTTATGGGCTTATGGTCTTATGTATTGAAAAGCAAAGCGTCTCTGTGTAGCATGTCACATGTTTACATGGTGACATCATCAGAGGCACTTGGGAGATTTTTCCTCTTCTTCCAAATGAACTGTGAGCAAGCAACGCCTCTCTAGGCTGACCAGCTGGTTAAGTAACCTACAATGTGGCAACCTCTTCATTTCTACTGTAAAGAAGAACAAAACCCCCAAAATTAGAACACTCTCACACTCACATTTTTATCCTCAGTCTGCTGCGGTGTCCCAGTAAATCTCAATGCAAACTTGAGGAACTGAACCTGATCTTCCGATTAGGTATCTTACAGCCGTGAGAATCTTCAATAGTTTCACACCTTGAAATTTGAACTCCATTTTACCAGCCTCATTGTGCCCGACTTGGTGTCGCGACGAGGCCATTGAATCTCGCGACATGCCCCTCGCCAGTTTCATGACGTTCGAGATGTCTTGCGGGATTCAAGGGCAGCACGGTAGCATAGTGGATAGCACAATTGCTCCACAGCTCCAGTGTCCCAGGTTCGATTCCGGCTTGGGTCACTGTCTGTGCGGAGTCTGCACGTCCTCCCCGTGTGTGCGTGGGTTTCCTCCGGGTGCTCCGGTTTCCTCCCACAGTCCAAAGATGTGCAGGTTAGGTGGATTGGCCATGATAAATTGCCCTTAGTGTCCAAAATTGCCCTTAGTGTTGGATGGGGTTACTGGGTTATGGGGATAGGGTGGAGGTGTGGGCTTGGGTAGGCTGCTCTTTCCAAGAGCCGGTGCAGACTCGATGGGCCGAATGGCCTCCTTCTGCCCTGTAAATTCTATGATAATCAACCGAACATCGTGAGACATCAGGAACGATTTAACCTCTCCGTTGCTCCCAGTGCCGATCTGGGAGCACCGATTATATCGCGGAAAAGGCCAAAATCGAGATTCGTGCCGGGTGTTAATCAATTTGCCATCTACCCATCCTGCTCCCGATGGCGAGCCCTGGATCTCACCCAAATATAGCGAGCATATCATTGATCCCAATTTGCATTAATTTCTATCACATTGGTGAGATTGAAATTGAATGTAATGGCCTCCCAGGGATTAACCAGCTCCCCAGCGAGAAATCATGCAGGCATCATTTAGTACTCCTTTTTAAAAATGTAAAACATACACAGAAACATGTGTAGAAAATAGAAGCAGGAGGAGGCCATTCAGCCCTTCGATCCTGCTACGCCATTCATTATGATCATGGCTGATCATTACGTTCAATACCCTGATCCCGCCTTCCCCCAGTTTCCCTTGATTCCTTTAGCGCCAAGAGCTATACCTAATTCCTTCTTGAAATTACACAGCATTTTCGCTTCAACTACTTTCTATCGTAGTGAATTCCACAGATTCACCATTTGTGGTAGTGAATTCCACAGATTCACCATTTGTGGCAGTGAATTCCACAGATTCATCACTCCCTGAGTGAAGAAATTTCTCCTTATCTCAGTCCTCAAAGGTTTACCCCTTATCCTCAAACAATGGCCTCCAGTTCTGGACTCCCCCACCATCGGGAACATTCTTTCTGAATCTATCCTGTCTAATCCTGTTAGGATTTTGTACATTTCTATGAGCCCCCTTTTCTAAATTCCAAAGAATATAATATGAACCAACTTAGCCTCTCCTCAAAAGAAAGTCCCACCATCCCAAGAATCAGCCTGGTAAACCTTCCTCAGATAAGGACACAAAAACTGTACAAAATACTCCAGATGTGGCCTCACCAATGCCTTATACAATTGTAGTAAAACATCCCTATTCCTGCACTCAAATCCTCTCGTTATGAAGGCCAACTTACAATTTGTCATCTTTACTGACTGTTGTACCTGCGCGCATACTTTCAGCGACTGATGCACAAGGACACCAAGATCTCGCTGAGTATCCACCTCTCTCAATTTACACCCATTCAAATAATAATCTGCCTTCCTATTTTTGCTACATAACTGTATTCACCATTCACCCTCCCACCTAAAGGTGTACCATCTGCAAATTTGCAGATACTACATTTAGTTCCCTCGTCCAAATCATTAATATATAATGTGAACAGTTCTAGCACAATCCTTGCGGTACCCCACTAGTCACTGCCTGCCAATAGGAAAAATTCCAAATTTTTGCTTCTTGTCTGTTAATTAGCTTTCTATCCATCTCAAGGCACTACTCGCAATCCCGTGAGCTTTAACTTTACATATTAATCTATGTGAGACTGTGTCGAAAGCCTTCTAAAAGTCTAAATAAACCACATCCACCAGGTCTCCCTGGTCAACTCTACTAGTTACATTGTCAAAGAATTCCAGTAGATTTGTCAGGCATTATTTCCCTTTCATAAATCCATGCTGACTTTGTCAGATTACATGACTGCATTCCAAATGCTGTGTTATGAAATACTTGATAATTGATTCTAGCAACTTTCCTACTATTGATGATAGGCTAACTGATCTATAGTTCCTTGTTTTCTCTCTACCTCCTTTTCTGAATAGGGGGATTATATACTTACCCTCCAATCTGTAGGAACCTGTCCAGAGTACATAGAATTTTGGAAAATGACCACCAGTGGATCTACTATTTGGATCTACTAATGGATCTACTTTCAGCTGGCACAATGGCTGCTGAGGGGAACTGAGGAGCTGATTAGTCATTTCCATTTTTGGGCAAGCAGCTCAATGACCCTGGAGCTTCTGCCACAGTGATCAGGGTAGGGGGGAAAGGAGACATCAGGGAGGTTGGGCTTGGTCGGGGGGGGTCTGAAGCATCTCAGGTCAGGGGTTAGCCTGGGCCAAGGGATGGGGTTGAAGGGATTTTCGTCTGTGAGGCCTTCAACTCATCTTCAAATGTTGTGGATACCCATAACAGGGACAATTGCAGCTTTCAGGCCAGAACACTTGGTTATATGCTGACAGTCACATTAACTCCCTTTGACTGTGAGCAGCCTCTACCTTCACTGCTGAATGTTATTGATAATAAGGAATTGGCCTTGTTAGGTCAATCCGGTTTGAAGCAAGAAGGCGATGTGGGACCTGCTACATGACATTGATTCAAATGAGGCACCTGATAACGCAGATTGTTGATGCTTTTGTTGCTGGTGTGGGGAGTGCTGCATGTAACTGGCACGTCACCACGAGTTGAGTTAAACATACTGGAAGTCAAGGGTGTTCAATTTCACCTTGAGCGCCAGTGGAGTATGTGGATGCCAGGATTTGGTTCCAGTGAGATTGGGCAGTGTGGGAGGGGCTGCATAGCTGCGGCTCCTGGACAGAGAATGGCATTGAAATGTGGAACAAATAACATATTGATGGGCAGATCATTTCTACGATAAGGTTCTGGACACGGCAACCCATTCTCAGGCTTATCCTCCATTTCTGTTGAGGAACTTGCACCAAGTGATACTGTGTTTAATATATCTTTGTATTGGTACCAATATGGAATGTTGATGTTTCCTTGTTGTTTAATAGTTAGTGTGAAATGTGCAATGTTTTTTTCCTTTTGTTAATTTTTCCAATTAAGGGTCAATTTAGCGTGGCCAATCCACCTACGCTGCACATCTTTGGGTTGTAGGGGTGAGACCCATGCAGACGCGGGGAGAATTACAAACTCCACATGGACAGTGACCCGGACCGGGATCGAACCCTGGTTCTCGGCGCTGTGAAGCAGAAATGCTAACCATTGTGCCACTGTGCCGCCCTGATATGTAGAATGTTACATTGTTGATTTTCAAACTGTTGACTGTTTGATAACCAAAATATTCTCAAGTGGCTTCTCGTGGGTACATGTGCCATGTCTCAGATGCTGATTATTGCATCGCATTTCAATCAAACTTTGAAGCCTGAACAGTTTGTCGGAACTCTAGAAGCGTCAGCACCATACTGTCAGCAGCCAACAATCACACATTCAAGAGCTGGGCTTCAGCACTGGGAATACCCTCACGGCTAAAGAGTGAGTGTGTGGATTGGGGGAGGGCACTTGAGCACGGTTCCTGGCAAATGTTCCTGGCAGGGGTCTGGGTTCTAGGGGCTCCTCCCGTGGC
Source organism: Scyliorhinus torazame (assembly GCF_047496885.1). Lineage (NCBI taxonomy): Eukaryota > Metazoa > Chordata > Chondrichthyes > Carcharhiniformes > Scyliorhinidae > Scyliorhinus > Scyliorhinus torazame. The sequence goes on along the minus strand of NC_092713.1, from coordinate 199,580,622 downwards.
CATGGGTGAGTGTGCAGAGCGAGGTTCTCCAGCACGACTGGTTTGGTGGATTGGACTCTGAGAGAAGACGGAACATGTGAGGGAGGCTTGAGGGATTTGAGGGTCCCGGTTTGGAAGCCCTAACTGATTGTCTGTCTCTCTCCTTCCGATTCCTTATAGATACCAAAATGGATGGCAGTGTCGGTCCCACAGAGGATGCCCTCATCGTGCTGGTGCAGCCAGATGCCGGAGAAGGCAACAGCGTCAACACAGACTGGAGGTGGCACCCCATGTTCAGGGGGCAGCCGCACACCCAGAAGACCTGGCTGCCCATCAGACTGAGGAGGGGGATTCCGGTGATGGCCAAGGTGTACAGGTGTCGTTAGTATTTCGTGGAGATGCTGGAGACCATGTGCCACAGGAGACTCCGTCTCAACTAAGAAACTTGATACCCCATGGAGGAGGAGAATATCCATTCCCTGTGACTGTGAAGGTCACCGCAGCCCTGAGCTTCTATGCAACCGGTTCATTCCATGGCTCAGGCAGGAACTTGTGCAGCATTTCCAAAACTCCAGTTCACAAGTGCATCTATGAGGCCATGGATGCCCTGTATGCCGAAGAAACTGACTGTATCAAATTTGAGCTGGTCCAAACCCACCAAGATGCCAGGGATTTGGTGACTGACATTTAGCACACTGGGCTAAATAGCTGACTTTTAAAGCAGACGAAGGCAGGCTAGCAGCACGGTTCAATTCCCGTACCAGCCTCCCTGAACAGGCACCGGAATGTGGCGACTAGGGGCTTTTCACAGTAACGTCATTGAAGCCTACTTGTGACAATAAGCGATTTTCATTTCATTTAATTGCTGGTTTAGCTCAGTGGGCTAGACATCTGGTTTGTGATGCAGAACGAGGCCAGTAGCGCGGGTTCAGTTCCCGTACCAGCTGAGAATTCGGCATTCTCCCTCTGTGTACCCGAAATGTGGCGACTATGGGCTTTTCACAGTAGCTTCATTGTGTTAATGTAAGCCTACTTGTGACAGTAAAGATTATTTACCGGTGAGCCTTACTTCAGTGGTAGGGAAATTACTGGAGAGAATTCTTCGAGACAGGATCTACTCCCATTTGGAAGCAAATGGACGTATTAGTGAGAGGCAGCACGGTTTTGTGAAGGGGAGGTCGTGTCTCACTAACTTGATAGAGTTTTTCGAGGAGGTCACTAAGATGATTGATGCAGGTAGGGCAGTAGATGTTGTCTATATGGACTTCAGTAAGGCCTTTGACAAGGTCCCTCATGGTAGACTAGTACAAAAGGTGAAGTCACACGGGATCAGGGGTGAACTGGCAAGGTGGATACAGAACTGGCTAGGCCATAGAAGGCAGAGGGTAGCAATGGAGGGATGCTTTTCTAATTGGAGGGCTGTGACCAGTGGTGTTCCACAGGGATCAGTGCTGGGACCTTTGCTCTTTGTAGTATATATAAATGATTTGGAGGAAAATGTAACTGGTCTGATTAGTAAGTTTGCAGACGACACAAAGGTTGGTGGAATTGCGGATAGCGATGAGGACTGTCTGAGGATACAGCAGGATTTAGATTGTCTGGAGACTTGGGCGGAGAGATGGCAGATGGAGTTTAACCTGGACAAATGTGAGGTAATGCATTTTGGAAGGGCTAATGCAGGTAGGGAATATACAGTGAATGGTAGAACCCTCAAGAGTATTGAAAGTCAAAGAGATCTAGGAGTACAGGTCCACAGATCACTGAAAGGGGCTACACAGGTGGAGAAGGTAGTCAAGAAGGCATACGGCATGCTTGCCTTCATTGGCCGGGGCATTGAGTATAAGAATTGGCAAGTCATGTTGCAGCTGTATAGAACCTTAGTTAGGCCACACTTGGAGTATAGTGTTCAATTCTGGTCGCCACACTACCAGAAGGATGTGGAGGCTTTAGAGAGGGTGCAGAAGAGATTTACCAGAATGTTGCCTGGTATGGAGGGCATAAGCTATGAGGAGCGATTGAATAAACTCGGTTTGTTCTCACTGGAACGAAGGAGGTTGAGGGGCGACCTGATAGAGGTATACAAAATTATGAGGGGCATAGACAGAGTGGATAGTCAGAGGCTTTTCCCCAGGGTAGAGGGGTCAATTACTAGGGGGCATAGGTTTAAGGTGAGAGGGGCAAAGTTTAGAGTAGATGTACGAGGCAAGTTTTTTACACAGAGGGTAGTGGGTGCCTGGAACTCACTACCGGAGGTGGTAGTGGAGGCAGGGACGATAGGGACATTTAAGGGGCATCTTGACAAATATATGAATGGGATGGGAATAGAAGGATACGGACCCAGGAAGTGTAGAAGATTGTAGTTTAGTCGGGCAGTATGGTCGGCACGGGCTTGGAGGGCCGAAGGGCCTGTTCCTGTGCTGTACATTTCTTTGTTCTTTGTTCTTTGTTTGTTTGGATTCAGGATTCTCCACATTGCCGGGATGCCCCAGGCCTAGGGTCTAATTGATGGCATGCATGTTGTCTTGTGCGCACCAGGACATCAGGGAGTGCCCTTCATTGGAACCCCTTCAAGAGGAAGGGGTTCCACTCCCCAAAGGTTCAACCCATGTGCGACCACCACCTCCGAATTATGCATGTTGATGCATGCTTCCCAGGGAACATGCATGACAACTACACTCTGGGACACTCGGAGTTGTCCAGCGTCTTCGAGGAACACCCCAGGATAACAGGTTGGCTCTTGGGGGATAAGGGGTATCACTCAGATCCTGGCCGATGATGCCAGTGTGAAAGCTGGAGACCAAGGTGGAGACCCAATATACGAGGCCCATGTTGCCACCTGTGCTGTCATTGAGCAGTGCATTGGACTGTTCAAAATATGGTTCTGATGCCTGGACCACTCTTGTTATGCACTGACGTTCACCCCCCAGAGGGTCTCTCGCTTTGTAGTGGTCTGCTGTGCTTTCCAAAACCTGGCTCAGCAGTGGGGTGACATGCTGGATGAGGAGGGGGGAGTGTAATGTTCTTGACGGATGGTCTGATTTATATTACAAGAATACTTGTAGCTAAAGCTATAAACAGTTTATCAACATTAACTATGGGTCAAATATATACAAAACAACAGATGAATACCAGTATGAACATGCACAAGCAACCTCTTTCCCAGCTTCCTAGTCAGTCTGAGATCACCTGACTCTAATATTCACGTATATACTAATGAGACTCCTAGTGGTCAGATGGTGAATTACAACACAACCATGATGTCACTGCATCCCCTTTCATTTGAAGGAATAAATTAATACATTATCATCAGTATATTTACATGTGATATCACGATTTCTTCTTAAAATCAACCCTTCCTCTGTATGTACGTTGTGGAAACGAGGTGCTACTTCTTCAAGTACAATGGCTTTTCTCGACCAATTGCCTGAATCTTCCATTCTCACAATGTCTCACTACTCAAAGGTGGTAAAGCTCTCGACACTCTATCATAGAACTGCTTTTGTTTTGCTTTAATGTTTTGCATTTCCTGCAGTAACACTGCATTCTTCCAAGTATAGGTGTGGTACGCAACCTTTTATTCATGAGTAACTCTGCTGGCGATCTACCATGTGACAATGGTAATGATTTGTAACGTGAGTTTGCAAGATATGGATCAGGTTGGCTGTCCATTGCTTTCTGTAATGATTGTTTTACAATATGTACACTTTTTCGGTAAGATCTTTGGGATCCATGCCTATACGAGCATCGCCATTTTTTTGTTTCACACATATCATGGAATCTACCCCATTGGTAGGTTCTTCTATCTTCTTGATAACCTGTGGTTTTGTATCTGATACAGGTGGTAGGGTAGAAATTAGATTGACATGCAGATCTATATCTTCAGCAATTTCACTACTGATAGTTTGTATCGGTGCGTTAGATAATACATCTTCCTTAAACTGTATCACATTGGCGAATGGTAGTGCACTAAAATCAATGAACACATCGCTGAATTTGCTGATAATGTTCTCAGAATCATTGGAGTGTTGATCCAATTCTTTGTGGATACCAGATACCAACTGCACTAGACCTAATTCTTCACAGGACTGATCACCTAATAATGAATCCAAGCCCTCGGATACAATACAAAACGGGATGCAATAAACTGTGTTATTCACCACCACACTCAGGTCACAAGCACCATAACATTTAATGCTTGAACCATTATAACCTCTCAGAGATATTTTGTGATTTCTTCTAATCGGCTGAATTTTTAGATTTTTAAAATCAGATATACTGATTAAATTGGCTTTGGCACCAGTGTCTAACTTCAATTGGACCACTGCACCATTCACCTCAAGTGGTAGCAGCCAGTTGTGGGGGAAGTAGAGGACAACATAGGATGGGGGTGCAGGCAGGCCTGCTGTGAAGATCAACATGAGACAGGCTTCACATGTTTCATCTTTTTAAATTGTGAGCATTTGACATTTCAATTCCCGCTAGCTATCGATAGTCCCCCCTCCCCCATGCCCAGTCAGTGATCCCCAATCTTCTTGAGTTTACGTGGTCTACTGATATGTCTCGATGTGTCCCCAGAATACACATCAGAGGTGGAGGCAGCCTGCTGCTTTTCACGCACTTCGGTCAATGTCCTCTGGAGGGCCTGGAGCCTGAGGGCTCCAACCAACTTACCGATATCACTGGCTTTGCCGTGCCACCCTGTTGTACCCTCTGCCCTTGAAATGTGCCAGTGTCAGGAAGAGGGGATTCGGAAGAAATTTGTCATCTCTGCAGGTGCCTGCAGGGTCCTGTGGTCCCCATGGGGCAGAGGGACAGCTGGAATGAGCTCCAGAGGCCTTTGTGCAGGTCCTGGTGCCTCGCCGTTGCCTGTACTATGGTGTTGATGCCCTCAGCAATGCTTCGCATTGACTGGGCCATGCTCTGCAGTGGCCCGACAATGCCCACCTGCATCTGGGACATGCTATGCAGTGCTTCAGTAGTGTTCACCTGCATATGGCCACCTGAAGTCGATCGAAGAACTCCCTACGATATTTTAAATGTTCTTTCCATGTCTGGAAGTTGGAAATAAAAGCAGATTGTCACACTTTCTCAATGCAATCCTTCAAACGTGGGACAGGGTAAGAGCCCGTTCTTGTAACTGCATTCACCTGATAGTCCACACACAACCGTTGGGTACCGTCTGGTTTAGATACCATCACTATGGGTGAGCTCCATTGGCTGCAACCCACTTCAAATATGCCATTTTTAAGCATACTCTCAATCTCTTTGTTAACCTGTGCCAATTTTAATGGGTTAAGTCTATATGGATGTTGTTTGATCGGAATTTCCCACATCTACATCATGTATAGCCATTTTAGTACTTCCCAATTTATCTCTACAAACTTGCCCATGTGATATCAATAACTCTTTCAGGTCAGTTCGTTTTTCCTCTGGAAGGTAACTTAACAATTCATCCCAATTTTTAAGAACATAGAATTTACAGTGCAGAACATCCTCATTTTCCAATTGAATTTGAGGTATGTCAAAGTCACGGTCATCTGGATTTGGTTTGTTACTTTGAGTTAGAATCATTAAAACCTCTTTTTCCTCTCCTTCCCTTGCAAAGTACCTTTTACGCATATTCACATGACACACTCGGTGAGTCTTCCTTCTATCTGGTGTTTTTAACCACATAATTCACCTCACTTAATTTCCTTTCAATCTGATACGGTCCACAAAACCTAGCTTTTAAAGGCTCACGTACCACTGGTAACAACACTAAAACTTTATTCCACTGGCAAAACTACGAACTTTGGATTTCTTGTCCGCTACCCTTTTCATCACATTTTGTGCAACTTTCAAATATTGTCTAGCCAATTCACCTGCTCTATTTAATCGTTCCCTAAAATTTGACACGTAATCCAATAGTGTAATTTCCGATTTCTCACCCACCAATTTTTGCTTAATCAATTTAAGTGGTCCTCTTACCTCATGACCAAAAATTAGTTCAAAAGGACTACATTTGGTAGACTCATGAGGTAGACTCATAATTGCAAACAATACGAATGGGATTCCTTTAGCCCAATCCTCTGGATAATCTTGACAATACGCCCTCAACATTGTCTTTAATGTCTGATGCCACCTTTCTAACGCTCCCTGTGATTCTGGATAGTATGCAGTTGATTTAAATTGTTTTATTCCTAAGGTATCCATAACTTCTTTGAATAACTTTGAAGTAAAATTTGATCCTTGATCCGATTGAATTTCTGTGGGTAGTCCATATCTAGTAAAGAATTTAAGTAACTCCTCCACAATCCTTTTAGCTGTAATATTACATACTGGAATGGCCTCTGGAAATCTAGTAGGCACATCCATTATAGTCAAAAGATATTGGTTCCCACTTTTTGTGTTAGGAAGTGGTCCTACACAATCAATTAGGACCCTCGTAAAAGGTTCCTCAAATGCTGGAATGGGTATTAAGGGCGCTGGTTTTATCACTGCTTGAGGTTTCCCTATCACTTGACATGTGTGACATGATTGACAAAACTTAACTGCATCTTTATGTAGTCCAGGCCAATAAAAATGTTTCTGCATTTTAGCTTGCGTTTCCCTTATTCCCAAATGACCTCCCACTGGTACCTCATGTGCAACTCGCAACACCTTCTTTCCATACCGTACCGGCAATACTACTTGATAAACTTCTGCCCACTTTTTATCCGCCTGCATATGCACAGGTCTCCATTTTCTCATCAAGACATCACTTTTACGGTAATAACATTCTGGTATACTCTCAGATTCCTCTTCCATATATGCTTTCTGATATATCCGTTTTATTTCTACATCTTTCTGTTGTAACTCTGCCAATTTTGCTGAACTAAAAATATCCGCCCCATCCTCCACCTGTTCTTGTTCTTTTTCAACCATCTGATCAAAAATCGTTTCTTATATTTGCACTTCATCTTCATCTTCACTCTTTGATTTCTCCTCTTGTCTTACCCTGTGACTTTACGACCTTGTTACTACACAATCTGGAAAAAATCCCAGGATATTCGTCCTTCAACACTTCAGTTGTCTCATTTTCTACTGGCTTATCAACCACAGTAGGCATCACTCCCACCTGCGATCCAGCTATATCATTACCCAAGATAAACTGTGTTCCTGGACAAAATAGTTTCTCTATTACTCCTACTATCACTTCACCACTCTTCACTGGACTTTCCAAACTTACCTTATATAATGGAATGCTACTCCTTTCACCCTGAATTCCACATATCACCACCATTTCTGGCAACATTCTTCCCAAACTACACAATTCCTCATGCCTTACCATTAAAGATTGACTAACCCCTGTATCTCTTAAAATTGTGACTTCTTTACCTGCTCCTCCTGATACACATGAGTAAACTTTACCCACACAAGTAAATTCTTTGAAGACATCTGGCACCTTCTTAACAATTACTTCTTGAACAGGCTGTACAATCATTTGCACCTCCTTCGCTTCCCTTGGGCTTTCCTTTACCACTGTCTTATCCTGTTTTACCACATCAACCTTTCCAGTGTTTTTCTTCAACCACCAACACTGTGACTTTACATGGCCTAGTTTATTACAGTGAAAACATTTGAAACTTTTCATCTATTTTCCACCCTTCTGGATTTCTTTTTTAATCTGAGGTACACTCTCTTTATTGTCTCCCATCAGATCACCTTGACCTTTACCATTTGAGTATTTCTCATGTCCCCAGTTTCTCTCACTCACCGGCTGAAACTGATGTTGGAAACCAATCTTTGATTTATGAACTAATTCATAATCATCTGCCATTTCTGCTGCTAATCTCACAGTTTTAACCCTCTGTTCTTCCACATGAGTTCTCACTACATCAGGAATTGAATTTTTAAACTCCTCCAAAGGTATAATTTCTCTGAGAGCTTCATACGTTTGGTCTATTTTCAAAGCCCTTATCCACCGATCAAAATTACTCTGTTTGAGCCTTTCAAACTCTATGTATGTTTGACCAAATTCTTTCCTTAAATTTCTAAACCTTTGTCTGCAAGCTTCAGGCACTAGCTCATATACACTTGAGATGGATTTCTTCACCTGCTCATATGTTCCAGATACCTCCTCCGGTGGTGATGCAAACACTTCACTAGCCCTACCTACCAGCTTTGTTTGAATCAGTAATACCCACATGTCCTGTGGCCATTGCATTTGTTTAGCTACTTTCTCAAATGAAATGCAAAAGGTTTCTACATCCTTCTCGTCAAACCTTGGCAATGCTTGGACATAGTTAAATAGATCCCCACCACGTCTTCGACTATGATGCTCTGTCTCATTATCCTCATCCATCTCCTCCAACTGCACGTGTCCCTTTGCGTCTGCCAATTTTAACTGATTTTCATGTTTCAGAGTCATTTTGCGAAGTTCAAATTCTCTCACTATTTCCCTTTCCTCTCTATATCTTTATTTGTTTCTTTCTTCTCTCTCCTTTTCTTGTTCCTGTCTATCTCTATCTCTTTCTTTTTCTTTCATTGCATATTCAAGCCCCTTTAATTCTTTTTCATGTTCAAGTTGCTTTAATTCTTTTTCATGTTCAAATTGCTTCATCTGCAACTGGAGCTTTGCCATATCTAATAAGTCAGAATGTATCACAGGCAAACGTAAATGCGCAGATACCACGTTAAGAACCTCATCTTTTTGTAATTTGCTGGGCAGTGTTAACTGCAATGCTTTTGCCAAACCTAACTCTGTATTTACTCTCTGTCTGTAATTTCTTTTAAGGGCAGCACGGTAGCATTGTGGATAGCACAATTGCTTCACAGCTCCAGGGTCCCAGGTTCGATTCCGGCTTGGGTCACTGTCTGTGCGGAGTCTGCACATCCTCCCCGTGTCTGCGTGGGTTTCCTCCGGGTACTCCGGTTTCCTCCCACAGTCCAAAGATGTGCAAGTTAGGTGGATTGGCCATAATAAATTGCCCTTAGTGTCCAAAATTGCCCTTGGTGTTGGGTGGGGTTACTGGGTTATGGGGATAGGGTGGAGGTGTTGACCTTGGGTAGGGTGCTCTTTCCAAGAGTCGGTGCAGACTCGATGGGCCGAATGGCCTCCTTCTGCACTGTAAATCTATGAATAGGTATCCATGTTACCGCGTCCACCCCTCAAAAACTTCTGAGCCTCCGAAAGAGCCATTGTTCACAACACTCTCCCCACTTAAACTAAAATACCACACCGGAAAAAGATCAATCCTTCACTGTCTTTAAGTTCACAAAAGCCAATCCAATAGATAGACTTTTATCCCGAATGAGCACCAATTGTTATGGGCAAGGTGTTTTCAGAACCCCAAAATGTATCATGGAGTTCAACCAACCTCCCCCTTTAATGGATTGCTGCTTTTGAAGCACACGGCTTGTTCCCCAGGTGTGGTATTACAATTATGGACACGTGGTTTTTAATACAAAACAGTGTTTATTCCATGAACCCAACTTAACCTTTTAAATAAACATTGGATCACTTAACACCCCTTACTTCAAAGATAACACCGAAAATAATACAACACTAAATAATCCCTCAAAATGTTCCATCAAACATCCAAAAGACTTCACCTGTAACAACAGACATGAGGTTACATTCAATATATTTATAGTCTTTGGATTTGCAGACATCCACAGACCAGCTCTGTGTTTTTCTTCCTGCAGCTCTTTGCAAAACACACAGACACTCCCAACTTTCTCCTCAAACTGGCTTTCTCCTTTCAAGCAGCACACAGTCACTCCCAGCTTTCTCCTCAAAGTGGCTTTCTCCTTTCAAGCATCTCACAGCAAACCAGCCAGGCACCTTTTAGTTGCTCTCTCCCAAAACTGAAACTAAAAAGCTTCAAAATGGCTGAGCTAAAGCCCAGCTCCACCCAAACTCTGACATCACTGCATTTCTTAAAGGTACATTGCTTAAACATCCATTTCTTAAAGGCATTCTCACATGACAATGGGACATGTCCCTCAGTGACTGGAACATGATTTTGAGGCCCTTAGCCATGGTCGCCACAGCCTGAGCTGTGCCTTGCACACCACCACTCAAGATGCTGACCTCGTGCTGCAGGCTTTCTATTGCAGTCACCATCCTTGCAGTGTTGGCGTCGGTGCCACGCATCATCAGCACAATCTCCTGTGTCCGTAGCCTTTGGGTCTCCTCCAATCGGTAATGCATTCACTGGAATGTCACTCACATTCCCTCCTGAATTTCATGGCTGTGACCTATCATCTCCATCAGCTCTGGGATAACCTTGCCCAGAGGCTTGACATCTGATGGATTTCAGCTGAGTCCTGGAATCCAGAGACCTCCGACTGCCGACTCCCTTGGATGTTTTTCCCTCCTCCTGATATGAATCAGCAACTGTGTGGTGCTCACCAGATCGTGCCCCAGAAGCTTGTCCACTAATGTCACCCACTGAGGTATGTGTCTCTGCACTGGTGGAAGTTAGGTTGATACCGTGATCCCTTGACAGTGGTCTCCTCAGAGTTCTCCTCCAAGATGGTCTCTTGGATGGTGGTGATGGCGTGGTTGGGGGTGGGGGGGGGGGGGGGGACACCTGATGTGTTGGGTGCTCGGGATCCGTGGAACACATACAGGCCACCAACACTTAAAATAGTGCAACACTATTTTATTAAGTCAGAAACTGTTGAAAATACTTTCACTGTGGGTTAACACGATATTAGATTGAACTAAAGACCTATGCCTTGTCCTAACCAGTCTATGCACTCAGCACATGATGAAGATCTGTGCTGCAAGCTGTAAGCTCTGTCCTACTAGGAGGCTGCATCTCGAATGAGCGGGAACTCTGATGCCCCCTGTCTTTATAGTGCTCTAACTGGTGATTGGCTGCGGTTTTGTGTGTGTTGATTGGTCCCGCTGTATGTCCATCAGTGTGTGTGTATCTGCACCATGATATACTGGTGTATATTATGACATCCCCCCTTTTATAAAAGAATGTATGAGTGTGGCAATAAATAATGTATGGTGAGAATGTTCCTAATTACGCGTGGGGTGCGAAGACATATTTACAGGACTACGTACATGAGAACTAAGCTATTTACATGGGAAGGTGTCTGGTACAGAGAAGCAGTATGCAACAAGAATAACGAGATCAACACTATATACAAACCAGGGAAACGATCAAACAAAGCAACAAAACAATTCAGAAAGTCTATAAGTTCGCAAAGTTCATAAATTAAGTCTCTGAGGTGGGCGACAAATTCTGGTTGACCGCCTCAAGGGTGGGTCGAGAGCTGCCGGTTCAGGAGAGGGCTGGACTGAGTCAGAGTCAGGGGGATGCAGAGTGACAGGGAGTTCTGCACAGTCCGTGGCAGGGTCAGCAGGAGGGTGAGGCGACAGTGGAGGATCACGTAGCGAGCGTGGAATGAGATGAAGGGCATGTCGATTGCGGCGTCCATTCTGGAGCCATCCAGTAGACGAACCACGAACGAACAGGGTCCAGCTGCCAAAGGACAACAGCGGTTGCAGACCAGCCACCATCCGGAAGATGGACACGGACGTTGTCATCCGGAGCCAGAGCAGGGAGATCAGCTTCACGGGAGTCATGAGCCGCCTTGTGCTGTGCACGAGACAGCTGCATCCGGCGAAGGACCGGAACGTGGTCGAGGTCTGGGACATGGATGGACGGCACCATCGTCTTCAGGGTACGACCCATAAGCAACTGGGCTAGCGACAGGCCAGTGACAGCGGGGCGGAGCGATAGGCCAACAAGGCAAGGTAGAAATCAGACCCAGCATCGGCAGCCTTGCAGAGGAGCCGTTTGACTATATGTACTCCCTTCTCCGCTTTGCCGTTGGATTGGGGGTACAGGGGACTGGATGTCACATGGGCAAAATTATACCGCCTGGAAAAGTTGGACCATTCCTGGCTGGTGAAGCAGGGGCCATTGTCCGACATCACAGTGAGTGGGATGCCGTGTCAAGCAAAGGTTTCTTTACAGGCACGAACGACTGCAGACGAGGTGAGGTCGTACAACCGTATCACTTCCGGGTAATTTGAAAAATAGTCCACGATCAGGACATAGTCTCTACCCAGCGCGTGGAACAGGTCGATGCCCACCTTGGCCCATGGCGACTTGAAGAACTCATGAGGCTGCAGGGTCGCATGTGGTTGGGCCGGCTGGAAGCGCTGACAAGTGGGGCAGTTGAGCACTGTGTTGGCTATGTCCTCATTAATGCCGGGGCAGTACACTGCCTCTCGGGCCCGTCGGCGGCAGCTTTCCACGCCAAGGTGGCCCTAGTATAGTTGTTCCAGGACAAGCTGGCGCATGCTATGTGGGATGACAATGCGGTCCAGTTTTAAAAGAACCCATCTGCTACTGCCAGATCATCTCTGACATTATAGAACTGAGGGCATTGGCCCTTGAGCCACCCGTCTGTTAGGTGGCGCATGACATGCTGTAGCAAAGGGTCAGCCGCCGTTTTCCGGCAAATTTGGACGAGGCGTTCATCCATGGCAGGTAGATTGGAGGCCGCGAATGCCACATGGGCGTCAACCTGGCAGACAAATCCCGCTGAGTCACATGGAGTGTTGACTGCCCTGGAGAGAGCATCAGCAATGATGAGGTCTTTGCCTGGGGTGTATACCAACTGGAAGTCATATCGCTGGAGCTTGAGAAGAATACGCTGGAGGCGAGGCGTCATGTCGTTCAAGTCTTTCTGTATTATATTGACCAGCGGGTAATGGTCGGTCTCGATGGTGAATTGAGGAAGTCCGTAGGCATAATCGTGAAACTTAACCACACCGGTCAGAAGGCCCAGGCACTCCTTTTCTATCTGCACGTAGCGCTGCTCCGTGGGGGTCATCGCACGTGACGCATATGCAACGGGGGCCCATGGTGAGGCCTCATCACGTTGAAGGAGCACTGCCCCAATGCCGGATTGACTGGCATCGGTCGAAATTTTGGTCTCCTTTGCTGGATCAAAGAAAGCTAAGACCGGGGTCGTGGTCAGTTTTGTTTTGAATTCTCTCCATTCGCGCTCGTGGGCAGGGAGCCATTGGAAGTCTGTCGTCTTCCTGACCAGGTTCCCGAGAGCCACGGTATGAGAGGCGAGGTAAGGATAAATTTCCCAAAATAATTGACCATGCCCAGAAATCGGAGGACCGCCTTCTTGTCCTCTGGTGTTTTCATAGCTGTGATAGCAGCTACCTTGTCCGCATCCGGCTGCGCACCCAATTGGGAGATGTGGTCCCCGAGGAACTTGAGCTCCGTCTGACCAAAAGAGCATTTGGCCCTGTTGAGGTGAAGGCCATGCTCATGTATACGTTTGAATACGCGCTGGAGGCGACTAACATGCTCCTGCGGGGTGGTGGACCAAATTATTATGTCGTCGACATAGACACAAACATCTTCAATACCTTCCATCATTTGTTCCATAATCCTATGGAACACTTCTGAAGCAGATATGATCCTAAATGGCATCCTGTTGCAACAATATCTGCCAAAGGGGGTATTAAATGTGCAAAGTTTCCTGCTGGATTTATCGCGCTGGATTTGCAAGAATCCTTTTGAGGCGCGAGTTTGGTGAAGAGCTTGGCGTGAGCCATCTCACATGTGATCTCTTCACGCTTGGGAATTGGATAATGCTCCCTCATTATATTGCGATTTAGATCCTTGGGATCAATGCAAATTCTCAATTCGCCGAAATACATTTTTACACATATCATTGAACTGACCCAGTCGGTTGGTTCCGTGACTTTGGAAATCACTCCTTGGTTCTGGAGGTCCTGCAGCTGCTGCTTGAGGCGGTCCTTAAGGGGTGCTGGGACCCTGCGAGGTGCGTGCACCACAGGCGTGGCATTCTGTTTTACTAAGATCTTGTAGGCGTATGGGAGCGTGCCCATGCCCTCGAAGACGTTGTGGTGCTGGTTGATGATGGCGTCGAGTTGCGCCCTGAAGTCGGTGTCCTGAAAGGCAGGCGTGTCAGCAGGAGAGAGAGAGTGAACTCTCTGAACTAGGTTCAACAGCTTGTATGCCTGCGCGCCAAGCAAGGAGGCTTTCGAGGAGCCCACAATTTCAAAGGGAAGGATAGCTTTGCGTGACCTGTGCATCACTTCAAGTTGGCACGAGCCGCTGGCAGCAATGGCATTGCCATTGTAATCTAATAGCTGGCAGGCTGATGGGAAAATGGCTGGTTTGACACGAAGGCTTTGGAGGTCAGACCGCGGATGACCCAATGAGATTGGCGGAGGCACCGTGTCCAGGCGGAATCGTATTTGGGACCGGTTGACCGTCAGGGTGGCACACCACTCATCGTTTGGATCGATGCTGTATACCGATAGAGGCTGGATTCTTTGCTTCGGGGACACCCTGTTTTTTGTAACGATACCGACTCGAAAAGGCACCTTCGGGTCCTCGGTGTCAATGTTGGGTAGTAGGTCCGCATCGGACTTGGTGACCGTGGGTTGAATGGCCCGGACATTCCTGCGAGGCTGGCTGAAGCGATATGAGTTGGCAGGCTGAGCTGCTCTGCATAAAGCAGCATAGTGGCCAAGTTTGCCACATCTCAGGCATTGTCGGGATTTGGCAGGGCATTGCCGCTTTAAGTGGGCGGAGGCACAGTTGCCGCCCGTCGTAGCGTCAGTATGTTCGCTGCGCCACCGCGCATGCGCGGTGCAGTCATATGTGGTGCGCGCCTGCGCATTACGTGTGTCGACGTCGCCATCCCCTCGTTTGGTGCGCACAAGCGCGGGAGTCCGCGAAAAGCGCGCAAAATGGCCGCCCTCATCCAGGCTGAGGCCCTGGAGTTGCTCGATTGCTTCGACTCGTTCTGCCTCGTGGGGACCTTGCCGCGCCGTTTCAGCCGCTTGGATGTGGGAATACCGACTAGTGGCGTGTTCGTGTAGCACGCAGGTCTCGATGGCGGTCGCTAGGGTGAACCGCTTTACCGTGAGGAGCTGCTGGCGTAGGGGGTCCGACTGAACACCGAAAATGATCTGTTCGCATAGCATTGAGTCGGAGGTGGACCCATAGCTAGAGGACTGCGCAGGGAGGTGGTGGTGGGTGAGAAAGGACTGGAAAAGTTCATCCTTACCCTGCAAACGCTGTTGGAATGCATAGCGCTCGAAACTTTCATTCACCTCGATGCTGCAGTGAGTGTCAAACTTGAGGAGGACCGTCTTGAACTTTGTTTTATCTTCATCATCCGCAAAGGTGAGAGAATTGAAAATGTGGGTGGCATGGTCCCCAGCCGGGGATAGGAAGAGAGCGATCTTCCTGGTGTCCGAGGCATCCTCCGGTCTGTGGCTTCAAGGTAGAGCTGGAAGCATTGTTTGAATATCTTCCAGTTGGCCCCTCGGTTACCGGTGATGCGGAGCGGCGGCGGCGGGCGGACGCTGTCCATTTTGCAGGATGACTGTATGCTGGTGGAAGGCAGATCACTTGCAGGTAGGTCTAAGAAGTTCAAATACCCCTCAACATCTGGTATCATGATGTGTTGGGTGCTCGGGTTCCGTGGAACACATACAGGCCACTAACACTTAAAATAGTACAACACTATTTTATCAAGTCAGAAACTGTTGAACATACTTTCACTGTGGGTTAACACGACATTAGATTGAACTAAAGACCTATGCCTTGTCCTAACCAGTCTATGCACTCAGCACATGGTGAAGATCTGCACTGCAAGTTGTAAGCTCTGTCCTACTAGGAGGCTGCATCTCGAATGAGCGGGAACTCTGATGCCCCCCGTCTTTATAGTGAGTGTGCTCTAACTGGTGATTGGCTGCGGTGTTGTGTGTGTTGATTGGTCTTGCTGTGTGTCCATCAGTGGGTGCGTATCTGCACCATGATATACTGGTGTATATTATGACAGGACCTTTGAGGTATTGTCCATGTGTGCGGTAGGTGACATTATCCCTGGGTGGGTGTGTGTATGGGACCCTCAAGCTCATTTGGAGACCGGGGCACGCTTTCAAAATGGCAGCCTGACCTCTGAGGAGCTGCTCTCGTGGTCAAGTTCAGCTCCCCATTGCTGAAAAAATTTCGAAGTGTGGGCTGAACTGGGAATTAAGGCACAAACATTTACTAAGAATATTGGTATAAATCTCACCCAAAAAGCTGGTGGGAAACGCCCGCCAAACTCGCCCAAAATGACAATTTAGAAATGTTTTGGTTGAATTCGGCCCTGTTTCTTTGCCGTAGACTCGTCTGAATCTTATTTGGCCTGGGCTGGATTCTCCGTTCCTGAAACTGTGAGCCACGCTGCGCCGGAAATGCCGCTTCACGCAGAGCAGTGACAACGGTGAAAGCTGGGAGACCCCGCTCCCGGATCTACCCGGCTCAGCCTCGCGAGATTCAACGCAATCTCGGAGACGTTGCAAGGGAATCCCGCCCATAATGGGGTCACTTTTTAACAAATCTGCATATTAGAGCGAGGCAATAAGCCTCACTCTAATGTGCAGATTCCAGAGGTACCTGAGGCTTTGGCATTCAATCCCTTCACCTTGGGGTATTCGGGCGAGTGCTGTTTGGTACTGGTTCCCACAAATGGGGATAGATGGAATGGAACTCCAAGGAGATCAGAGGCCTTCAGCTACATGCGCCTTGGGCAGAGTGGTTCTCTGGTACTGCTGGTGCTACCTGGATACCCTGGCAGTGCCAGCTGGGTGTCAGCCTGATACTGCCAATATGCCCAGGTGTCACTGCCAGCTGGCATGGGCACTGCCAAGGTGCCAGGTTGGCACTGACAAGCTGACATTTCTGCGTGTGCGATTGGCCTGGGGTTGCCCAGCGTTGGGAGCGGGGGACCCCCCATGTTGCGGTCAGGCTGGCGGAGAGATTGGGGATTCTGTTTGGAGCCTCAAGGTACAATGGGGAGAGCCGCCGAGCAGACCTCCGCACTGTAAACAACGGGGCTATGTGCAGCCTTGGCGTGGGTGCAGGGCACAGCTTAGTGATAGGGGCTAGGGTACAAATCTGTGTTTATGTTGTCACATTAAATACCAGTTTACAATGTTACAACCTGCCTCGATTCTCTGTCCGATAGATGTGAGGTGTTGGCTGGTCTGGGCTGGCCAGAGAGAGGGTGTTGAGTATGGGGGGGAAAATGCACCGATGCTGCTCTGGGTGGCCTGGATTCCCCAACCACAACCCCCCCCCCCCGCTCCCCCACCCCCCCCCTCACCCCACCGTCTCCACCAGCGCCAGCTCAGGTATCCGATGGCATCACGTGAAGGAATGGCCAGCTCGCATGCAGGGATCACCCAGCTGGATGGTGGAAAGTGCTACAGTGGGCAAGAGTCAGACATTGTCAGATGATACGGAGTACCAGGGTTCATCGCAGAGCGGGATGTCTTCATCCTCGGTCCCATGGACCAGACCCAGTGTTACTGCCAACCCAGGATCCGTTGTAGTGCGGCAGGTATGTTTCATGGAAGGGGTTGCAGGCGAGGGGGTGGCCGGAGATGGAGAAGGTGCTTGTGGGATTGGTATGCGGTGTCCATGCCCTGAGCAGTTTCCGCACCCCCCCCCCGCAAGTCAGTGAACCTGGAGGCAACCTGGAGGCACATGTCATGCGCCCTCCCGAGCCTGCCTGCGTCCCATGTCCTGCCCACCCTTGCCTTCCCCCCCATCCTCCTTATCGGCGGACGCCTGGGCTTCATCCTCCTCCAGCACGTCGCTCCTCTGCTGAGCAATGTTGTAGAGGACGCAGCAGGTCACCACGATACGGGCGACTCACTCAGCGTCATACTGGAGGGCCCCCCCAGAGCGATCCAGGCACCTGAACGACATCTTCAGGAGGCCGAAGCACTGCTTGATTATGCTCCTGGCGGCTGCATGGGCGTCGTTGTACTGAGTCTCGGTATCGGTCTCTGGCTTCTGGATAGGTGTCATCAGCTACAGTCGCAGCGGATAACTATGTCACCCAGGGGCCAACCGCCCCAGCCAGGGGGGCATCTCAAACATGTCAGGAATTATCGAGTGTGTCAGGATGAAGGTATTGGGCACATTGCCTGGGTATTGGGCGCAGACGTGAATGATGTGCATCTCATGGTCACATGTGAGCTGTACTGTCACCGAGTGGAACTCCTTTCGGTTTGTGTCGAGCAGTCTGTCATCTGTAGGTGCTTGTAGGGGGACATGCACCTTGTCGATCACTTCCTGGACCCGGGGCACGTCGGCGATGGCGTTGAACTCTGCTGCCCGGGCATCCTCGTGAGCTTGGTCAACATTGAAGCGGATGTACCATGCTGACTGGGCATGTAGGGCTCCGTGACGGTGTGGATGCACCTGTGTACTGAGGTCTGCGAGATCCTGTACAGGTCCCCTCTCGGCAACTAGAAAAACCCCGTGGTGTAAAAGTTCAGGATGATCCTCACCTTGACTGCTACCATGAACGGGTGTCCTCCCCCATAGCACCTGCAGTACCAGGTGCGCCATGGGTGCAGCATGGTAGCACAGTGGTTAGCACAGTTGCTTCACATCTCCAGGGTCCCAAATTCGATTCCTGGCTTTGGTCACTGTCTGTACGGAGTTTGCATTTTCTCCCTGTGTCTGCGTGGGTTTCCTCCTGATGCTCCGGTTTCCTCCCATAGTCCAAAGATGTGCAGGTTAGGTGGATTGGCCATGATAAGTTGCCCTTCGTGTCCAAAAAGGTTAGGTGGGGTGACTGGGTTATGGGGATAGGGTGGAAGGGTAGGCTTAAGTAGGGTGCTCTTTCCAAGAGCCGGTGCAGACTCGATGGGCCGGATGGCCTCCTTCTGCACTGTAAACTCTATGATTCTATGGTTCTATGATCTGGCAGATATGTCTTCTTGCTCAGCTAGAGTCTTCGACAGCATGTCCAATCTGGCAGGCCCTTGAATGACAGGCGCTGCCGGTCCACACGAGGCCTCATGCGGTGCCGCCTTGACACCTCCTCCTCCTCAGCCTGTTGGGCGGCTGGTTCTCTCACCTGGGTGGCTGCCTCCTGTTCCTCTGCGGCATGCTCCGCTGCTACACACTCTGCTGCTGCAGCTGCCTCCTCCTCCTCGATCAACGCCAGCTCGTACAGCCGCAGGGCATCCCACAGTGCTGGGGTGACTAGCAGGAAGGCCACTGTGGGGATATGCATCACTATAAGTACACAAGGGGTTAATGTAAATACACGTAGACTAGATAGACACTAGAGGGAGCACCAGCGACATGACACACAGACATTCAACCAATAGGCCAGTAAGATAGGACACGACCAATGGGCATTCACGATACACACAGAGGTGACACTACCACAGGGGGGCATTACACCAACCCATATATAAGGACACAACACACATGATCTTCCTCTTTCCAGTGGAGACACTCAGTGAGTACAGACACAGGATTGATTGAACATCACACTCACCACGTGGATTGTAGCAGACTGGTTCATCAGTCTGAGTAGCTATAGAAGGATTAACAGTAGAGTTGAATCCAAGTAGGAGAATTGTTAATAGTTTAATAAACATGTTGAAGCTATCGCCACGTCTGAACCTTCCTTTGTCAGAGTGCACATCAAGGAAGCAGCTTATGCTACGTCAAGAGCATAACAAAACATGGTCCCCAGGAGTGACTGTTAAATCCATATAGTTTCAACTCAACAAAACAGTGACAACCAGCAACAGCAGCCAGGCAAGTTGATGTTCGGGATTCTGGTTCCACAGCAGCTCAGGTACCAAGGCAATCTCAGTGAAAACTGGCGTTGGTTCAGGCAGAGATTCGACATCTACCTGGTAGCGTCCGACCTAGATGGCGTGGCAGATGCAGAAAAAATAAAGCTTCTACTTACCATCGCGGGTCCAGAAGCAGCTGAAATCTTCCAGACCTTCAAATACTCAAAGGGGCAAATCAAGGGCGACTTCCAGGCAATCCTGGACAAATTCCAAGAATTCTTCGAGGAACAAACAAGAAGAAAAGGCAAAAGAGGCCCAAAACTCACCACGAGGTAGGCTTGCAGCAACGAACGGCAGTTTTGAATTGCAGCCATCTTGGGAAAGGAGCCGCACATGCATAGTTGCGTAAAAGGCATCAAGTAAAGGAACAGCGATCTGCACATGCGCAATCGCTTCCTACGCACTATGCCCACTTAAAGGGGAAATGTCCCAAAACACACAAAAAAAAATTTAAAGCCTAAAAACCAGATTCTTTCACCTGGAATGACAGCACAATGCCTGAAAATTCGACCAGTAGCTGAACGTAACCTCCACAGAACCCTGCAACAAGCAGTTAGTACCGCCCAAAGAGATGATACAGTCCTTGAAGACTATGACTCAGACCTTGAATTCGTCTTTGGACATCGCAAGCCCAATGCCAGCTCCAACACAAAAGGTGATGATATGGTCCTAGAAGACTACGACTCAGATGATGATTTCATCATTGGAGATGGCGACACCAGTACCAAACCCGAACCACAACGAGATTTGTTCTACGGTGAAGAATCCGACACAGACGCGGATGTGTTCTTCGGATTTGAGGATCTTCAGCCCAGCATATATGACATCCCGACTCGTGAGGGTTATGCTGCGGCCTGACGCCAAGAGACGGAGAGCGGTACAAGCCCACAGAGAGCGGCCTGCTGCCACACAGAGAGTGGTCCATGCACCGCAAAGAGTCCCCGACTCCACACAGAAAGCGATGAAAGACTCCACAGCGAGACAACTGCACGTCTCCACACAGAAAGTGACTTCAGTGACACAAGACTCCACAGCGACCTCGTGGACAGCCTCGATGATAGTAGCAATGCAAGACTCCAGAGCGCAGTCCTTGCATGAACAAGAAGTGGTGACAGTCTCCACAGTTAGACCAATGCACGATTCCGCTGAGGACCTGAAGAATACCAGGTCAGGCCCATTGATGATGTGGAAACGGTGTCCAATGACAATGCGTTCCGTGTGCATTGGTGCCGCTGTCGAGGCGATGGTGAATTTCAATTTGGCGTCAAATTGGCGCCCGCTGCGATTATGGCGGCTGAACCGATTCTCCGCCCAATCGCGTTTCCCGATTCCGGTGTCGGCCAACGGAGAATCCCACCCCATGTTTTTTGTTTTCAGATAGAGCTGTTTTATTATTCTACCATTCACATTGGGCAGCATGGTAGCACAGTGGTTAGCACTGTTCCTTCACAGCTCCAGGGTCCCAGCTTCGATTCCCGGCTAGGGTCACTGTCTGTGTGGAGTCTGCACATTCTTTTTTTGTAAATGGCACCCCGATCTCCTCCTGCATTGACGAGTTTCAGCGAGCAGATCTCCTCATTGCAAGAAAGGGAACTAAGTGCAGCCTCATCTGCGAGTTCCCCCTGAGGCCCCAAATCTACCCGAATGGGACCAGAGTCCCATTCAAAAGCATGCATTTTATCAGCGATCCAAGCACCGGGAAACACCCGGCTGAAAGAGCTGATTATGGGATTCTGTTCCCATTCGGGTATACCCTGTCATATTCCCTGCCCAAGTCTGTCCCCCTTGTTCTTCCTTCCTCCTCTCCGTTTCAACAGCATAAAACCCCATTCAGTTCTGAAGAAGTAATATCGGATTCAAAATATAAACTCTGGGCTGGATTCTCCGTCCCGCCGCGCCAGATTTCTGGTTCAGCACGCCGGCGGGATGCTCCGTTTCGCCAGCTGGTCAATGGGGTTTCCCATTGTGGGGCAGCCCCACGCCATCGGGAAACCTCCGGGCTGCCGGCAAAATGGTTCATCCTGACGGCAGAGAATCCAGCCCTCTGTTTTTCTCTCTCTCAGACGCTCCCAGGGCAGCTGGGTGTTTCCAACCAATTCAGTTTTTATTTCAAAATCTCAGCATCAACGGGACTTTGCTTTTATTTCAACACAGAAGGAGGCCAGTTGGCCTATTGTGTCCATGTCGGTTCAGCAGAGGCAGCAGTCCTCTCATCCAGAGATAAAGCCATGAGATTGCCCATTGTAAGACCCAGGAAATTTGTCAGTGTGAGTGGGAGGACAGGTAGAAAGTATGCACATTCAGAGCCATTGATGAGAGCATAACCTGTTAACATGAAGACATCTGGAATCCAATAAGTTAATGCCTATGGCCAGGGAGCCATCGGTGCGCAGTCAGAGAGCCCTTGTCAGAAGATTTAACAATGCTCAGCGACACTGTTTTCTTAAAGGTACATTGCTTAAACATCCATGTCTTAAAGGTACTCTCACATGACACTCCCCCCAAGAAAAAAAAACCCATCAACTTCAAGATGGTTTCATTTTTCACTTTTGCACCATCCACTAAGAAATGTACACAGTAAATATACCTTTTCGTTTTAAAAAAAACCACATGCAAACAGGCATAATATTATAGTCCATTTTTCTTTGCTCTTCTTCCTCCAACCGAAATCCTTCTCGATTAACAGTCTCTTTGAACAAAGTCTCTGCACGATCCATCCATTCCTCTACTCCTCGGCATTTCTCTTGAGAATAGGATACTTCAGTTCAATCTGACCATAGAGTCCCTTGCAATTCTCCAATGCAGGAGCATTGATGATCACAGCCTTCAGGCAGTCAAATGCCTGTTGAAAGTCCGTTGTCCATTGACATTTTTAAAGTTTCTTTAGCAAGTCCATCAGTGGAGTAATCGCACCACAAAACCTTTGCACAAATGTTCGATCAAATCCACTCATGCGAAGAAATCGCATTATTTCCCTTCGTCTGGAGGGTATCGGAAACTCCGCAAGGAAAGTGATTCGGGCTTCTCCAAATACACTTTCGGCTAGGTTCATCACCAAACCCGCCTCCTGAAGTTGATCGAAGAACTCCATACGATGCTTTAAATGTTCTTTCCATGTCTGGAAGTTGGAAATAAATAGCGGATTATCCCACATTCGCAATGCAATCCTTCAAACATGGGATAGGATAAGAGTCCATTCTTGTAACTGCATTCAACTTTTGATAGTCCACACACAACCATTGGGTACCATCTGGTTTAGGTACCATCACTATGGGTGAGCTTCATTGGCTGCAACCCACTTCAATTATGCCATTCTTCAGCATACTCTCAATCTCTCTGTTAACCTGTGCCAATTTTAAAGGATTAAGTCTATATGGATGTTGTTTGATAGGAACAGCATTTCCCACATCTACATCATGTATAGCCATTTTAGTACTTCCCAATTTATCTCTACAAACTTGCCCATGTGATATCAATAACTCTTTCAGGTCAGTTAGTTTTTCCTCTGGAAGGTAACTTAACAATTCATCCCAATTTTTAACAGTCATCTGGATTTGGTTCATCACTTTGAGTTTGAATCATTAAAACCTCCTTTTTCTCTCCTTCCCTTTCAAAGTACTTTTTAAGCATTTTCACACGACACATTCGGTGAGTTTTCCTTCTATCTGTTTTTTTTTACCACATAATTCACCTCACTTAATTTCCTTTCAACCTGATACAGTCCACAAAACCTAGCTTTTAAAGGCTCCGCTACCACTGGTAACAATACAAAAACTTTATCCCCACCGGCAAAACTACGAACTGTGGATTTCTTGCCCGCTACCCGTTTGATCACATTTTGTGCAACTTTTAAATGTTGTCTAGCCAATTCACCTGCTCTATTTAATCGTTCCCTAAAATTTGACACGTAATCCAATAGTGTAACTTCCGACTTCTCACCCACCAATTTTTGCTTAATCAATTTAAGTGGTCCTCTTACCCCATGACCAAAAATTAGTTCAAAAAGACTACATTTGGTAGACTAATTAGGTGCATCCCTAATTGCAAAAAATACGAATGGAATTCCTTTATCCCAATCCTCTGGATAATCTTGACAATACGCCCTCAACATTGTCTTTAATGTCTGATGCCACCTTTCTAACGCTCCCTGCGATTCTGGATGGTACGCAGTTGATTTAAATTGTTTTATTCCTAAGCTATCCATAACTTCTTTGAATAACTTTGAAGTAAAATTCGTTCCTTGATCCGATTGAATTTCTGTGGGTAGTCCATATCTAGTAAAGAATTTAAGTAACTCCTCCACAATCCTTTCAGCTGTAATATTACGTACTGGAATGGCCTCTGTAAACCTAGTAGATACATCCATTACAGTCAAAAGATAATGATTCCCCACTTTATATTTAAGGAAGTGGTCCTGCACAAGCGATTCGGACCCTTGTAAAAGGTTCCTCAAATGCTGGAATAGGTATTAAGGACACTGGTTTTATCACTGCTTGAGGTTTCCCTATCAATTGACATGTGTGACATGATTGACAAAATTTAACTCCATCTTAACTCCATCAAAATTTAACTCCAGGCCAATAAAAATGTTTCTGGATTTTAGCTTGAGTTTTCCTTATTCCCAAATGACCTCCCACTGGTACCTCATGTGCAACTCGCAACATCTCCTTTCTATACCCTACCGGCAATACTACTTGATGAACTACTGCCCACTTTTCATCTGCCTGCATATGTACAGGTCTCCATTTTCTCATCAAGACATCACTTTTACGGTAATAACACTCTGGTATACTCTCAGATTCCTCTTCCGTATATGCTTTCTGATATATCCGTTTTATTTCTACATCTTTCTGTTGTAACTCCGCCATTTTCTCTGAACTAAAAATATCTGCCTCATCCTCCACCTATTCTTGTTCTTTTCCAACCACCTGATCAAAAATCGTTTCTGATAATTCACTTCAATTTCATCTTCACTCTTTGATTTCTCCTCTTGTCATGACTTTGCACCCTTGTTACTACACAATCTGGAAAAATCCCAGGATATTCGTCCTTCAACCCTTCAGTTGTCTGATTTTCCACTGGCTTATCAACCACAGTAGGCATCACTCCCACCTGCGATCCAGCTATATCATTCCCCAAGATAAACTGTATTCCTAGACAAGATAGTTTATCTATTACTCCTACTACCACTTCACCACTCTTCACTGGACTTTCCAACCTTGCCTTATATGCACCTCCTTCGCTTCCCTTGGGCTTTCCTTTACCACTCTAACAAACCCCATTGTCTTATCATCAGCCTTCCCAGTGCTTTCCTTCAACCACCAACACTGTGACTTTACATGGCCTAGTTTATTACAGTGAAAACATCTGAAACTTTTCATTTCTCTTCCACCCTTCTGGATTTCTTTTTTAATCTGAGGTACACTCTCTTTATTATCTCCCATCAGATCACCTATACCTTTACCACTTAGTATTTCTCATGTCCCCAGTTTCTAGCCATCACCAGCTGAAACTGATGTCGAAAACCAATCTTTGATTCATGAACTAATTCATAATCATCTGCCATTTCCGCTGCTAATGTCGCAGTTTTAACCCTCAGTTCTTTCACATGAGTTCTCACTGCATCAGGAATTGAATTTTTAAACTCCTCCAAAAATATAATTTCTCTGAGAGCTTCATACGTTTGGTCTATTTTCAAAGCCCTTATCCACCTATCAAAATTACTCTGTTTGAGCCTTTCAAACTCCATATATATTTGACCAAATTCTTTCCTGAAATTTCTAAACCTTTGTCTGTAAGCTTCAGGCACTAGCTCATATGCACTTAAGATGAATTTCTTCACCTCCTCATACATTCCAGATACCTCCTCCGGTAGTGATGCAAACACTCCATTAGCTCTACCTACCAGCTTTGTTTGAATCAGTAACACCCACGTGTCCTGTGGTCATTTCATTTGTTTAGCTACCTTCTCAAATGAAATGAAAAAGGCTTCCACTTCCTTCTCGTCAAACCTTGGCAATGATTGGACATATTTAAATAGATTCCCACCAAGCCTTCGACTATGACGCTCTTTCTCACTATGCTCATCACTATCATCCAACTGTTCGTTTCCCTTTAGGTCTGCCAATTTTAACTGATTGTTGTGTTTCATCGGTTGACTTCTACGACAACTAATTTGGTGCGAGTCCTGGAGCAGTTCATGCTCCGTTGATGGGCTATCACCGGCACCATGTGAAACTCAATCGATTCAAATGAAAAACGATGTTCAATTCGCCGGAGTTGGGATTGTCACTCGAAAGGCTGACAAGCTGCAGCCCCATTTCAGCACTCCACTCCCCACACACACTCATCCCAGCCAACAAGATGGCACCAGGGGGAGCGGCATCCCCATTCACAGATGCAGAGGTTGTGACCCTGCTGGATGCCATGGAGGGGAGGCGGGCCACTCTGTTCCATGGGGTGGGGAGGAGGCTGCCACCCACCGCCATCCAGCGGGCCTGGACAGAGGTGGCAGGGGCCATAAGCGCCGTGGGCATAACCGCCTGGACGGGACAGCAGTGCAGGAAGAGGCTGCACAACCTCCTCAGGGCGGCCAGGGTGAGCAGGCAGCACAGTGCCCCAGGCACCAACCTCCGTCCACAATACCTGTAAAGCACCACCCCACCCGAAGGGCTACCGAATGCCACCCACAGGTGCTCTGGTCATAAAGGGCACCAGCTTCCCATCCCCTGTGCTGCACACATCCACCTGCCTTACACTGTGCGCTTTCCGCCTCCCCCACCTCCCAGGAAAAGGGGGCTTATATCCGCAGAGAGAGAGAGAGAAGACTGGAGGGGGACGGCTGGACTTGCGGCTGCTCACTGTCATGAAGCAGTGGGCACTGGATCTGGTTGGTGCGATCGGAGAGTGGGTAGTTGCCGAGGTGAAGGTCAGCATCAGGCAAGCAAGTAAGCCTCTGCTGAGTTGCGGTGTCCCGATGGAAAACGTGGAATGACCCCCACACCACCTCCTCACCACCCCCACATCAACCCTTCCCCACCCCACCTCCCCCTCACCACACTCATACCACCTCCTCACCATCCCCTGACCACACCTTCACCACCCCCACATCAACCCCTCACCACCCACCTCCCCCTCACCACACTCATACCACCCCATCACCACCCTGTCACCATTCCCTGACCACACCTTCACCACCCCCACATCAGCCCCTCACCACCCACCTCCCCCTCACCACACCCATACCACCTCCTCACCACCCCCTCACCACACCTACATCACCCCCACATCAACCCCTCACCGCCCACATCCCCCTCACCACACCCATACCACCTCCTCACCATCCCCGAACCACACCTTCACCACCCCCACATCAACCCCTCACCACCCGCCTCCCCGTAACTACACCCATACCACCCCCTCACCACCCTGTCACCATGCCCTCACCACCCCAGACCACCCCAGACCACCCTCTTAACATCCCACCTCCCCCGCATCACGCCCATTCCATCCACCACCACAACCCGCGATCCAATCATGCGTCATGTCTTGTTTCTTGCAGGATCATGTGGCACTGAGGTGGGCCCTTTTGGTGTCCCCTGAGCAACACTCACCTCAGTTGGGTAAGTTAGTGAAGAGACTCCTGCGGCACTATCTTGTGCGCACCACACATGGGCTACAGTACATGAGGTGGACGTAAGAATCACTTCGTGGGCGGACAGTCAGAGGTCAGTCCAACCCCAGGGACTAGCTGCCGTCCATGCGGGTCTTTGGCTTCTGGAAAGGGCGGTCCCGTCGATAATGGTGATGCAGTCGCAGAACCAGGGACTACATAAGGGGGTGTCGGCAACCAACCAGCACTTGCAGGTGCAGTTGGAGAAGTCCAACCACCTGCGGGTGCAGGAGGAGGTGCCGGCCATGCGTGCCACCCAGACCAACACCACATGGGTGAAGGTATCCGCCAAGGGTCAGGATGTCCAAGCCCTGAGGCACTGGTGGTGGCTGAGGCAAAGGAGAGAATTGCCCTGTCACAGGCAACTATGTACCAGGTTCGTGGAGATTGCAGCAGCACTCCAGAGCTTGGCCCAGTCACAATGGCTTATGGCTGCGGGCGTCAAAGGCATTACCCAGGCGCTCGCTAACCAGAGCCAGTCCCAGGGGGAGGTGATATAGTCACTGAGTGATGTGGCACAGTCCCAGAGAGAGGTGACACAGTATCTATGCTTCATGGCTGCGAGCATGGAGACCCTAGTCGAGGCGATCCAATCATGCGTCACGATGAGGCGGGACCTTCTGGTGTCCCCTGCCCCCAAACCCAAGCGGATTCCAGTGAGGAATCGGCAACGGACAGCGATGCAAGCCCCAAACACTAGACCGAGAGACCCCGGAGCACCAGTCCAGGTGGCCCCCCAGACTGGCAGCGACAAGTGATGGTGGAACCCCAGTTCTATCCGGTCGTACCCCTGTAGCAAGGAGTAGCCCAGGAACCACCGGGCACCCTGAAGGACGAGGTGATGGGGCCCATGCTGGTGACTTCCACATGGGAAGGTGTTGGAACACCACACGCTTCTGACTCCACCCCCTCCTGTCCTTGGTGCATCCCATGGGCAGCGGGCAGAACAGGGTGGGACCAAGCTACCTGGAACACCCAAGTGGCTACCCGGCCCACTCAGGCCCAGTCGCTCCACAGGACGGCCACCAAAGGGGACCCAGGTCATAGGGCGGGAATCCCAACAGGCCACTTCCATTGCTGATGTTCTGCTTGGGGATCCACCTAGACACAGCATTAGGGGCCGTAAGGCCAGAAAGGTAGACACCAGTTAAGTTGGCAGAGGTGTAGGATACAGGATAGCGTTAGGGGTTCGAGCACAAATCATTATAGCGATATTCACCTGCTATGTTCAAAATAAACACCTGTGCACAAAAGTTCCAAACTGCCTTTGTGCCCTTTCAGAAGGGTGTGAGGGATGAGCAGGACTGGCTGCAGAGGGGGGGCTGTGGCAGGAGGGGCAGAAATGTAAGGATGGCGGAGGTGGGCGTGGGTCGGGATACTGAGTTCAGATACTGCACATCGCCCCCCCCCCCCCCTTTCAACCCCAATACCCCCCGACACCCCGTCCCTACCCCCACTACCTCACGGGTTCGTTCGGACCGTGTGATGGAATGGTCAGCTCACATCCAGGGATCACCCAGGTGGATTGGGGAATGTGCTAGAATGGGCAGGAGTCAGACATTATCAAACAACGCCGAGTACCAGAGCTCATCGCAGAGCGGGCCGTCATTATCTTCTATCCCATGGACCAGACCCGCTGTTACTGCCAACCCAGGGCCCACACCCCATAGTAAGGCAGGTCGGAATCATGGTGGTGGTGTGGTTGAGATGGGACGATCGTGCTGTCAGCCAGGCCCTTTAGTCAGTGAACCTAGAGGCGATTAGAGCGTCCTGTGTGCACTGGCCCTGGCACACACATTGTGGAGCCTCATGTGCCTGCCCAGGCCCCATGCCGTGCCCATCTGATTGTGAGTCTTGCTTCCTTCATCTCCCTTCATGGATGAATAACTTTAAAGTGCTGTAACTACAATGTTTACAAGGATCAACCACTTCAAATAGAGTTATGGACTGTCAATTTCCAGCTCACTACTTCAAAATCACTCAAGCATGAAGGGGGGGGGGGGGGGGTGACTAGAATGCAGTGTGAAACAAACGGCAATATTCTATAAAGATAAAGCGATGATTGACAGCTCCTGGACCACATCAAAGCGAGTTAAGTGCTTTCTATTAGTTTCACAGCTGACTACTTCTAAGCCACAGAAACATGAAGGGAGATGAATGAAACAATGCAGACAGCGGGTTTGTGTGCAAACTGTCAATCACAGCCTAGTAAAATCAACATAACAGAGAAATGAATGAATGGCTTGTATTCAACCCTGAAGGGGTTGAAATCCAGCTGACTGGTTTTCTCTTTCCACAAATTGACAGGTGTTGCTTCTTGTGTCTGAGACAGCAGGAGTACTGCACACGTGAGTTTTAAAGCAGTGATTTTGTTTACTGCCTTTGTCTGGGCTTCTCTCTAGTTTCCAGACAGGGCTGTCTTTTCTGGGGTACTTCCAGACAGAGGTCTCTCATTTTGGAGGCTTTCAGATTGGGGTTTCTTTGGTGGGGATTTCTTTAATTAGGGGGCAATGACAGAAGACGCATGGAAACACCTTCACCTGCAATTTCCCTTCCAAGCTGCTCACCACCCTGACTGGAAATATATTGCCGTTCCTTTACTGTCGCTGGGTCAAAATCCTGGAACTCCCTCACTAACAGCCCATTGGGTGCATGCACACCATATGGACTGCAGTGGTTCAAGGAGGGAACTCATCACCACCTTCTCAAGGTAATTAGGGATGAGCAATAACCACCGGCCAAGCCAGTGACACCCACATCCCTTGAGTGAATTATCAAAACCCCACCCGATGACACTCCTCCCACCTAGAAGATTTTCTGTTGGACATTGAGGGTGTCAACACTCTGATCTGCCTGTTCCTCAGGATGGTGCATGTCATGCGTCACTTTCCAGACAGTATCCAACACCTTTTACCCTCCTCATGTAACCTACCCACTACCCCCTGTCATGTGAGAGTACCTTTAAGAAATGGGTGTTTAAGAAAGGCACCTTCAAGAAATGTTTGGCTGCTCATGTTACTGCAGTGATGTCAGAGTATGGGTGGAGCTGAGCTCTGATTCTGCTTTTTAGTTTCACTTTGATAAAAGCTTGGAGTGTCTGACTTTTTGGTTTCGTTTTGCAGTGTGTTGCAGCTGAATTCAGCGAAAGCAGCTGTACTGTTGAGCTCTCTGCCATGAAGGACTATCTCTTAATCATTTGGTGAATTCAGAATTATAAATGTTTTCAGTATTGAATGTAAACTCTGATGTGCTTCTGTTTAAAGGTTTGTTAAGTCTTTTGGGTGTAAAAAGACAGCATACAGGTTACTTAGTGTTGTATTCTTTGGGGGTTATCTTTGAATTAATGGTTGCTAAGATGTTCACTGTCTGTCTTAAAAAGGTTAACTTGAGTTCATAGAATAAACATTGTTTTGTTTAAAAAAATACTGGTCCATTTCTGCTGTACCATACCTGTAGATTGAGCCGTGTGCTCCCCATACCACAATCTATTAAAAGTTGTGGGTCAGGTGAACTCCATGATACACTTTGGGATTCTCTAAACCCTGACCCATAACACCCCCCAAAACTATTGACCCCCACCCCTTCTGCGGTGTTACCTCCACCCTCCCATCGATTACCTTTGAAATCCCACCTTCACCCTAACATTGTTACCCTTTAAATGTCTTGCCTACCTGCTGAGTCCATAGCTGTCACACTCCCCATCATCCCCCTGCCCGCCCCTCCTGCTCAGATCCGGTAATCGCCTCAGTGTGCTGTAGCCATCTGGGATGGCCACTTTCAGCATATAAAATGGACACTCGCAGAGCATACAGGGAAAAATGAACAATGCAAAGTAACAAGCAGGCACAGAGCCTGAATGTGTATTTAAAAGACAGACTGCAGGCAGAACCAAAACTCTTGCACATTGATGGCCCATCTCCAATGAACAAAGACTAGTACTCAGGTAGCCGATACCGTCCCAGACATTTCGGCGCCACCACCCCAACAAGAAGAAACAAACAAAGCAAGGCCAATGACCACTTAGGACACGCCCAGCCATCAAGGCACCCACCCCTTTATTGGCTCATATCGATGGCAGTGATCGAGAAACTGCCCAATTAATTGGGACCAAGGTTAAGGCCCACCTAAAAGCACGCGAAGCCCCTCCGAGTATAAGAAGGAACCCCCGCCATATGTTCAGCCTCTTGGAATTGGCTCTCAACCGGAGAGACCCTTCCACCTGCACCACCAGAAGCAAGTAAGTACAAGTTCAACGCTCGCTACCAGACCTTAGCTGTACTCCTGCTACCTCTTCGAACCCAACAGACTCAGATCCGAACAACGGCCATTGTTCCTCTGACCTAAGTGGGCACCCGAAGTTAAGTCTAGATGTTAGTGATAGATGTAGTTTAGCCTGTAGTGTTACTTTGCATGAGTAAATCATACTGTGTATAAATAAAGTATCATTGACTTTGAACTAACTAACTGGTGTATTGGCTCTTTGATCGGTATTCGGTTGAACTTTGTGGCGGTATCGAGAGATACCTGGCGACTCTGAAAGCAGATTCATAATTCAGATTAAGAAAGGCGACCTTATTAATCTCCATATTTATAGCCACCAAAGGAGAGCAACAGTGCACTACACCTGGAGCTGTGTGGTTCTCCGGTGCTCCAGGTCATCGCTTCTCAGCTAAGTGCTTTTAATTTTCTTGCATGCCAAATACGTTCACTCATGAACCATATTGACATGAATTCTCAGTGGCGGAGCGGAAGACATTCTGTGGCTTGGGGTCTGCTGGTGTTTTAATTAGCATGCTTGACATTCAAATTCGGTTCTGGACGAGCTTCAGTGGGAAAGGCGACCCACCATGACAATCGGGACTGCAAGTTTCCGCCCACATTTCTCGCCATTGGGAAACTGATTTTCTTTTTTGTCCTGGCATATTCTGTGACCCCGCCCACCACGAACCCTGCCACAGCCTGGGAGGGGAAAATTCCGCCCAATGTTTATTTTCTCTGACAGGATGCCATTCGCTCTGCGACTGTGTGCATTTTGTTCATGCACAGTTTATACTCCATTCTAAATTCCTCAGGCAGCAAATCCACATCAGAGTTCATTGTACAACACTGACATTTGACAGGCACCATTGAGATTCTTGTCTTCCCTTATTTCTTCCAAAATAGTGGGCTAAATTGTTCCGTATTACTGACAATTTCCTCATTTTCATACCTCCTGCTTGTGATCAATGAGATGAGCAGAGGCCAGCAATGAAGTAGACAGCAGCCTGATGCCTCAGTAAACAAAAACAACACTGCTGTTTTTTCCATCAAATTAAATTTAAATGTTGTTAATTGATGCCGAGGATGTGTCAAGATGTCTTTTTTTCGTCATCGTAGCATAATATTGACACCAAACCCCTGTTTCCTTGCTGCAAATGGCAAATGTTTATCAAATTAAGCAGTTCAATGGTTCAAGGATGTTATTATAACATTAAACAAAGATATTTAAGCACAATAGCACCAAGTATTAAATACACAGTAATAAACACTCATCTCAGCAACCAAACACAACAATGTACCGTACCAGTAATTAAATATCAATGCTGAAATAAGAGCGTCATGTAATACTGCCAGGAATGAAACAGTAATGAGGTCAAAGACATTATTATACAAGTGCACCAAAGCTGAAACAATGGCAAGAGGCATTAAGTAGGAGTTAGCATGGCACAGCACAAGCATTCCTACCTCTGGGTTCAAGCCCCATTTCAGGACTTGATGGTCAAGGAAGATGTGGAAAAACAGTTTGACTGTCAGCCTGTAAATCCTTCCAAATAACCTATCTACTCTTTCTAGCTGTCTCATGATTTTGAACAACTTTATCAAATCTCTTCTCACTCTTCTCTCCTCTAAGGAGTACAAACCCATATCCTCCAATCCATCCTCTAACTGAAGTCCCTCAACTCTGGAACTATTGCCGTCAATCTTTCCTGCACGCTTTCTTAAGCCTTCAAATCTTTCATAAAGCAGGGTCCCTAAAATTGGAAACATATTCCAGTTGTGACGGAACCCAAGTTTTCCAAAGGCTCATCGTAACTTTCTTACTATTGTACTCTCTAGCTCTATTTGTGAAGCCCAGGATCCCATTTGCCTTTTTAACCACTTTCTCTACCTACCCTGCTATCTTCAACCATTTGTGAATGTATACCAGGACATTCTGGTATGCTCCTGCACCTCTTTACAATTGTGCTCTTTATTTCAGATTGCTTCTGCTCGTTCTTCTACCAAAAGGTATCGGCTCACTGAATTAAATTTCACCTTCCATAAGTCATCCCAGTCTACCAGTCTGTCTAGGTTCCCTTGAAGTCTATCACTCTCTTTGGCACAGCTCACAATACTGTTCTCCACACACCCAAGTCTCAATTATTAACATTAAATATTAACATTGATGAAGAAGAACAGTGGCCCACAGTACCATTCCTTGGGAACCCCCACTGTTTAACTTCCTCCAGTCGAGAAACAACTGTTCACCACTAAACACTGTCCCTTTTATTCATTTTGTTAGCAAGATTATTATGAGGCATTTTATCCAATGCCTTTTGGGAATCCATGTACCACATCAACCACATTATCCTCATCAACACTCTCTATTCCCTTATCCAATGGTTTTTAGGGAGTTGGAATGGCAGAGGGGGCGGAGAATGGCATGGGAGCCCAAAACAGCTTTTAAGCCGTGCAGGATTTCACTGATCTATTGTCCCCACCCCCTGCCAATGACTTAACAGGAATCCCAACTTTGAAAATGCATCAATTTAAACAGCATTAGCAGGCCTTTCACACCTGATTTTCCACCCACGTTGAATTGTCCATTCACGTCCGCAAACATGATTCACGACCGGTCCCTCAAGATCACCTAGCACCCAGGAAGAGAGGGTCATGCCCAGGCAGTGCCAGGGCAGATCTTGGGAAATACCAGGGAGCAGTGCCGGGCACAGTGCCCAGGCGGTTCCGGGGGGTGTTCTTGGGGGTGGGTGGAGTTGGTCGCACTGTGGTGGTAGTGGGAGGTGGAGTTCTGTGGGGGAAGTGCCATGGGGGTGGAATTCCATATTGTAGAGGGGGAAAGTTTCATGGTGGGGGTTGCGTGGGAGAGGAGGGTGTTTGTTTCAATTATTATTCTTTTGCAACAAGGTTCCCTCAAGTCCTAAATGTTCAACGAGAGCACAGCTCATCAGCCTGGCTTCATGGGTCTCATCCCTTTAATTTTTTTTAGCAAAGTGTTTAAAGGTTCGGCAGAAAACACACCACTGCTGACAATGGACCACCCCCCACTTTTCCTGCCCTGGATGACACTTTGCCAAAAAATGACAATATTCCGTCTATGTGTTATAGTCCTTGTTCACAACCTGAGAAGAGTGTGGGAGCAATATAATCCCTGCTGAACATTCAATATCAGGGAGCTTCCAACACCACAGAATCCGGGTCCAAAGCGATCCTTGTTTGTGTGCGACAAGCGGGTGCAGTTTGAGGTCTAAGGTGACTTTGTAGGAATGTGCCTACGCTTCTGATGTAAATCATGCCAGGCACCATATTAGAGGGCCCATTAACATGTACTGTAAGCATCCTCCTGTTAATCCCTATTTGCCCCTTGTTTATTCCTTTTATTTTCCTTTATTTTGGCTTTTATATACCTGGACAATTACTTAGACCTACACCTGTAAGATGGACCTCACCTTTCATTTAAAAGAAAGGAATCCAGCAGGGTGTGGGGATCAGGACTGAATGTTCCAGCCAGAAGATGCTTGTTAGCCATCCAACCGGTGGTTCTCAATCACTTTGCATCGTGGAAGGACAGTCAGCTGAAAAAACTATTTCAACTTCCAAACAAGGGCACTCATCTTCCATTTCACATTAATCTTCTTTTATTGCCCCCTATCCACCCCTGGTGTGTATGTCTTATGTGTGTTTAGGTGGAGGGTGGGATGGTAAAAGGGGGGGGATAGTAGATTAGCCAGCTGCTATTCCAGCATAATTATAGCATGCCTTATCTCTATTGTTGTTACAAATAAACAGTCATTGTGTTTCACTTACAAATTTGGTGCCAGTAAGTCATTGGAGCAGTCAAGGGCCAAAGATCTCGGAAACCTTGTACGAATTGTTGGTTAATTCACTTGTGTTGGAACTCTGGGGCCTGTGGGTCTGGAATTGACCGCACACTTGCCGAGGGTGTCATAACAGCACACTGTGATCTCCGGACTGAAATATGCCGAGCAGATCATGGTGTTGATCAATGTTTAACACTAATTTGACACCACTGCTGCTACTTTGGAAGTTCACACTCCAGCTAATGGGCTCTCTTAACCTTACACAGCTAAAGCAGTAATAGAAAGGACCTACCCCAACCTTGCTAGCCACACAAGTGCTTTTTAAAGGGATCATCAACTGCTTGCATGTTAGTCACTGGTTAATCTCTTCTGTCTGGTGCTTCAATTGCACAAGTGTTTGGTGTTTTCTATACTGATTTCAAGTTGTCAAAGTCCATAGGCAGTGTTGGGGCAGGTGCGGCAGAACCATTTGTTGACTTCAAGGGTTCTGCACAAGCCACTTACTGTCGGACATGGGATCAAGTGATAGGCACTCCCTTTTGAATGGGAAAATGGTGAAGCTGCTGGAAGAGGGACATGGAGGAGGGGGAGAAAGGTTCTCAGCAGGAGGCCAGATTTATCCAGGGTGCTCAGGGAGCAATCCTATTACCTGAACATGAGCGAGAAACAATGGTCAAAGTTTTCCGTCCTCCCTTGCGGCTGAGATTTTCGGCTGCCACTGAAAGAAAATGAAGTTTTGACTGGAACACCAAATTTCCATTCTCGCTCACAACGGGCCCCACCACGGACAAGACCAAGAATTCTGCTGAATGTGTGCCACAGAATAAGGATGCCTTCACTGAAGTCTTGTTGCAGTCACAAATGCAACCTCAAAACAGCACAGAAACATTTGAAAGTGACATTTGCGATGAACATTTATGTGTCTGGCTCCTTCCAGGCTGGAACTGGAGATAGTTTCAGCATCCTGCAGTTTTCCATTCGTTTTTGCCTATGGGATGGCACTGACACTCTTCGTATTGCCTCTTGCTGAAGAGAAACAGGGAAAATAGGATCAGGAGTAGGCCTTTTGGCCCTTTGAGATTGCTCCGCCATTCAATGTGATCATGACTGATCCTTGATCTCAACACCATACTCCAGAGCTCTCCCGTTAGCAACTAGAAAACCATTCTTTCTTTAATATATTCAATAATTTAGCCTCAACAAACTTCTGTGGTAGAGAATTCCACAGGTTCATCATCCTCTGAGTGAAGACATTTCTTCTCACCCAATCCTAAATGCCTATCCCGAATCCTAAGACTGTGTCTCCTTGTCAAGGCCTTCCAGCCAGAGGAAGCAACATTCCTGAATCCAGCCTGTTCAACCCATCTGAATTTAATGCGTTTCAATTAGATTCCCTCTCATTCTTCTAAATTGAAGAAGAAGGCCAAAAGTGAGCTTGCAGCTTTCTGAGGATTGCAAGCTTTCCCACAGTAAAGGGTGTCCTTGACTATACCAGAGCGATTCATGTTCTCAAAGTCCAGCTGGTGTATGACCGTGTGCAGAGAGTCATACAGGTCAATGTCCAGTATCATTGAAGCAGTTATGAAAGTTTCATTTTGCAGTTATGTCAACTGCATTTGGAAGATACGGTGCCATATAAATGCCAGTTCTGACCCCTGATTGTCAGAGTTTGTTGGTGATTAAGTGATGGGGATATGGTGTATTGAGCAGCGTGTGAGGTTAGTGAGGCTGGTTTAGCACAGTGGGCTAAACAGCTGACTTGTAGTGCCGAACAATGCCAGCAGTGCGGGTTCAATTCCCATACCAGCCTCCCCAAACAGGCGCCGATATGTGGCGACTAGGGGCTTTTCACAGTAACTTCATTGAAGCCTACTTGTGACAATAAGCAATTATTATATTATTATTATAGAGGTACAGTTGGCAGTATCTGGTATTTAAAAATGGATTCACTGACCTTGACCGCTCATGTGAGTGCATTGATCTTCTTGCAGCATTATATCCATGACATTGGGTCTTTCCTTGGCATTAATTGCCAATGGACAAATGCTCGCATTGCATCTGAGGATGTGTCTGGAATGCCTCCTCACCCCCTGCAGATACTGTCCTTCTTTGGACCTCATTAACCAAGGCCTCCAGTGCAGCATTCAAAAATCATGGAGCACAGTCTCTCCCACATGATGCCACTCCTCCTTCCCCAGGCCAAAATCAGTCGTAGAACAACTTCCAGAACTTAGTACAGCCACAATACCCCTCTACGTTTTCCCATATGTTTACAGAGTGTCAGGCTGTGACTGGAAAACACATGTAGCTCTCCAGCTGCACAGCTGAGTTTTCAGTCCAGGTTTTCAGGCACTCTGAAACAAAATGAGTGCGCGGGGTTAATGGCATCAGCAGGCAAGACTGGCTCCACAGAGCTTGGAGTGCCATCCTTAAAAGACACCCCGATCAGCACAGAAGGTACCCACCCAGTTCCCGTCCCGCTACAGTTACCATGAACCTTCCCTTCACAGATTTTGGGGACTACCCCACCACCACAGCACAAGCAACAGGGTTACTCCCACCCACCACAACGCCAACATTGGGGCACCTCCCCCCAACCACAATGCCTACATTAAAGCTCTCTCCTCTCATTGGTTGCAGGCATTGGGGTTCTCCCCTCCCCCCCCACAACCACACTCTTGGGAGAACTCTCCCTACTCATGTGTAAGGTGAAGTCCTCCCATGGGACCGTCCAAAGGGTCAACCCTGGCATTTCCCTCTGGCACATCCAGGTTGGCACTTCCAGGTTGGCACTTCTAAGTTGGCAGTGCCAACCTCTGATGAACTGGCAGTGCCAACCTGTGTCAGGGGCCATGTCAGGGCACTGTCCGGGCATGTCCCTCTACCACCAGGGGCTATACTTACCTTGGCACCCCTGGAGGGATCCTTTTAACTGTTTCCAGTCTTCACAAATATTTTGTGAACCTCGCTGTTGCAACGTCACGTCGGTGAGTTTTCAATATTCTGTGAAGGGGTGACTGTAAACAGATGCAAATGAATTAAAATATATTTCGATGAGGTTCCTGTCCTTTCTGGCCGAGATCTTTATTACGGTACAAGTGAGGGGTGGGGAAAACCGGGTAACGTGTTCTTGCCGGCGAGAATCGCGTCTCCTGATTCTCGTGAAATTTTGTGCCCACGTCTCTGTTCTCGTTCACGGCAAACACAGATGCAAAATCACCCCCAATATGTCTAGCCAATGAACAACGCTGTTCATGCTGCAATCATGTTAATCAACAGATAGCATATGACTACCCTATTGCCTGTATTTCATTGAATGGCTCCAGGTTAATCATGCATATTTTTGAGGCTATCAAATTTAGTACCACCATATTTTTTAATTACCTTGACAGACTAATTCATTTCTTGTTAATTACAGTTTTAAGTAGACCAAGCCCTATGTCAAGCTCATTATCATTCAGCTACCTTTCATTTCAGCTCTTTTATTCATATTTAGTTTCAGACCTCAATATTTAAAATGTAAATGTACGGAAAAATGATTAAGAATGTTGAAACATGACTATTGAATGGTAGCAATAACTAAATCATAAAACTATATAGAATTGTATCAATAATCAAACACAGCAAGAGCAATTTTGCCAAGAATTAAAAAACAGATAGTTCGTATGTTTTAAATATAGCATTTGGTTTTGGCATCCACAGTCGAGAGATGGTGAATAAAAGTTTCACCTCTGACGACTTCCGGGTGCGGCGATGACCAGTTAAGTCGCATGTTTCGGCATCTCCCGTTATAACGGACTTTTGGGCTCTTATCGGGAGCCCCAACGGCAATTTTCGAAGGCGAAACCCACTGTGAGGCGACATAGAAGGGAGTCCCCCCGGATGTGAATGGATAGAAGAGATAATAGTGACCAGATTGTGGAGGATCCTCTGGAGCAGCGGCAAAGAAGGGAAGTGAGAAGCAAGATGGCGGCGGAGGGCGGCCAGTTGGTATGGGGCCTGGAACAGCAGGAGTTCCTCCGGCGATGTGTGGAGGAGCTCAAGAAGGAGGTGCTGGCACCGATGCTGCAGGCGATTGAGGGGTTAAAGGAGGCGCAGAAGACCCAAGAGATGGAGCTCCGTGGAGTGAAGGCAAAGGCTGCCGAAAACGAGGACGAGATACAGGGCTTGGTGGTGAAGACGGAGAGGCACGATGCACTGCATAAGAGGTGTATGGAGAGACTGGAAGCCCTGGAAAATAGCTCGAGGAGGAAAAACTTAAGAATCTTGGGTCTTCCCGAAGGGGCAGAGGGAGCGGACGTTGGGGCATATGTGAGCAAGATGCTCCATACCTTAATGGGAGCTGAGGCCCTGATGGGCCCCCTGGAAGTGGAGGGAGCGTACCGAGTCCTCGTGAGAAGACCAAAGGCAGGAGAAATACCTCGAGCAATAGTGGTGAGGTTCCACCGCTACAAGGACACAGGGAGATGGTCCTGAGATGGGCGAAAAAGACACGGAGCAGCAGGTGGGAGAACGCGGTGATCCGCGTGTATCAGGATTGGAGTGCGGAGGTGGCGAGAAGGAGGGCGAGTTTCAATCGGGCCAAGGCAGTGCTCCACAAGAGGAAAGTGCAATTCGGAATGTTGCAGCCGGCAAGACTGTGAGCTACACACCAGGGTAAACACCATTACTTCGAGACGGCAGAGGAGGCGTGGACATTTATTGAAGAGGAGAAGTTGGACTAGATTTGAGAATGAGTGTTTGAAATGAAGTAGCGAGGTGGTGGCAAGGGACTGTGAATCGGATGGTGGCGAATTTTCTTTCCCCTCGAAGGGGGGGGGAACACGAATAAATGTGGGCGCCGGTGGGGAAGGGGGAAGGAGAGAGGGAGCTGCGCCATCAGGGGCGGGGCCGAGAGGGAAGCGCGGGCTTTGTTCCCGCGCTATGGAAATTGTGGCGGGAAAAGGGGGCGCAGGAAGGAGGGGGCATTACATAATGGGAGGCTGAGGATAAACGGGGACGCTGAGGTCAGCCAGAGTTTGCTG
This sequence comes from Scyliorhinus torazame, assembly GCF_047496885.1. Classification (NCBI taxonomy): domain Eukaryota; kingdom Metazoa; phylum Chordata; class Chondrichthyes; order Carcharhiniformes; family Scyliorhinidae; genus Scyliorhinus; species Scyliorhinus torazame. The sequence goes on along the minus strand of NC_092713.1, from coordinate 199,540,218 downwards.
ACTTCTGGAAGCAATATGGGGGGAGCAACCAAGCTAGAGAGGGATCTAGCAGGGGGGGGGGGGGTTAACTGGGTTGCTGCTGCTAAGGGGGAGCTATTATGGGATGGGATGGTCGGGACGGGAGGGCACCGTCCGGGGGATAAGCGGGTGCGTGGGAACCGGGTGAGGAGCTGGTCTAAAAAAGCTGGTCTAGTCGATGAGGGGGGGGGGGGTTAAAGAGCCCCCCAACCCGGTTGATCACGTGGAACGTGAGAGGGTTGAATGGGCCGATTAAGAGGGCGAGGGTATTTGTGCACCTAAAGAAACTAAAGGCAGACGTGGTCATGCTTCAGGAGACGCACCTGAAACTGGCGGATCAGGTCAGACTAAGAAAAGGATAGGTGGGACAGGTATTCCACTCGGGCTTGGATGCGAAAAATAGAGGGGTGGCAATACTGGTGGGGAAACGGGTATTGTTTGAGGCGAAGACCACAGTGGTGGACAGTGGGGGTAGATACGTGATGGTGAGTGGCAGATTGCAAGGTGAGGCGGTGGTGCTGGTGAACGTATATGCCCCGAACTGGGATGATGCAAACTTTATGAAGCGTATGCTGGGGCGCATCCCGGACCTGGAGACGGGAAAGTTGGTAATGGGGGGGGGGAGACTTCAACACGGTGCTGGACCCAGTGCTGGAACGGTCCAGATCTAGGACCGGGAGGAGGCCGGCAGCGGCCAAGGTGCTTAAGGGTTTGATGGAGCAGATGGGAGGAGTGGATCCCTGGAGATTTACCAAACCAAAGAGTAAAGAGTTTTCCTTCTTCTCCCATGTCCACAAAGTGTACTCCCGGATAGACTTCTTTGTCCTGGGAAGGGCGCTGATCCCGAAGGTGGCAGGAACGGAGTATTCGGCTATAGCCATTTCAGATCATGCCCCACATTGGGTAGATCTGGAAGTAGGAGAGGAAAAGGAGCAGCACCCACTCTGGAGATTAGATATGGGACTGTTGGCGGACGAGGGGGTATGTGTAAGGGTGAGGGGATGTATTGAAAGGTACCTAGAGATCAATGATGAAGGAGAGGTCCAGGTGGGAGTGGTCTGGGAGGCACTGAAGGCGGTGGTTAGAGGGGAGCTGATCTCCTTAAGGGCCCATAAGGGGAAACAAGAGAGTAACGAAAGGGAGAGATTGTTGGGGGAGATTTTGAGGGTGGATAGGCAATATGCGGAGGCTCCAGATGAAGGGCTATACAGGGAAAGACGGAGATTGCACATGGACTTTGACTTGTTGACCACGGGTAAGGCGGAGGCACAATGGAGGAAGGCACAGGGAGTGCAGTATGAATATGGAGAGAAGGCGAGCCGGCTGCTGGCCCAACAACTTAGGAAGAGGGGGGCGGTGAGAGAGATTGGAGGGGTTAGAGACGAGGAGGGAAAGATGGAACGGGGAGCGGAGAGGGTGAACAGGGTGTTTAAGGTATTTTACGAGAGGCTATATAAGGCTCAACCCCCGGAAGGGAAAGAGGGAATGATGCGTTTCCTAGACCAGCTGGAGTTCCCGAAGGTTGAGGAACAGGAGATGACTGGACTGGGAGTGCAGATTGAGGTGGAGGAGGTGGTAAAAGGAATTGGGAACATGCAGGCAGGGAAGGCCCCGGGACCGGATGGGTTCCCGGTGGAGTTCTATAGGAAATACGTCGACCTGCTGGCCCCACTTCTGACAAGAACCTTTAATGAGGCTAGGGAAAGGGGGGACACTACCCCCGACGATGTCGGAGGCGACGATATCGCTGATCCTGAAAAGAGACAAAGACCCGCTGCAGTGCGGGTCATACAGGCCTATTTCCCTCTTGAACGTAGATGCCAAGCTTTTGGCCAAGGTGATGGCGACGGGGATAGAGGACTGTGTCCCTGGGGTGGTGCATGATGATCAAACGGGGTTTGTTAAAGGGAGGCAATTGAATGCTAATATACGGAGGCTGTTGGAGGTGATGATGATGCCCCCACCGGAGGGGGAGGCAGAGATAGCATTTGATAGAGTGGAGTGGGGCTACCTGTGGGAAGTACTGAGGAGATTTGGATTTGGAGAGGGGTTTATTACATGGGTTCAGCTCCTGTACAGGGCCCCGGTGGCAAGTGTGATTACAAATAGGCAACGATCTGACCACTTCCGACTATATAGGGGTACAAGACAGGGATGTCCCCTGTCCCCGTTACTGTTTGCGTTGGCAATTGAGCCATTGGCCACAGCGCTGAGGGGCTCTAGGAAGTGGAGGGGGGGACTTAGAGGAGGGGAAGAGCATCGGGTGTCATTATACGCGGATGATTTGTTGCTGTATGTCGCGGACCCAGTGGAGGGGATGCCTGAGATAATGCAGACACTCGGGGAGTTTGGAGAATTTTCAGGATATAAATTGAATATGGGGAAGAGTGAACTGTTTGTGATGCACCCCGGGGAACAGGGCAGGGGAATAGACAATTTACCGTTGAGGAGGGTAAGAAGAGATTTCCGGTATTTAGGGATCCAGGTGGCCAGGAATTGGGGAACCGTGCATAAGCTTAACTTGGCACGACTGGTAGAGCAGATGGAAGAGGACTTTAGGAGGTGGGACATGGCGCCCCTGTCATTGGCGGGCAGGGTGCAGGCGGTTAAAATGGTGGTCCTTCCGAGATTTCTTTCTGTGTTCCAGTGCCTCCCTGTACTGATTACAAAGGCCTTTTTTAAGAAGGTGGACAAGAGTATTATGAGCTTTGTGTGGGCTGGAAAGACCCCAAGAGTAAAGAGGGGGTTCCTGCAGCGCAGTAGGGACAGAGGGGGACTGGCACTGCCGAGTCTAAGTGATTATTATTGGGCCGCCAACGTGTCAATGATATGTAAGTGGATGAGGGAAGGGGAAGGAGCGGCGTGGAAAAGACTGGAGATGGCGTCCTGTAGGGGAACTAGCTTAAAAGCACTGGCGACGGCGCTGTTGCCGTTCTCCCCGAAAAAATACACCACAAACCCAGTGGTGGTGGCAACTCTGAAAATTTGGGGGCAGTGGAGACGACATAAGGGAGTGACGGGTGCCTCAGTGTGGTCCCCGATAAGGAACAACCATAGGTTTGTCCCGGGAAGGATAGATGGGGGATTTAAATCTTGGCAGCGAGCAGGAATTGCGAAATTGCAGGACTTGTTCTTAGACGGGACGTTCGCGAGTCTGGGAGCACTGACAGAAAAATATGGGTTGCCACCTGGGAATGCATTTCGCTATATGCAAGTGAGGGCATTTGTGAGGCAACAGGTGAGGGAATTTCCGCAGCTCACGGAGCAAGAGATCCAGGACAGAGTGATATCGGGGGCATGGGTGGGTGATGGTAGGGTGTCAGATATATATAGGGAAATGAGAGACGAGGGGGAGACGATGGTAGAGGAGCTGAAGGGAAAATGGGAGGAGGAGCTGGGGGAAGAGATCGAGGAGGGGCTGTGGGCAGATGCCCTAAGTAGGGTAAACTCTTCGTCCTCGTGTGCCAGGCTCAGCCTGATACAATTTAAGGTTCTACACAGGGCGCATATGACGGGAGCTAGGCTGAGTAGGTTTTTTGGAGTGGAAGATAGGTGCGGGAGATGCACGGGAAACCCGGCGAACCACACCCACATGCTTTGGTCATGTCCGGCATTGCATGGGTTCTGGGTGGGCGTGGCAAAAGTGATCTCGAAGGTGGTGGGGGCCCGGGTCAAACCAAGCTGGGGTTGGCTATATTTGGGGTTGCAGATGAGCCGGGAGTGCGGGAGGCGAGAGAGGCCGACGTGTCGGCCTTTGCGTCCCTAGTAGCCCGGCGAAGGATTCTACTTATGTGGAAAGAAGCTAAGCCCCCGGGTGTGGAGGCCTGGATCAACGACATGGCAGGGTTTATAAAAATGGAGCAGATAAAATATGCATTAAGAGGTTCGGCTCAGGGGTTCACCGGGCGGTGGCAACCGTTCCTCGACTATCTCGCAGAGCAATAAGGGAAAATAGGAAAGGCAGCAGCAGCAGCCCAGGGGGGATGTGGGGGGGGGAGGGCTCACTTGGGTCATCAGGGGTTTTATGTGTGTGTTTATATATTAGTTATTTATATTTGATTTCACAAAGTTACTATCTTAGTTATTATTTCTGTTGTTTCTTATTTTGTTATTGGCAGTTGCCGTTAGTTAGCATATTATTTATTTAAAAAACGATCAATGTATATATTATTACAAAGTTGTAAAATGGGAAATTTTTGTTTGATCGAAAAACTTTAATAAAATATATATTTTTTAAAAAAAGTTTCACCTCTGTGAATATCTGGAATTGAGGAGAGATCTCCAGTGGACTGTGTAAGGATCCTCCTGTTAATCCCTATCTGTCCCTTGTTTTTTCCTTTTAAATTCTGAAATTTCAATTTCTCTACCTTGACAATTAGTGGGACATATGCCTTTAAGCTGGACTTGACCTTTAATTTAAAAAAGGAATTCAGCAGGATGTGCTGTTTAGTCTGACATCAGTGATGACTCATCTTGATGGACTTGGTTGTTGGCCAATCAGCTGTTTACTTTGCCTGGCTCTTAGTGGGTAGTCTATGCTGATAGGTGCTGACTGTTATGGGATATTCTGCCAAGGGCAGGAAGGTTTCATCTGTTTTTTAGTTTCATTTGGAAGTCAGAGTTGAAGGAGGCTCTTTTTAGTTTCTCTCTCCTGAAAGGGTAAATCTCTCTCAGACACCCATTTGGAGACTCATTGTTCTCCTCAGCAAAGCTGGAGGACATTCCAGTAAGTCTGGAAACCAAATATTAGTACAGTCCAGGCTGAGAACTGAGTTTGAGGGTAGACAAAGAAAATCTTAAGGAGATCCAGTGAACCCACCAGTTGTAGGCCAGGTCAGTTGTTTTAAAAACCCTTTTAACCTCTTGTATGGGGAACTCTGTTCTTATTTCAGACAAGCTGTTGGTCATTCTGGAGGAACTGGAAATGAGTAAGAATTAAACAGCCCTGAGGCTGTTCTTTTGTGTGAAGGTCCAGGTTCATAAAAGTGAAAGTGACTCCCCAGAGAAAATCCTACAGCCTGGGAGTTCTGACTGAAAGCTACTGCCAGCGGATCCTTGTTAGCAATCCAACTAAGGCATGACCCAGGCGGTTAGCCGGCTATAATGATTTCAATATCAGAAACAAGGACACTCATTTCTCTTTTTCCATTTTAATCTCTATCATTTTACCCCTTTCCCCTCCTCTGTGTATGTCTGTCATTTGCGTGTTTGAGGAGAGGGTGGGATGGTAACAGGGGGGAGTAGCAGATTAGCTGGCTGCTATTTCGTTACAGTTATTCCAAATTTCAAGTTTATTCCTGTTAGAAATAAACGGTTCATGTGTTCAGCTTTCAAATCTGGTGGCTATACCTTAATGAGCAGTGAAGAGGGTCAAACATTCCGCAACTTTTACTTGAATTATTGGTCAATTCACTTGTGTTGGGATTCTGGTGACTGTGGGGCTGGAATTGACCACGCACTAGCCCAGAGTGTCGTAACAACTGGCACATGCAGAAACATCAAAAACTTCAAGATTGATGTTTCTTAGATAAATTCTTGGGGGGGAGTAAGAAGTAAATCTGAGTGCATAACATACGTAGCTATTGTGTTAACTTACTCATATATGCTTTGTTTAATTTGTGTTATATATAATTAAATTTATGCTTGTCAAAAAAATTTTAATCTTGCGGCCTAGTTCTATTGGTTAAAATGGGGTATTAGGATTTGAAATAAATATGAATGATACCTAACCGATTGTAACAAAACTGGGGACTCTTTGCAGGATTTCAAATCCACAGACTAATATAAGGTGTGCGGTGATGTCAGCTTAAGTTTAAGTGAACATTTATTGTATTTATTGAAAAGTAGTTTATTGGTGTTGTCAATTGCTAAAACCTTTCCGGAGAGGGATGATTATCCCTGCACTTCTTGCAACAATTAAGCTGTTTAGCTAGGTTCATAGTATTTGCAGAAAAGTTGAAGTTGGAGTTAAAAATAGGGGCTAAAAAACAGACATACTTGTTCAGTTGTACAGCATCGTAAGGGCAGCATGGTAGCAAAGGGTGGCACGGTAGCACAGTGGTTATCACAGTTGCTTAACAGGGTCCCAGGTTCGATTCCCACCTTGGGTCACTGACTGTGCGGAGTCTGCACGTTCTCCCCATGTCTGCATGCGTTTCCTCTGGGTGCTCCGGATTCCAACCCACAGCCCAAAGATGTGCAGGTTAGGTGGATTGGCCATGCTAAATTGGCCTTAGTGTCCAAAAAGGGGTGGGGTTATGGGGATAGGGTGGAGGTGGCGGCTAAGGGAGGGTTCTCTTTCCAGGGGCCGGTGCAGACTTGATGGGCTGAATGGCATCTTTCTGCACTGTGGATTCTATGACTAGAAAGTGAAAAGCCTGAGACAAGTAGAAAGCAGTTTGAATTGAAGACAATTCAAGAGCTTGAGATAGAAAAATAAAAGCCAATTTAAAAACCCTAACTTGAAAAAGAGGAAGAAATAGAAATGAAAGTGCTTGAACACAAGAAAGAGAAGTTATTAAGTCAGGAAAGATAAAGAGACTCGGCATTCCAAAGCAAAAAGAAAAGGGAGACTGTTTGGCCTGGAAAAAAAAACAGTTTAGGTTGCAGGGTGAATGAAAGCGAAAGAATGACCATGCGAAAACGAATAGGCTTCGAATAGTGGTGAAGGGGATAGCAAAGGACAGATTCTCTCCATGGTGGTCACCAAGGTAGCGTAGAAGATGAAGGTCAGATGTTGCCACTATCATAAAATTGGACATGTGAAGGCAAATTGTTGGAGGATAAAACCTAAACCAGGTACTGCTGCAAAGAGTAGGAATTTCCACAAAGAACAATGTGACAGAAAGTGCAGCTTGTGAGAAACCCATTGCTCCTAATGTTTTACAGTGGGAGTAGATGGAGTTGCAAAGGATTCTAAGGGATTTGTACTTGAAGGGGAAGTCGCTCTATCTTTGTCCAAGGAAGGACCTAAAAGATTGTTATTCTATGAGATACTGGCTCAGCTCAATGCTTATTGTCAGCAAAAGGTTTAAACTTTTTAAACAGCTCGCTGAATAAAGATGAATTGGTAAGGAGTTTTGCAGAGAAGTGAGTATTTATCCTATTGATAAAAGTTAACTAAAATTGGGCTCTGGTATAGGAGTCTACTGTTGTTGATATTGTTTTTAAATTACCCAGCAAAAATGTAGATTTTACATTGGGGAATGATATAGTAGGTAAAGTTGTTTTTCCACAATCTGAGACAGTATGCCACAGTTCAGGAATGGTTCCTATGAGTAAAAACCCTTTGCTTATTAGTGATCCAGTTAAGAAACAAACTGATGCAAAGAAAATAACCAACGGAATAACTCTAGTAATGGTCAGTCCAGAGGAAACAAAAGTGTCTGTGTAATAAGATGCATGAGATGCATGAGGACGACTTGATTGACCTCCCTATAGGGCTCGTGGAGTACGAGCTCCCCGTTGATGAACAGAGGCCCATCAGTGGGCTCGTTAATTCCCCGAGATAAAAGCTGGCCCAAGAAGGAGCGGGCATCTCAGGATTGTTCCGGCTGGGACTTGGATTGTTGCTTAGTTGCGTTATTTCCTAGTTATGAGTCGGAAATAAAGTATTTTTTACTCATTTTTCGGGACTCCTCATTGACTACAATAGCCTGAATACTTTCCGAATCAAAATCCACCACAGAAAGGACTGAGACATCACAGTGACCCTAAAGTTCAGTTGACATTGAATTAAATGGTCCTGTCAGGTCTGAGGCAGCACAACAATTAACCATGCTTGTCAGTGTTGAGATACAGAATACAGCTGAGTAAACCCAGGCCACTGGGCTGAGTTCAAAAGACCAGTTACAACATCAAAATGATTGGACCGAAGTAATTTGTAAATTGCGTGGAAGACTAATGTATTCGGAAAAAAAATTGATTGTCCAAAATGACAAGGCTGCAAATATTGTTAGGAAAGAATTAAATAAAATTTAATCTCAATGGAATCAGGAAAAACTGAAAGATTACAAACTGTTTCAAGATTGGACAAAGCAAGAATGTAAAATTTTGCTCCGGACATTAAAAGCATCTGAGCATTAAAAGCATCTGAATGATAGCCTTAGTGTGGCTACGGCAAATTTTGACAGATGTAAGGATGGCTTCTTGCCACAAAATCATGCCATTTTGAGCTTGTCATTTGAAAAAGAGAATTCAAAGGGCGGGATTCTCTGTTGGCTGACGCCGAAATAGGGAAATGCGATTGGGCGGAGATAGGTTCCGATGGCAAAATTGTGGCGGGTGCCGATTTGATACCAAATCGCAATTCTCCATCACCTCGACAGCGGTGTCAATGCGGTCTGGAACACATGCACACACAGTAAACACCGTTTGCATCCCATTAGCGGGCCCGGCCGTGATGCTCCGCCTCTGATGGGCCGAGTTCCCGACGGAAAATCGGTAAAATGACATTGTGGCTGCTGAGAGAGAGAGTGGGGTACTGTTGCTAACTTTGCCTTAGTTTAATTTCTCTGTTTTATTACCTTTGCTCTTGAGTCGCCAGGTATCTTTATGATACCGCCACGTGGTTCAAGTCCGAGTAATAATCAATAATCCAATACACCGATTAGTAAGGTTTAAATCAAAGCACATTTATTATACACACTAATCACTACTCATACACAAATTCTACGTCTAAGCTACTTCTACAATTAACAGGCCTATACATAACTTGGAACTGGCCCACCAGGTCAAGGAAACGAATGGCCTTTCGTTCGGGTTCTGAGTCTGCGGGATTCGAAGTTGGTACAGATTGGTAGCTAGGAGCTCCTATCTCGTAGCGAGCGTTGAATTTAGACTTACGGGGTTGATCTTCACAGCTCCGGTCACGGTCAATGTTGGTTTGTTGTTGCTGGGTGACCCGGGCAGGAAGAATAGCTGAAGAGGAGCTGCTGAAGAGTGAAGAGGGCTGGAGAAGAGGAGCGAAGAGAGCGATTTGAACTTGGGGCTCAATTCTTATAGTCCCCAGGGGCTTCCCGCCTTTCGGGGCGGACCCTGTACCTGGTCCCAAGTGATTGGACTTTGTCCCAATCGCTTGGTTCGATTTTCTCCAATGCTGGAGCGGTTCCCTGATCGATGGGCGGTCTTGAGGTGCTCGTTCACCTCCTTTGGTGTAGGCTCCTGCTGGCGCCAAAGAGTCTGGTTTTGCTTTGTGTGTCTAAATGTTGCTTATTGTTCCCGGGGATTGCTCATTAGTATGCAGATGGCTGTTGTTTTGTTATGCTGATGGTTGCTGGTATCGATAGTGTCTGGCTTTTCCAGAGGTAAATACACAGCCAACCTGCAGCTGCTCGGTTTTGTCTTGTTGGCTGACGTTCCCATCAGCCTTTGCCGTTCGCCATTTTGAATCGGGAGTTGGCCATTTTAAGTGGATACAGTACGGAAATTGTCCAATATCGTGATCGTTTGCTGGCAGTTGTGCCACTGGCTGGGGAGCTTCTGCCAGGGCCGGAGGGAGTAGCAGGGGATGGCCAGGAAGTGGACTATGGTTTCGAGATGGACGGGCACAGAACACCATTGGCGCAGCCGGCAGGGGAGCCATGCAGCTGCACACGCCGTTAACAGCCCACTGTGAACTCACGGCCACGGGTCGTATAGCTGTCTCCCAGGCCACCCTCCTAGGTGCTCTCTGGGCCCAGCTGACCCATAAGCGGGATGAGCACGCTCCAGCACAACCAGTGCCATCTTGTTTACTGGGATGAGTGTGCGTGGGGATTGTAATGCATATATGCAGCTGCAGCTTGTCAGCTTCCCGAGAGTCAATCACAGACCTGGCGAATCCTGCTCCGTTTTTCATTGGAATCGATTGGGTTCCATATGGCACCGGTGCTAGCCCCTCCACAGCTGCTGAATTGATCCAGGTTCGGTGCCAGTTTTGCTGTCGTGAAAGTCCACGAATTCTGCGTCGGAGTCAACACTTAGTCTCAGAAGGGGCAAATCCTGCCCAATATGTTTGAGTCTAGAAAATAAATTTTAAAATGATAATACATCTAGCGCTAAAGAAGAAGGAGACAATTTAACTATGGAATCAACTGAGACATTATTTTTACAATTTAATGATGAGAAAGCCACCAACTAGGAAGGGAATAATATTCAGAAGCTGACCTCTAAGTCGACTGTTTTAAAGGCTCAGCTTAAAGAATTCACCTGTGCATAACAATGAGCAATCTTCTTTTGCAGATGGATCTTTGGAGTATAATATTGTGAGAAGAAACCTTTCAGAAATATTGCAGAAAGATTTTTCATCTTAAAGTGGACATGGAATTCAGTAGAGTACTGAGCAACTTATTCATTTAATTGAACAAAGGGTGATGATTATTGGATAAAAGCAACTGCGGATGCTGGAATCTGGAATCTGATTATTGTGTGCATTGCATGCTTAGGACAGTTTATAAGATATATAACATATTGTAAGTTGTGATATTCCAAATGGTATAAATAAAAATGCTTCACATTAGTGACACATTTTCATTTTCTTTCTGGCTTGGAGTGGTGATGGTGGTGGTGGTGGTGGGCGGGGGTGGGGAGGGGGGGGTTAGGAATGTCTACCTTTTGATTGGGGGAATTAAAGTCTTAATGCTAGAATGAATGAAAATGAAATGAATGAAAATCGCTATTGTCACAAGTAGGCTTCAAATGAAGTTACTGTGAAAAGCCCCTAGTCGCCACATTCCGGCGCCTGTTCGGGGAGGCTGTTACGGGAAAATGGGATAAATGCAATTAAAGAAGCTTGGAGTCCATTACACATTGTTGTGGCCATGTTAACAGATCGGAAGGTAAGGTAAATAACATGCTGGGGTTTAGAGATTGCCATTAGTCCTCAAGAAATAACAACAATATCAACACACAAAAGTTAATAATTCTCAAACAGAGCAATGCTTAATAGTGCAAATATAAAACAATACAGACTGCAAAAATGCCAACAAAACTTAAAATAGCAGTGATAGCGCTAATCCAGGGATGTAGCTATGCATATGAATATCAATAGAGAACACAACAAACTACAAATGAAATGTAGCATCGTGAAACAATAAAAGTTAACAGCACCAAAGGAAATTTATTCGATTCACCTTGTCTGTATTAGCTAACAGAGGAGGAAACAAAAAATAATCCCACTGTCCCATTCTCATCCCTAAACCTTGGGTTGAATTCTCCACCGTCGCGATGCTCCGTTTTGCCGGCAGCCGAGGGGTTTCCCGATGGCGTGGGGCTGCGCCACAATGGGAAACCCATTAACCAGCCGGTGAAATGGAGATTTCCGATGGTGTGCTAAACCAGAAATCTGGCGTGGTGGGATGGAGAAACCTGCCCCTTTTATCTACCCCTGCTTCAAGTATTTACCCAACTCTCACTCATATCGTATGCACCAATAAGCTTTGCCTCCACCTGGGCTCCAACACAGTTTGCTCAAATGCTCTCCTCATTTTCAGTGATCATTTTAAATTGACCCCTCACTATTCTCATCAGATAAATCAATCCTTCTCTCTTCACCCTGCCAAAACCCATCATCATTCTTCAGTCATCTATTGGGTCTCCTCTTAAATTTCTGTTGCCTCATGTTTCTTCCTATAACAACAGTTTCATATTCCTGACAACGTGCTGATGAATTTACAAACTATTCTGCCTATGCTTTTATGACCATCTAATAAATAGGTGGTCTGAATTGTCAACATCACAGTAACCATGACCAAACCAATAGTTTGTACAGATTTATCATCACCACTTTGCACATTCTCCTTTCTTCCTCATATAAATCCATGATGCTGGTGGCTTCATACCTTTGAATTCCCTCTGTTCATTTATAATCACTCTGCATATTTCCATTGATGGGGTATGCCTATTCCTGGGGCTGAATTCTCCAGTCGGCAACGCCAGAATCGCATTTGGCAATCGGCCGGTGAATCACAGTTCCCGACGAAATCGGGGACGGTGCCACTTCCACGACGCTCCGCCCCCTCCAAAGTGGCGTACTCGCGTCACGTATCGGCTGCTTCAGGACATTGCCTGAGGCCAGCCCCCCGATGCTCCGCCCCCGACCGGTAGAGTTCCCGAAAGCGTGGGTCTCTCATGGTCTCACCCGTCGGGAACTCAGCGTGGCGGCTGCGGATTCAGTCCAGCGCCACCACAGTTGGGGGAGGGCCGATCCACAGACAGAGAGGGACATTAGTCAGGGCTGGGGGCACTGTGGAGGGGGGTGGTCTGGGGCGCGTGAGCCAGCCAAAGGGGGGGACTATTTTGCGGGCCAGGTCCGCGAGCGGCCACCTTCTCGTAGCACGGCGCGGCCATTGCAGGCCGCCGGCGTGCGCAAGCGCGGCCATGGACCCGGCAATTCTCCAAGGCGTATCGGCAGCTAGAGCCGGGTGCTCTTTGCTGCTGCCCTGCTAGCCCCCAGCACAATGGGGAATCGGTGGCCGTTTTGAGCCATTTTATCTGGCGTAAAACGCCACCGTTCCCACGTGGCGTGGGAACATAGCCCCAGAATCAGGGAATCCAGCCCCTGATCTTTCCTCCCAAAGCATATTGGCTGAATTCTCCGACCGTTGCGATTCACTTTTCTGCCGGCAGCGCATCAATGCCCTCGGATTTCACGCAGTGTGGGATGACTTCAATGAGAAATCCCATTGACAAGTAGAGGGAGTACAGAATCCCTCCACCAATGAATGGCGCGATGCCGAGGAACACACGGCCGGAGGACTGGAGAATCCAGCCTACCTGACTCTTCCCCAGATCAAACTGCATCTGTCACCTGTGTATCCATTCTGCAAATCTGTATCTTTTCTTAAAGCTTTAGGCAGTCCTACTTTCTATTTGATGAACACCTTTTATTGTGCACTCATCAAATTTTAAGAACATGCTTCCCTATGCCAATGCTCAAATCCTCTACATATACCATTCACAGAAGACTTCACCTCACATTGACTCCTGTGGGGAGTCCAACACATCTCTGATCAGAGCAATATCATTTACTCCAACTTTTGTCGCTGTCAATCTACCACTTTCCATTAATGCAGCTATCAGACCATGTAACTGTGATTTTCTGAAGTCCCTTGAAGTATCTTTTCAAATGCCTGCTGACAATTCATGCATGATATATCTGCTGTGTTTCTTTTCTTTATCCAATCAGTCATGTCCCCAAAACATTTCTTAAATCTTTGAAATGCAATTTCTCTTTCGCAAACCCATATTGGCTGACCCTTATTCATTACCTTTATCAATAAATTATGGCTGGTGTCTGTCTGCACTAATGTTGGAATATCATTGCTCTGTAGTTACCTGGTTTAATCTTCTCTTGCTTTTTGAACAAAAGATGTGATATTGGTAGCACAACTTCAATGTTTAAGGAGGGCTGAAAATTTGCGGCCAAAGCCTTTTCAATCTCTTTGATTTTCTTTCTACAATTACCTTGAGTACGTGCCATCGGAACACGGTGATTTATCCACTTTGAGTTCTGCTTAATTTTTTTTGTGGAGCCAATTTATTTTCTACAGTCACCTCAGAGAGCTGTTCCATATCCTCCACTAATGTAAAACCCTATTCCATAATCTTTTGATCCTATTTTTGCTTTATTGAAATAAATGTATCTCATACTCCACGAATTTCCTAATAGATTGCTAGCTTTACGGCCAGTAATTTTCGGTTATATTTCTCTTTAAATCCTTGAATTTTGCCTTTCGCATTACAAGGCCTAAGATAAGCACTTGACACCTGTCACATGTTCCAGTTCAGACACTCAAGTGTTTATTTATTCTTCCATCTCCATCATATTATCCAGATTTCACCAGATTTCTTGGTCTGTTTGCAAAAGAACCATTTCATTCCACAGAATATTCAATTATCTTGACCGATATTTATGTATATACAATTTAACCCTAACACTTGCCTTGGGTTTTTTTTGAAGCGATTGCATTACAACAACAACCTGCAATTTTTTAGTGCCTTTAATGTAGCGAACCATTCCAAGGAGCTCCACAGGGCTGTAATCAGGCAAACGTTCGCTGTTTTTGCTGGATGGAATATGTGTTCAGGGAACAGAGTATTAAATCATTCATGAACTCCAGCAAAGGTTCTTCAGAGTTAAAGCTGAAAAGAACGTGTCATGATTTCTGGCACAAAGCAGCACATCTCGAAGGTGATTGGATTTCTGAATTTTGAAGTAAAGCCCTCAATCTAGTCAGCCACTTCCATAGAATCCCTACAGTGCAGAAGGAGGCCATTTGGCCCATCTGGCCTATACCACCCCTCTAAAGAGCTCCCTATGTTGGTCTATTCCCTTGCCCTTTCCCTGTAACCCTGCGCATTGATCATGCCAATCCACCTGATGTTCAGTTTGTGCTTTAGCACACAATACACAAACACACTTTTCAGCCCTCTTTGAACATTAATGAATTTGTCAAAATGCGTTAGAAGGGCTGTTTTAACAATCATCCTGAACATTTAATACATGCTTTAAATTCCAACTGCACGTTTCGATATGAAAATCTAATCCAACCTCAGAATTAGTTGGAACAAAAATGGTTCACAATGAAGCCAGACTGTCTCATGTCCAATCCATCTAACCTGCACATCTTTGGACTGTGGGAGGAAAGGGGTGCACCCGGAAGAAATCTACACACACACGGGGAGAATATGCAAGCTCCACACAGACAGTCACCTAAGGCCAGAATTGAACCTGGGTCCCTGGTGCTGTGATAACCACTGTGTCAATGTGTAATGTTATGTATACATGTAGATAACTAAAAGGTTAATTATAACATCTAGCGGGCTGCACGGTGGCGCAGTGGTTAGCATTGCTGCCTCACGGCGCCGAGGTCCCAGGTTCGATCCTGGCTCTGGGTCACTGTCCGTGTGGAGTTTGCACATTCTCCCCATGCTTGCGTGGGTTTCGCCCCCACAACCCAAAGATGTGCAGGGTATGTGGATTGGCCACACAAAACTGTCCCTTAATTGGAAAAAATGAATTAGGTACACAAATTTTTTTTTAACATTATAACATTTAGCTGTAACACTACCACTAGAGGGCACCACTAGATCCCATTATAAGTATCAGTTCCCAGAGGATTTTGGTCTTTTTCAATCCAAGAGTGACTAGACAGCAGTAGTGTATGATAGACAGATCACAGCATAGTTAGCAATTGAAGTTTTGAATCAGTTAATATATTAATATTTAATTACTGAATTACTAGTGATAGTTCTGTAGAGTGTCGAACTCAATTATAATTAATCGTTACTTAATAAATTAGTTTGCTTTAAGTTGAAGACTCGTGGTTTCTTCACGATCACACCATCAGACGTTCTGGATATACAGCAACTTGTAACGATACATATTACTGAACCCAGTAATATTACACAATGTATCACCAGAAGAGGTGCAGGTGTAAATCCCAGGATTAATTGATACTCATACCTTCCAGCATCACTCTCGAGAATTTCTGTGAATCATGACAAGGTCATGGGGCCACTGCATCATTGGACCAGACTGTTCCACAAGGCAGGGATGACAAGTGATGTGATCCAGTTTATCCAGTTTACTTTGGACACACCTGTTGTTCTTGCTTCTTCAGCTGTGGTAGTTCCACTTAAGTGACAGGCAGTTCAGGCAATTATAACTGCAACCATCTGGCAGTAAAACAAATGTTGATCGACCTCACAGATGGTGAAAAAATTAATAGTGGCTTTTCTGAAATAATTGCACATTTTACAATTGTAGCAGGAGTATCAAGGGTCCTTGATGTTAATCAGTGCGGAAAGTTTATTGGGTTTAAATTGCAAACTGGACATCATGAGGCTGTGCAATACCATTCTCCAAATAATCTCTTCACAAATTATCACAGTTCCTTTAAACATTAATGAATTTGTCAAAATGCATTAGAAGGGCTATTTTAACAATTACCCTGAACATTTATCACTTGCTTTAAATTCCAACTGCACGTTTCAATATGAAAATCCAATCCAACCTCAGAATTAGCCAGAACAAATATGGTTCACAATAAAGCTGTTTCATGATGTATCCTTCATATTGTTTCTCCCAGCTCCTTTACAGGCCATTACATTTTTCAATGCAGGTTAAAGATCTCTCATGATAAATAAGGCTGCAATTTTGACTGAATAAATAACAAAAGCAATCATGAAGGGAAGGTCTCTTCTTGGATACCTCACAGAATTAATTTCCAAAGTAAATCTCTACAGTTTGACTGGGACCAGTGCAGACCGCATGGGAAGGGGGGAGGGGGAGGGGAGGAGGTACATTGTGCGATGGGTTATTTGTTGTGTTTGGAACTGCTTTGCAGAATGGTGTTTTGCTGGAGGTTTGGGGGGGGGGGGTGAGAAGACGAACCAATGCATGTTGTTCTGACATTGATACACTGCTGGTACCTAGGTGAACCATGCATTACTAAGCATATCCCTGTCATGCCAGGCAGCAAAGTAAGCAGCTTGTGCACCACAGCCATCATCATTTGCACCCCCTCCCCCCACACCCCGCCTTATCCTCCTCGTCTTCCATTCTTCTCCTCACAAGTGCTCTGCGTTCTGTTCCTTGCTCCTTCTGCAGGCCAAAGCCTTATTGCTGGGTAATGTGTAGACCAACAGTGCACCACAATCATTCTGGAAACCTTGGCTGGTGAGTACTGAAGGGCACTTTCAGATCTATCTCTTCTCCTAAAGTGTATTTTCAGAATGCCAATGTCTTATTCAATCATGGATCTGGTAGTCATATGGCTTAAACTGTGGTGTTGTTTGGCCATATTGGATTTGAGTTTGTTGTCACGTGTACCAAGGTACAGTGAAAAGAAAAATATTGTTCTGCGTACAGTCCATACATGAAAACATAGGCCGTACAATAGATACACAATGTAAATACGTAGGCACAGACATCAGGTGAAGCATAAGGAGTGTAGTACTACTCAGTAGAGAGGATGTATGGAGAGATCAGATCAGTCTATAAGAGGGTCATTCAGGAGTCTGGTTACAGTGGGGAAGATGCTGTTTTTGAATCTGTTGGTTAATGTTCTCAGACTTTTGTACCTCCTGCCCGATGGAAAAGGTTGGAGGTCCCCATGGGAGGGAGGGGTTTTGATTATGCTCCCTGCTTTCTCAAGACAGCGGGTGGTGTAGATGGAGTCAATGGATGGGAGGTGGGTTCGCGTGATGGACTGGGCTGTGTTTACGACTCTGTAGTTTTCTATGGTCTTGGACCAAGCAGGTGATGCAGCCAGATAGGATTGGTTGGGTTTCAGACGAGTGTCACTGCCAAGTTTAAAAGGAACACTCCTTGTCTCCTAGAAGTCACCCCTGAAGTCAGCTTCCAGCTGCAAAGACATTGGGGAATTTGAGAACTGCAGGATGAAAACATTATGGCAGCTCCCTGAGATTCTGCTGTAAATCTGTGGAAATATCTTGGTGAGTTTGCACTGCCGCTGCACATTGATGGAGAGGAGGCCTTTGTGTTTGGCAAATACTCTTGGTTGTTCTGAGGCATGCAGATTGTCACATATGCAGTCAATGGTCTCCTGAACATGTGGTTATTCTGACTGATCTGGACACAGGTGAAGTTTAAATAATTGCTGCCCCAGACAAGCAACTCATCAGTTACCTGCCTGCAATGTCACGATTGGGAGAGCCTGGATTTGCCCCCTGCAGAGCCTTGAAAGATTCGGAGACAAAGAAGCTGAGGGCAGTGGCCATTTTGCAACCATTGTGAGCTTGCAGCTACCAGGCCTACTGGGGAGCAGGACTCCTTTAAAGAGACTGAAGGCCTTTACTACCATCTGCTATGACAGCCTGAGCCTCCACAAGCACTGTCATTCCTACTTCTTCCATGCCTGTACATCCTGTATCACAGGGAGTGTCCTGTGAGATTCACCTTCTGCTCTCTTTTCTGATGTTCAGCTGCAGCTCTCTCAACAGCAGCCTGTTACTGATGGTCATCTAGCACCTCATCTGAGGTCCAGTCCGAGGCAGCCAAGGCATCACCCTTCCTGATGAGATTTGGAAAACCTCCGCAGTGTAGAAAATAAACTCTTCGCAAAAGTACAATAAACAAAGCCCTCTTCTACAAATAGATAAGGAAACAGCTGGGCAGCATGATGGCTCAGTGGTTAGCACTGCTGCCTCAAGGCGCCGAGGTCCCAGGTTCCATCCTGGCCCTGGGTCACTGTCCGAGTGGAGTTTGCACATTTTCCCCATGTTTGCGTAGGTTTCACCCCCACAACCCAAAGCTGGATTGGCCACGCTAAATTGCCCCTTAATTGGAAAAAATTAGTTGGGTACTCTAATTCAAAAAAATAAATGAAACAACTGTGGGTACCATATAATGATTGCATGGCTTTTATTCTGGGTCTCAATTGCTGTTGTATTCCTGTCTTGCATTCAACACTGAGTTTCAGGAAGCCGGGAATTCCACAGATGCAACAGTTAATATAAATGTGTTGTGATGGAATCTGCGGTTCAAAGTTTCTCCTTTTTGAGTCAGACACTTAATAAAAGAAAAACAAATGCTTCAGGTTCCTCGGGAAAGTGTGGCTAAAATTGAAACTTTAGGTTTCTGATAAAGTGACACAGAAGCAGTCAAAGCTCAGGCGATCCAATGATGCAGTGCAGGCACCTCAAGGAACATGAAGGCTGGATCTGGGGGAGATAAACGAATATAAGGTTACTGTCACTGCTTCAGTGATTTTAAAGGAACTGATTTACCAGAACTGGCTACAAAGTGCACAGGGCTGAAAGAGGGTTTGGATACAGGTGATTCTGGGAGCTTCATGTCATTCAGACTGTTGACAGTGTGGTTAAAGGAGTTTTGAAGACATGTGCCTTTTTGATGACAAATTTTGATGCAACGATGTTATTCTCTAAGTCTGAACAAAGATTGTAGACTTCCATTAACACAAATACTTTATTCAGTGGATTTGTTCTGTTTCCAGAGCTTAACTAGATATAATACAGTCAAAAGGTATGACCAATGAAGCTAAGGTAAACTGCCTATGCTGAGCTGTCTCTGTGTGCTGCTGCTTACTAGCCCTGTGCTTCTGAAAGAGGCGGATCCTCCCTTGGGCTGGACCCTCTATACCCGTCTCTGATGCTGCCCTCTAGTGATGCTGTGGCTGTTACATCTGTCTGTAGTCCCTGGTGTATGTGCAGACATTATAAAAGTAATACAGAAACAATTAACTGTGTTGAGAGTCCATCGTGAGAAATGTCCATATTCGTCTTGTGCATGTTTTGAAGTGTCGTTACAAATCTAGCCGGTCAGTTGCCTTACGGCTTCTGCTAGAGTGTCTTAATGGTGGTAGTAGGGATAATGGTTTGATGTCTGGCGTTGTGTGGCAAGGAACGTCCTGTGGACAAATGGACTCGGGCAAGTCCAGTGTGGGAAATACTGGCGTTGTAGGTTGAATCTCTAATAGATCCTGGCGGTTATGGCGAAAAAGTACTCCTGCAGACGATTTGACAATGTAGGACCGCGGTGCCTCCTGCCTGATCACCGTGGCTGACTCAGACCATCCGCCTTCTGGGTCCCTGATTCTGATGGTGTCACCTATTGTCAGTGGCTTGAGTGGGATCGCATGTTGATCGTAGTTTTTGTTTGGAGCATAGTGCCAGCATGTCGTCGAGAACCGGTGCGTTACCGGGGTCTCGGAATTGCTTTGCCGGTAGGGTTGTCTGGATGTCTCTGCCGAAGAGCATTTGCGCTGGCGACAGTCCTGAGCTCAATGGGGTTGCTCGGTATGATAACAGAGCTAGGTTGATGTCGGAACGTGACTCGGCTGCCTTGCTGATGAGTCGTTTAATGATGCGGACACCTTTTTCCCCTGTTCCATTTGATTGCGGGTAGCGATTCTGTGTCGCATCGTTGTCTGACCTCGACTTTTTCCTGTGTTGTCGCATTGATTCTGTATGTCATCGTTTGTGAAAGCTGTTTTGCTTGTTTGTTCTGGAGCAGATGTGAATTCGTGAGATTCTTTATCATGCCATGGCATGTTTGTAGTCTTGTCATTGTTTCGCAGTGTGCTGTGGCATTGTCCTTCACATGCAGAGTTGTACCATGTTGCACAGGTCGTTGTTTCATTGTTGTTGTTTCTGTCGTTTCTGTCTTTGTTGTTTTCGTTGGCATTCTTGTTGTTGTTCTTTTTGTCGCGCTTGTTGATTCTGTTTTTGTTGTTTTCGCTTTTATTCTTGTTCTTTTTCTTGTCGTGCTTGTTGATTCTGGGATGCTTCTTGTTGCTTTTGTCACTCTTGTTGCGCTGCATGTTGTTTTTGTTGTTGCTGTTGTTCTTGTTTCTGCTGTGCTTCTTGCGGTTTTTGTTGTTCTTGTTGCGCTCAATGAGTGTGCCATGTGGATGATTTGAGTAATTGTCACAGTTATTGGTGTCAGGGTCCTTTGTGGTATCTGCTACTTCTTGAGAATTGTGAGAATGATCTGATTTTGCATTGATGTTGGTGACATTTGTGGTGGATTCGATTCCTCTTCTTTGCTTACTTTGTACTCCTCTTCTAGAGTCATTTCTGGTTCACTTGAATCATCATTGATTTCTAGGTGCTCCTCTTTTGGAGTCATTGCAGGTTCACTTGAATTATCATTGATTTCTTGGTGCTCCTCTTTTGGAGTCGTTTCAGGTTCATTTGAATCATCTATGATCTCTTTGTGCTCCTTTTCTGGAGTCAAAATCTTCACAATTTCATTTTGTTGTGGGTCGTGGTGCTCCTTTTCTGGAGTCAAAATCTTCAAGATTTCTATTGATGTGGTCTCTTTAGACTCTTGGTGCTCCTCTTCTGGAGTCAAAATCTTCAAGATTTCAATTGATGTGGTCTCTCTGGACTCATGAGTGGACGTCCTCTGATTATTGAGTGCTTCTGTGCAGACAAGCTGAGATCTGTCAGTCTCGCTCTGATCCTGGACATCCTTTATGGGAATTGTGATTTCTTCATCACTTGCCTCACATACAGTGGGTAGACATTCAGTGTCTTCTTCTGGTGGCTCAAATAAGCTTGATAGATCTTCATGGTCTTGTACATGCATGATGTTCGCTATGGAGTGTTTGCTTGCTTCCATTTTTGAGTCTGTCACCGAGCAGTCTGTGGAGGCTTGCGTCACTCTCTTTGTGGAGGCTTGCGTCGTTCACTTTGTGGAGGCTTGTGTCGCTCTCTTTGTGGAGTTCTTCATCGCTCTCTCTGTGGAGTCTGTCATCGCTCTCTCTGTGGAGTTTGTCGTCGCTCTCTCTGTGGAGTCCTTAATCGCTCTCTCTGTGGAGTTCGTCATCGCTCTCTCTGTGGAGTCTGTCATCGCTCTCTTTGTGGAGTCGTGCAGTGTTCTCAATGGAGTGCTCTCCCAACGGAGTCGTTCTGTGCTCTCTGTGTGAGGTCGTCTTCTTCTTGTGTATTGCTGTCATCCAATGTATCGACGATCTGCCATGGCACCATGGTATTGGATTCATCTACCATGAGAAGAGTCATATTGAGCTTTTCAACTGTGTTGCTGAGGCTGTGATCAGGATCTCCGAATAACTCAGCCCATGTCTGAGCAGTATTGTGTATATTGTTCGATAGACAAATCATCGTCTTTTGTTTCGGAGTTGTGATCGTTCTCTTCATGTTCAATGAACAAATCATCTTCTTGTGTGGAGGGTGGGACCCTTTGTGGTGCGTGGACCACTCTCTGTTTCTTGGCGTCAGCCCACAGCATAATCCTGCACTCACGAGTCGGGATGTCATATATGCTGGGCTGAAGATTCCCCAATCCGAAGAACCCATCGTTGGGGTCTTCACGGTACAACACCTCTAGTTGCGGTTCGGATTTGGTACTGGGGTAGCCATCTCCCAAGGTGAAATCTTCGTCTGAGTCGTCGTCTACAAGGACCATATCATCTTCTAGGGCGGTGCTAACTGCTTGTTCCAGGGTGATGTGAAAGTTATTTTCAACTGCTGGTGTAAGTTCGGGCATTGTTCTATCTTTTGAGGAAAGAAAATTGGGTTTTGCAGCTTTAAATTTCTTTTTGTTCATTTTTGTACATTTCCCTTTTAAGTGGGCGTGGTCCTGGTCCTCTGACATCATGACGCTCGTGACATCATGCGTAGGACTCGATTGCTGATGCGCACTCCGAGTTTACTGTACTGTGCGCTCTTTTCGCAACTGCGCATGTGCGGCTCCTTTCTCAAGATGGCTGCCGCTCAGAACCTCCATCTTCCTCTGATTCAATCCTGCCTCCGCCTCGTGGTGAGTGTTCGCGCCATTTTTACCGATTTTGTTTTCTAAATGATGATTCTTTGTTTGTCGAGACTCAAAGTATTAATTTTGTTTTTGTTCATAAGCAAGGCATTTTTGTATAGCGATTTCTAGAGTTAGAAACTTGTTTTGTGAAAGTTCTTCCCTCAAATTTTTATCAGATAGTCCAGAAATTAATTGATGCATTATCAGAGTGTCTCTGAAATCAGCATAATCACAGCCTTGTGGTAATAACTTGGGATTTGTAATAAAATCAGAGATGGCCTTCCGTTTCTCTGACAAGAGTTAAACCTTTCCAGCATCTCACCGGACTGACTGTTACAACGTTCATCAAAGTTTTTGAGTACAACATCTACTTTGGTGTTGTCCTCACCTTCTAAGTAATTAAAGCAATTATAGATTTCTCTAGCTTCATGCCCTCCTGTTGAGAGTAGTAGGGCTATTTTTGTTGCGTCAGAGGCAGTGATTAGCTGTGATAAATATTTGGAACAGCTGTTCAAATATTTTCCAGTTATAACTTAAATTACCTGTTTCCAGCTGCCATGGAGTTCCAACAAGTTCCATCAAATCAGTTAGTCGCCAGTTAGTTCCCCAGGATCCATTTGCTGCAAAGTCTTCCACAGTCGAATATCCGGTTTAGGTTTTTCGTCACTTGCTGGTGTCTAGCTAGCTTTCTGAAATCACTCCTGGTATCATATGTTATTCTCTAAGTCTGAATAAAGATTGTAGACTTCCAGTTAACACAAATACTTTATTCGTGGGTTTGTTCTGTTTCCAGAGCTTAACTAGATATAATACAGTCAAGGGGTATGACCAGTGAAGCTAAGGTAAACTGCCTATGCTGAACTGTCTCTGTCTGTTGCTGCTTACTAGCCCTGTGTTTCTCAAAGAGGCGGATCCTCCCTTGGGCTGGACCCTTTATACCCGTCTCTGGATTGGATTGGATTGGATTTGTTTATTGTCATGTGTACCGAGGTACAGTGAAAAGTATTTTTCTGCGAGCAACTCAACAGATCATTAAGTACATGAGAAGAAAAGGGAATAAAAGAAAATACATAATAGGGCAACACAACATATACAATGTAACTACATAAGTACTGGCATCGGATGAAGCATACAGGGTGTAGTGTTAACGAGGTCAGTCCATAAGAGAGTCATTTAGGAGTCTGGTGACAGTGGGGAAGAAGCCGTTTTTGAGTCTGTTCGTGCGTGTTCTCAGACTTCCGTATCTCCTGCCCGATGGAAGAAGTTGGAAGAGTGTGTAAGCCGGGTGGGAGGGATCTTTGATTATGCTGCCCGCTTTCCCCAGGCAGCGGGAGGTGTAGATGGAGTCAATGGATGGGAGGCAGGTTTGTGTGATGGACTGGGCAGTGTTCACGACTCTCTGAAGTTTCTTGCAGTCCTGGGCCGAGCAGTTGCCATACCAGGCTGTGATGCAGCCCGATAGGATGCTTTCTATGATACATCTGTAAAAGTTGGGAAGGGTTAATGTGGACATGCCGAATTTCCTTAGTTTCCTGAGGACGTATAGGCGCTGTTGTGCTTTCTTGGTGGTAGCGTTAACGTGGGTGGACCAGGACAGATTTTTGGAGATGTGCACTCCTAGGAATTTGAAACTGCTAACCATCTCCACCTCGGCCCCGTTGATGCTGACAGGGGTGTGTACAGTACTTTGCTTCCTGAAGTCAATTACCAGCTCTTTAGTTTTGCTGGCATTGAGGGAGAGATTGTTGTCGCTGCACCACTCCACTAGATTCTCTATCTCCCTCCTGTATTCGGACTCGTCGTTATTCGAGATCCAGCCCACTATGGTCGTATCATCAGCAAACTTGGAGATGGAGTTGGAACCAAGTTTTGCCACGCAGTCGTGTGTGTACAGGGAGTAGAGTAGGGGGCTAAGTACGCAGCCTTGCGGGGCGCCGGTGTTGAGGACTATTGTGGAGGAGGTGTTGTTGTTCATTCTTACTGATTGTGGTCTGTTGGTCAGAAAATAGAGGATCCAGTTGCAGAGTGGGGAGCCAAGTCCTAGGTTTTGGAGCTTTAATATGAGGTTGGCTGGGATTATGGTGTTGAAGGCGGAGCTGTAGTCAATAAATAGCAGTCTAATGTAGGAATCCTTGTTTTCGAGATGCTCTAGGGATGAGTGTAGGGCCAGTGAAATGGTGTCTGATGTGGACCGGTTGCAGCGGTATGCGAATTGCAGTGGATCAAGGCGTTCTGGGAGTATGGAGGTGATGCGCTTCATGATCAACCTCTCGAAGCACTTCATTACGACTGGAGTCAGGGCCACTGGTCGCTAGTCATTGAGGCACGTTGCCTGGTTCTTCTTTGGTACCGGTATGATGGTGGTCTTCTTGAAGCAGGTGGGGACCTTGGAGTGGAGTAGAGACAGGTTAAAGATGTCCGCGAATACCTCTGCCAGCTGATCCGCGCAGGCTCTGAGTGCACGACCAGGGATCCCGTCCGGGCCCGTCGCCTTCCGAGGGTTCACTTTCAGATGCTGCCCTCTAGTGATGCTGTGGCTGTTACATCTGTCTTGTAGTCCCTGGTGTATGTGCAGATGTATGTACAGATGTACAGATCACTACAGCAACCAAATTTAGCTTTTCTCGTTTGTTGTTCTTCACGGGAATCAGAGCAGTGTGTGAAAAACCTCTTCAATAGTTTGGTGCCGTTAGATGTATTTGAAAATGGCTGCTATTTAACTAGAAACCTGATACAAAGCTCCTGGAGTAATGAGTCTGGATAGTGTATCTGATTTCCTAGCAGCGCTGTCAGTATTATTTTCAATATCATGTGATTTTGATGCACTCCCCAGGATATTCAGTCATGTATTTTTATAAACCTATTTTATTAGTTGTTTTGGTGACACCTACAGACGTGTATATTGAATTAGCCCACTGTATTGGAATCCTTAAATCTACACATGGATGCTTCTACATGTGTCTCTGCATATATGTGCTTAAGAAAACATTAAAATGGATATCACAAAGTGTTGCATTTTGTATAGAGGCCTTGTAGCTGAGAGGTGCTGATCTGACTCATATGATTTTGGTGGATGTGAAGTATTTTAGACACTAGGGGCGTCATTCTCCGACCCCCCAGCGGGGAATGGCCGTTGGCCGCTGTGAATCCCGCCCCCGCCCCCGCCGAAGTCTCCGGTACAGGAGATTGGGCGGGGGCGGTAATCGGGCCGCGCCAGTTGGCGGGACCCCCCGCTCAATTCTCCGGCCCGGATGGGCCGAAGTCCCGCCCAGAAATTGCCTGTCCCGCCGGCGTAAATCAAAGCTGGTATTTACCGGCGGGACCAGGCGGCGTGGGCGGGCTCCGGGGTCCTGGGGGGGGCGTGGGGCAATCTGACCCCGGGGGGTGCCCCCACGGTGGCCTGGCCCGCGATCGGGGCCCACCGATCCGCGGGTGGGCCTGTGCCGTGGGGGCACCCTTTCCCTTCCGCCTCCGCCACGGCCTCCACCATGGCGGAGGCGGAAGAGACTTTCCCACTGCGCATGCGCGGGAAACCGTCGGTGGCCGCTGATGCTCCCGCGCATGCGCCACATTTCCGCGCCAGCTGGCGGGGCACCAAACGCCATTTCCACCAGCTGGCGGGGCAACAAACGCCATTTCCGCCAGCTGGCGGGGCGGAAATCCCTCCGGCGCCGGCCTAGCCCCTCAATGTTGGGGCTCGGCCCCCAAAGGTGCGGAGCTTTCCGCACCTTTGGGCCGGCGCGATGCCCGTCTGATTGGCGCCGTTTTTGGCGCCAGTCGGCGGACATCACGCCGTTGGGGGAGAATTCTGCCCAATAGATCCACACCACAGGCATTGGTTCACGTACAATGAGCCTGTAGTTTTCTATCCACCGATGTGAGATCACCATCACAGGCAAAACAGCTAGGGTTTTCTGGTAAACAACCTGATTGTGTGTATGGTAGAGTGAGGCTTTGAAAAATTCCACCCATGGGGTGGGATTTTCCGGCCCTTCCCGCCGACAGGATTTTACAGTCCCACCAAAGGCCACCCCCTGCGCCCCCCCCCCCCACTCATGAAACATGCTGTTTGGCAGTGGGCGGGCGAGCCACGCAAAACAGCGTAGACATCGGCAGGACCAGAAGATCCCACTGATGGCTAATGGTGAGCTGCCTCTAATGCTGGAAGACACCACGGGGGAGGCACAGACAATCCACCCATCGTTCACATTGCTTTTCAGCACATCTTCACATCCACACTGTTTTTCCCTGTGAGGAATGGTGAGCGGGCAGTAGTGGAAGGATTCCCGCGTTGAGCAGCGCTTATCAACTCTCCAACATACCCTGGCATTGGTCTTGAACCTGGAGCTCTGGTCTGGAGGTAGGGGTGCTACCCACTTGGCCACATTTTGATATGTGCACTGCTGATTTCAATGGGTTAGGTCATTCTGTTGCATCCAAGTAACGGTTTTCCAATTAACAATTTGTTAAATCTGATACTAAAAGTGAGATGTTTCCAGAGGGAAAGCAGTAAATTGATGCCTGAGGCACAAATATTGTTGCCAATACTTGTTATGAGAAGCAAATCTGTTGAGAAGTGTCAGTAGGATTTTGACTAATGGAAAGGATTGGCCTTTTGCTGTCTTCTTGGAGTATGGTTGTTTCATAGCGAGTATATAACTCCTCGATCATGTCCACATTTTGTTCTACCTTGAATAGAAGCTTGTTAGAAAAGCTTGAAGGATTGCATTACATCAGCTAGTAATTCTTTCCTGCCCACCTGGGCCAATGAACCAGCTTTGCCAGAGTGGGTTTCCTCTGGGTGTTCCGGTTTCCTCCCACAGTCCAAAGATATGCAAGTTTGGTGGATTAGCCACGATAAATTTCCCTTTAGTTTCCCAAGATGTGCAGGTAAGGTGGGGTTATGGAGATAGGGTGGGGGAGTGGGCCTGGGTGGGGTGCTCTTTCAGAGGTCAGTGTGGAATAGATGGGCTGAATGGCCTCCTTCTGCACTGTGGGGAATCTATGGTTTGGTTCTTTACAATTTTTTTCCAATGACAGAAAATGGTGGTAATCTGGAATTTCATTGCAAGTTCATCAGCTGTTGTAGAACCTTAGAAAAACCATAGAAAAGTCAGGTGCAGAAAGAGGCCATTCGGCCATCATGCCTGTGCTGGCCAAAATAGAGAGTAAAGAAAGTAGAAATGCATTTTCATCCCATTTTCCAGCACATGGTCCATACACTTGCAAGTTACAGCACTTCAGATACAGACCCAGGTAACTCTTCAATGAGTTGAGCATTTCGGCCTCAACCACAAACTTAAGCAGCGAATTCCGGACGCTCACCACCCTCTGGGTAACATTTTTTTTCCCCAAGCCCCCTCTAATCCTTCCACCAATCACCCTCAATCAACGCCTCCTAGTAATTGCCCCCTCAGCTTGGGCAAACAAGACTTTATTGTCTACCCTGTCTAGGCCCTTCATAATTTTGTACACACCAATTAAATCGCTCCTCAGCCTCCTCTGTTCTCAGGAAAACAACCCAGCCTATCCAATCTCTCCTCATAGCTGCATTTTCAAGCCCTGGCAACATTCTTGTCAATCTCCTCTGCACTCTCTCCAGAGAAATTATGTACTTCCTGCAATATGATAACCAGAACTGTACCCCAAACTCCAGCTGTGGCCTCACCAGCATTTTATACAGTTCCAGCATTACATCCCTGCTTTTGTATTCAAAACCTCGCCCAATAAAGGAAAGCATTCCATTTGCTTTCTTGACCACCTTGTAAACTAAAAGAAACAAGTTAATCTTTCTGGTATAAGCTCTCCTTCAGGGCTGAAAACAGGTAAATAAGTCTACTGTTCAATGGAATAGATAAAACAAATGGTGAGGTGAGGGAAACAGGAAATTAAATAACAGGTGGGTGTTCAGATAGGATTTATTAAACAATTGTAAAGAGATAAAAAATTAGTGGAGTCTATGTGTAGATCACAGTGGGGGAATGCAAATACATCTAAAGAGTAAAAAGTCAGGAAAATTGTTCATGATAAAAACAGGAAATACGAAATATATGAAATAAAATAGAAGGCTATTAAATATGAAATCTGTAGGCCTTTCTCAAATTGACCTGACTTTGTTCATGATACCCATTCTGTACACTGACTGAGAACAGTATTTTACACTGAAGATTGTGGGTCTATTTCTGAATATTACTTTGGATCTTAAAAGGACACAAACTTAATGAAAAAGTGGTCAATGAACTTTAATTCCAAACACAAAAATGAGATCTGCAGTATATTATTCTGGGGAAAAATGTGAGCAGTTGGAATTGGTAAGAGGGGTTCAATAATATGTATTTATTACTCAGCGATGTAAAAATCCTCAACCTATTTTTCAAACAGAGTGCTCCACAGCCACACTCCTTCTCTATCTCAGTAACCTCCTCCTGTCTTACAGCCCTCTAAGATCTCCATACGCCTCTAATTCTGGCCTCTTACACAACCCAATTTTAATTGTTCCACGTACTATTGGAACACGTGCCTTCAGCTGCCTCTTGGCCCAAAGACCTGGAATTCTCTTCCTGAACCTCAGCAGCTCTCTCTTCCTTTAGGATATTCCTGAAAACACATCTCTATGAAC
The DNA here is from genome assembly GCF_047496885.1 of Scyliorhinus torazame. NCBI lineage: Eukaryota > Metazoa > Chordata > Chondrichthyes > Carcharhiniformes > Scyliorhinidae > Scyliorhinus > Scyliorhinus torazame. Next base: position 199,511,338 of record NC_092713.1, on the reverse strand, counting down.
ATGTTTTTGGTTACCTGTCTTACTATCCCTGAACGTTGCTAAGTGTCATGTGATATTTGATAACTCTCCTGTGAAGCCTCTTGGGACATGTGATCATATTCAAGGTTGACATATAAGTTGTTGTTATTGAGAGCATTCATATGTATCAAGGAACAACTGACTGGGAGATTATGTAGAAATAACTAGCTGAGCAGTTACAGGAGAGCCAAGCACGAACAGGAGCACATATTTATAGGGTGCACAAAGAGAGACAAGATGGAAAGGAAGAAAGAAGGAAATGTTGGAAGAAAGGAACTTACGTTTATATGGACCCTTTCATGACCGCTGGACACTCCAATTACTTCACAGCCAATAAAGTACTTTTAGCCATAGCCACTGTCACAATCCAGGCAAATGCTGAAGCCAGATTTTCCCACTAGCAACTTCCACAAACTGCACAGAAACAAACAATAAGGTAATCTGTTAGATAGATTATTCTTTTTAAAAAATTCTTCCTTTTTTAAAATTCTTCCAATTAAAGGGCAATTTAGCATGGCCAATCCACCTAACCTGCACATCTTTGGGTTGTGGGGGTGGGATCCATGCAGGTACATGGAGAATGTGCAAACAGTGACCCGGGGCTGGGATCGGACCCGTGTCCTCAGCGGCATGAGGCAACAGTGCTAACCTTTGCACCACCGTGCCACCCATGTGCAAATTATTCTGTTGTATATTTGCAGCGTACAGTAGCAAGGTGGATATTTTACTGTTCTAACAATCCAGGGGGCAGGATTAGGGCTGGTTTAGCTCAATGGGCTAGACAGCTGGTTTGTGATGCAGAACAAGGCCAGCAATTTCAATTCCTGTACCAGCTGAGAATTCTGAATTCTCCCTCAGTGTACCCGAACAGGCGCCGGAATGTGGCGACTAGGGGCTTTTCACAATAACTTCATTGCAGTGTTAACGTAAGCCTACTTGTGACAATATAAAAAGATTATTATGAATGATCTGCGGATATGAATTCAAATCCCAACCTAGCTGTTGTGGAACTTAAATACTGTTAATTAAATAAATACGGAATTAAAATGTTGGTGTTAATGATGGTGACCATAAAACAACCGACTGTCATAGAAACCAACCTTGTTCACGAAGATCCTCAGAAGCATCTCTGCCATCCTTATCTGGTCTGGTATGTGCATGACTCCATATTCACAGCAATGTGGGGAATTTTGAATTTGGTGGTGGGTGGCCTGGAAAACATTGCAATTGTCAAGATTGGCGGATTTCATTGTGATGATATGCATAAGGCAAGTTTGTATATAATGTTATGCACGACCTCTGAACACTAGGTGACACTGTAAACCCATCACGTGACTCTGTGATTTGGGAGTTGGGAGTAGGTAGTGCTGGGAGATAAACGTATTTGCAGTAATTCCACAACAGTTGTTTAGTGTTAGTTGTTCATTGTTTAATTTATCCTACTTATCTTATCACGTAGTTATTCCACAATAAATTATTTTAAACTACATATTCTGTAGCACATCATTCACTTTGGCCAGTTTGCAGAACATGACATGGTGCCAGGATTGATGTTTTGTACAGAACTTGAAGATTCTGTACAAAAAAGTCAGAACCGCAGAAGATAATTCTGCAGGATAAGGAAGGAAACAAATCTTTGTGACTAACCTTGCAAGCTACTGTCATCTTGTGCTCAATGCATGATAAAACTTCGAAGCCTGGAATGGAAGGTATCAAGGTGCCTCAACAACTTTGGTTTACCATAAGGTAGACTAAACTTTATGTTGCAGCCCTTATCATGTTGCTGCTCACTGTAGCAGGCCCCCAAGCAATTGAGATCTTCAACACTTTTGCATTTGAAAATGAGGCTGACAGCAAAAGCTTCAAAGAAATGCTTAAACAATTCAATCAGCATTGCTCCCCTAGAAAAAACTAAACCTTTGAGCGCTATATATTCCGTATGCACACCCAGAGCATGGGAGAGACATTCGATAGCTTCTTCACTGACATGCGATTGAAAGCACATTCGTGCAACTTTATCACACTCCAGTTGTCAATGATACAAAACCAGATAGCTTTCAGAATCTCCAATAATAAAGTGGGCGAGCGGTCTTCTGCGGGAGACAGACCTGCCACTTGAAATTGTGATTCAAATATGTCACCTCGTGAGCTTGCTGTAAAGCAGCTCAACATGTTGAATCTCCATAATTTTGGACTGAAGGCAGAAGAGGCGGAAGATGCTATTAGTGTGGTGATGCAGCAGAATAGGAAACAAGCTCCCAGTGCGGGAGGCCATTTTGAGTGGCCAAACCAATCTTCATTTTGTGTCCGTGATGTGGCATACGGCATATGCCACGGAAATGCCCTGCTTATGGAAAAACATGTGTCGTCTATAATGACAGGTATTATTTTGCACCCAATGTTATGCAAGAAAAAGGCCTGAACAATCAAAGAATATCAGCGCAATTGATGAGATGTGTCTAGAGAACACATTCTTTGATATAACTCAAGTTATATCAAACAGAAATATATTTGTACCAATCTGCAGCAATAGTGAATTGAAGGCAGATAATTATAAAGATAAATGGATGATGCCATGAAAGATAAATCGCACAATGATAACAGTCAAGCTTGACACTGATGCGAGGGCCAACCTCATCAACCTGTCTGATGCAAAAAATCTGCAAATTCAGCCAAAAATATGAACGGTATTATTAAGAGATTATAATGGTAACAAAATCTCGTCGTTAGGAAAATGTGAACTTAATGTCAAACTCAAAACCGAAAGGTACAAGTTGAAATTCTCTGCGGTGGTGGCAGACCACGAGTCTTTAATTGGAGTTGAGGCGTATGAGGAGCTGCATCTCGTCCGACTAGCCGATAGTGCAGACAATGATCCAACAGGCCCTGATCCCTCAGGAGACCCCATATTGAATGATTTATCTGAAAATTTCCAAGTATTTTTATGTACGTTACCATATACATACAAGATTCAATTGAAGGAAGATGAAAAGCCTGTGATTCATGCGCCGAGACATGTGCCGGCGCCATTAAGAGATAAACTAAAGACAGAGTTAAAGAGAATGACTGCCTTGGGTGTCATTAAACATGTTGAAACCCCTACAGACTGGGTTAATTCCATGGTCTGTGTAAAGAAGCGTAATGGGGACCTAAGAATCTGCATAGTTCTGGAGGATTTGAATCTCAATATTAAAAGGGAACACTACCCTATACCAAAAAGGGAGGAGATAACGTGTGAAATGGCAGGAGCAACCTGTTTCAGCAAATTGGATGCATCTCAAGGCTTCTGGCAATTGAAGCTAGATAAAGAAAGCACCAAAACGTGCACATTCAACACACCCTTCGGGAGGTATTGGGCTGGATTCTCCACTCCCCCATGCCAAAATCGTGTTCGGCGATGGGGTGGAGAATCAGCTTTGATGCCAATATCGGGAGCGGCACAAGTTTTTAGGGTTACGCCGCGCCATTTATTCATGGCCTCAGGGCATTGCCTGAGGCCTGCCCCGTGATGCTCCATTCCCGACTGGCCGAGTTCCCGACACCCTCTCACACACACTCATCCTCTCTCTCACACACACTAACTACCCCACACACTCATCCCCTCACACAACCACCCCCCATCACACACTCACCTTCCTCTCATTCACTCAACTCCCCTCTCTCACAAACACTCACCCCTCTCAATCACACACTCTACCCCCTCTCTCATATGTCATGATATTCAGGTAAACATCATAGCACATACATACTGATGGACAGATCAACGGACCAATCAACACACACACAACACCACAGCCAATCACAGGCAAGAGCATACACAGTACAAAACAGGGAACACAACACTTCTTGAGCATTCCAGCAGGAGACAGCTCAGGGCACAGAGCTCATAGCAAGCCACTCAGACATCCACCATGTGCTGAGTGCCACTCCAAGATAGCATTAGGAAAAAGTCCACAGATTCTAGGGTTATGATCGAACCTCAGTAACCAGTTTACCACTGTAAATAAATGTTAGCAATAAAACTGAGTTGTACCATTCGCAACCGTGTTGGTTCTTCTGTGTAGCAGAGTACCCAACACATCATCATACACACACCCCACCTCCTCTCTCACACACACTCACCCCTCTTTCTCTCGCTCAGAGGCCCGCTTGGTCTCCACTCCGAGGATGGTTCCTGGATGGTTCCTACTCACTCTGAGGGTTGCTCTGGACCACTTGACCATTCCCCCCATGCCATCACACTCCAATACTCACTCTGAGTTCCATTCAAAGCCCTCTCTTCCTATCACTCTGCTCTCCTCATTTGCCTAATCGGATAAGCAGCTCATGCAGCATTTTTCAAATGTTACAAACATGCCTGTCTTGCCACAGACCCGTTGGGAGGCTCCCACTGATTCCCTGGGTTCCATGGACCCGGGTTTGGGAATCCCTGACCTAGAAGAAGAACAGGCACTTGAAAACACAATGACCTGCAAGTTCCCCTCAAAGTGACATATCATCCTGACGTGTAACCACATCACTGTCCCTTCACCATTGCTAGGTCAAAAATTTGGAAAATTCAACAACACTGATGGATAATGTGAATTATACAAGTGTACTGGTTCAAGAAGGTGGCCATCATCTCGGGGACAAACATGGATGGACAATAAAGGCGCAGTGCTCGCATCCCATGGACAAATAAAACAGGTTACGAGGGCGGAAATAAAGAGTTTTTCTTTCACAGGATATGGGCATTGTTGGCTCGGCCAGCATTTATTGACCATTCCTTTTTAAAACAATTTTACAATTAAGGGTCAATTTTAGCATGGCCAATCCACTTACGCCGTACATCTTTGGGTTGTGGGGGTGAGACCCACGCAGACACAGGGAGAATGTGCAAATTCCACAGTGACCCGGGATCGAACCTGGTCCTTGGCGACATGAGGCAGCAGTGCTAACCACTGGGCCTCCATACCGCCCTTTATTGACCATTCCTAATTGCCCTTGAGACGGTGGTGCTGAACCGCCTTCCTGAACCGCTGCTATCCATGAGGTGTAGGTACACCCACAGTGCTGTTAGGGAGGGAGTTCCAGGATTTTGACTCAGTGATGGTGAAGGAACAGAAGCACGGAATCCGGATTGATACTCTGCAGAGTAAAGGTTACGACGCACCCTTGGTGTCAGGATATCTGTATCTTTTGCCATTCGTTTAAATCCAAACATTTATTCCGCTTTATTGGCCCGCTAAAAGTTAGAAACAGTCAAATATGACACAAGAAATGCTATAAAAAAAACAAAGTTGAAATTTGCAACAGGGTTGTTTTTTCTGTTATCTAAAATGGTTGGATAGTTTGGGAACGGATGCAGAATGTGGGAATTAATTCTTCATTCTTAATTGTACTCTGAAATATATGCTGGGTGTCAACAGCAGGTGGAAGTGAATTTCAGTGAGTCCAGATATCAGCAGAGACAGCCTTAATGTGGAAACCTCTCACAAATAGTAGGAAATAGCATATAAAGGTCCCAAGAGGAGTAAGAAGTGAGAAGATTTAATGAAGCAAATTACTTGGAGAATGTTCCCATATCAATCAATATAACCTTTTGCTTTTGTTACCAATCCATACTCAGCTACTGATTTTACCTCTGGGCTGAATTGGCCTCTCTTCAATAAATCATTATGAAACATAATTGTTGAAATTCTGTTTTTTTTAAATGAAATAACTACGGTCCATGGCAGAGAGTAAAATGAGCAAAATATATGTCAATTTGTTTCCCAATGGTAACATCTTAGAGACAGCACTTTTTGGCTGTTTTTGTTCTGATCAGTCTTGTGGGGTGTTTGCGATAGGTGAAATTGGGCCTTGCCAGGGTCATCCGCCTCTGCTCCGCTGCGTGCAGGAGGGTCTCCAGCTCGGCGTCAGTGAAGTTGCTCTCCTTGCTGCCATCTTGTTGGCTGGGATGGTAAGTGTGTAGGGAGTGAGGTGTGTATATGCGGCTGCAGCTTGTCAGCCTCCAGCCTCCGAAACCAATGAATCCGGCAACGTCTCTCATTAGAATCGATTGTGTTGTTCCACGTGGCACCGGTGCTAGCCCCTTAACAGTGACGGAATTGGTCCAGATGTGGTGCCTATTTTGCTGTTGTGAAAGTTCACGAATTCTGTGTCTCAGAAACGGAGAATTCTGTGTCTCAGTTAACTCTCATCATGTTGTTGGTTGTTTTTAGATTTGCTAATTGCAAACAGAGCAACAGGATTAGACCAATCAGCACTTCAAACCTGTTCCGCCACCATTCAATTAGATCACAGTTGATCTGCAATTTAAATCCACTTTCCAGCCTTGGATCCCATAATCCTTAATATCTCTTTGCCCAATAAAGATCTGTCAAAGACAGATAACCCTTTAATAATCTCTTTACACCATCCAAAATGGTGAAACACTAACTCGTGGTGACTGGTAGTAGTAGTGGGGGCTGGGTTTGGCGGCTTGGAAGGGCGAGGGGGGTGGGGGGGGGGTGTGCAGGTGTGTGGGAAAGCGATGACGAACAAGAAATGAAGAAAGGAAATTAAGAAACACATAGCGCAGGCCTCTTCCTAACCAAACCAACCGTTTGTTGTCAAAATGCACATCATCCCATCCTGAAAGCTAAAACCCGGGAAACAGAAGCAGGGTAAAAGCTCAAGGAAGGCATTTAAAACGTTTTTATAAATGTATGATTCTTATGAAGCAAACAAATGTAATAAATCTTTTTATGATTGCCAATCTCCAGCTTTGAAGATGTTTTAGATTAATGTAGGATCTCATCAATATACCGTCGTGAATTGTTTGTAACGTATTGTGAGAGAAGTTGCTTTTCTCATGGGAGAGAAGGGAATATGCTTATGGCTCCCAAATCAGTGACCTGACCTTTCCTTTTTATTTATGTTAAATGGATCATGCTCAGGCAATGTGTTTCAAAGTGCCACTGTGTCCGCTTCCTGTATTTCATAATCCTCGTCCTAACAAATTTCACATTAACCCTTATATGGATGAATAACTGACACTGCCTGGAAAATACCATTGGAGAATAATTGTGGATGCACGAAGTGAGAGATTTAACTCTTTGGGCATGATTCCCCAAAAAATGACAATGGGCATGATCTAACGAAAAAAAGAGTCAGTTCTGGGCGGGATTAGCAGGGTGGTAACATCGGGAACGACCCCGCTATCTATCGGTACTGTTTTTTTTAGTGCCCTGGTGGCAAACCCCCCCCCCCTCATCCCCCAAGGCTGCACTCAGTGTAATTTCCTCTACTGAGGAGCCCCGGCAAGCAAGATGAGATAGGGACAACCATTTTTAAAGGCAGTTCCGATCTCTCTACCACTTGACACAACACCCAGACCCCTCCCTTCACACCCTATCTCACACGGGCAGGGCACCCCCGGGCCTGATCCCCGCATGGCAAAATGCCAGCCTGGCAGTGCTGCCCTGGGCATCTTGGCAATGCCAGGCTGGCCCCCAAGTGGCATTGCCAGGGTAGCCAGGTGGCACCGCAAGGGTGCCAGACTGGCATCTGCAGTCACAGGGTGCCACCCTGCCAGGAGGCCGACCACTCGGGGGCCTCTGATAGCCTCAGAGTTCCCCGCCAGTTACCTTTCCACCTGGTCCCCGTTTGTGGGAACCAGTACTGAACGGCGCCCGGTTGGGATAACCTCAGTGAGGCCACTAGATGCCGGACAGCCATTAGATCCAGCGCGGACATAGCTAAGTGGGTTCTTAAACTCACTTAACCGTGCGAGACTGGGTCCCGCCCATGGTGGGCAGGATTCAGATTGTGACGTCCTGCGAGACCTGACAAGGTCTCACGGAGCGTATCGACCGCCAAGATTCCTGGGGGAGGCCTCTCCCAGAATCTACTGGCCACATCTCGCCCTGGTTTCGGCGGGACGCCGCCGGTGGATCGCACCCTAAGTGTCATTTTGGGCTGGTTTGGCGGGGTGTTTCCCGCTGGCTTTCTGGGTGAGATACACACTGGTATTTACCCACACATAAACATTTATTTGGGGCTTGGTGAGTTTTTCTTCCTCCACTCCCCCAAAAATTCCCAGTGGCATAGCTTCATCATGCCACCTTCTGCAAGACACTGGGCAAACCTAATTGACCCATGTTGCACCCTCACCGCCTTCAATATAGATCCATCTCCAAAATGGTTACAAACTCACATTGGCAACTCCTTAAGAGACCATTGAGTTCTAAGGGGCACCATAACTACATGCTCCAGCTGTGCACTTCCTCTGCATCCCCCATCCAGGCTGCTTTGGGCTGGCTAGGAGGTTTTGCCTTCCCATCTTCAGACTTAAGGACCTCTTAACTTCTGCTTCTGCGACAAAAAGTCAAAGGTTCCCCAAGTTAGATTATCAGTCTGCTACGCTCAGCCTCCAGGGCATCAATTCAGCTGCCAACAATCTGTCAGGGTCCTTTTAAATGGATTGCCGTGAACAGCTTCCAGTTCATTCTCTGTCCCTGGATGTCCTGCCTTTCATCATCGGTGGTGAGTGCTGCCCGCCTACGATTGTTCCTTGCAGTTGTTCGGCTTCCCATGGGATGGTCATCACTTGGCCGCAAGGCACTTTATCCAACAACTTTAAAAGGTGGGAGCCGGTGATTCGCGCATTTCTAGGTTGAACTTCCATCCCACGAAGAAGCATAAAATTCACCCCCAATTGTCTAAAGCTTTGATGAGCTCCAAGTGCCGCACCTTAACCATGCAAGAACACCATGCAACAGCCTTGAAGCAGAAGGATAGAAAAGAACAGACGTTCCAGCACAATACTGATCAATGCAATCAAAAGAAACCTATAGCATTAGTGCAGATGGGTTTTGGCAAATTCAAACTGAGCACCACATCAGCATGATCATAAGCAGATTCCATTGTATACTGTTGAAATTAAAAGTAGAAAATGCTGGAGATATTCCAGCAGGTCAGCCAGCATCTGTGGAGAGATACAGGGCGGGATTCTCCGAAATGGAGGCAGAGTGTTGGCGCCATCGTGAACGCCGTCGAGGTTCACGACGGCCCAAAACGGCCCCTTTCACGACCGATTCAGGGCCCGATAATGGTCTAGGAGCGGCGCCGCGTCATTTACACGCGGCCGCCATCGCATAACTGGCGCCAACCCGCGCATGCGTGGTTGCCGTCCTCTCCGAGTCCGCCCCGCAAGAAGATGTCAGACGGATCTTGCAGGGCTGTGGAAGAAAGGAGGTCCTCCTTCAGAGAGGACGGCCCGACGATCGGTGGGCACCGATCGCGGGCCAGACCCCATTTGAGGCCCCCCCCCCGGTGCAGGATCCCCCTCCCACCCCCCGCAGGCTGCCCCCCAGCTTTCCCGCGCTATTCCCGCCGGCAGCGACCAGGTGTGGACGGCGCTGGGGGGAACCCGCCGTTTTGGGCTGGCCGCTTGGCCCATCCGGGCCTGAGAATAGCAGGGGTGCCGGAGAATCGCCATTTTGGGTGTCTCGGGCGATTCTCCGGCCTGCGCCGCGCGGAACTCGACGGGGCCGTTCTCACCGTTTGGGAGAACCGCGGGAGGGCGCGGACTGGCGTCGCGGGAAAATCTGCCGACCCAGGCAATTCTCCCAACCGGCGCGGGAGCGGAGAATCGCGCCCACAGAGTTAATGGTAGGGATTTTCCGCTCCCTCCAAGCCACAGATTTTTCCACAGCAGATACAATGAGCTATTGGGCACTGGTGGGATCTTCTGGCTCTGCCAAAATCTATGAGTATTTGTGTGACTTGCCCACCCTCCGGCCAGGGGTCCACATTGGGGAGCCCGGAAGATTCCGCCGGCGGGAGGGATGATCCCATTCAAAATGATGCACCTTTATCAGAACTGCTTCCAAGGAACTGCCGGACTCCACTCTCAGCGACGGGACCACTTCCAATTTCTTTTGGAAATTGCACCCTAACTGGGGCCTTAATTGTTCTAATTGGCAGACCAACTGCATGGCACTGACTTTGTTCCCTGACATGACCTGGGAACTCTCCAGAACATTGGGGAACTATCCTGCTGTGGCTTCTCACTACTTTCCTGGTCCCCCGCCTCCAAGGACATCTGAACACAATTATTTCCGATACATCAATAATTAAACAAGAAAAGAAAAAATGGCATCTTTCACAATGTCAAGATGTCCCAAAGTCCTTCACAGCAATGATGTGCTTTTCAAATGCAGGCACTGTTGTAATGCAGGGAGATGTGGTTGCCAACTTGTACATAGCAAGATCCCACAAAGAGCAACATGATTATGACCAGATAACCTTGTGATTGTGATCAGATAGCATGATTTCTTTCTGCGATATTGGTTGAGGGATCGCAGTGGATAGGATGTTGGGAAGAATTGCCCTGACTCTTCTTTGAAACAATACCAGGGGATCTCTTGCACTCGCTTGAGAGGATAAATAGGGCCTTGGCTTGATGCATTACCTGAAATACGACACGTCTGATAGTGCGGCACTTCCTTGGTACTCTATTCGAGTGTCAATCTGGTTTTTGTGTGTAGATTCATGGAGAGGGATTCAAATCCACAACTTTCTGACCCAGAGGTGGGTTTGCTACCGCTGAGCTTGCCACAGCCAACACTGGAAGGACTGCAGATAGCTGCAGTGGAACTCCCATTCCAGTAACATATTGAGATTTCGTAGTTAACTGTGCCCTAGCTGACTCTGAAGAGTTTGAAGGAGTTTCACATATAGTAATGCATAAAAATGTACAGCAGCGGAAAAGGCTATTTGGCCCAACAACCCCATGCTAGCGTTTATGCTCCACACAAACCTCCTGGCTTTTTAACTTTGTCTCAGTCTACCAACATATGTTTTTCTCCCTTGAGCTTATCTAACTTCCCCTTATATGCTTCATTTAATATGGGAAAAAAAATCCCAAAGTATTTTTTCGCAAAGGAATGTCATGGCCATACAGTGGATGCGGAGGCTTACTCAATATAAAACTCCCATGATTTGCTAATTAAAAAAACAACCTCCTGCTGCTAATGCTGTTCCCACAATTTACAGAAAATTCCAATCCCTCTGCCAGCAGAAGAAATTATCGTAATTCATGAATCTGTTGCAAATTTCATTTATGGTAACATGAATGACTGCAAACCTTTTAAACTGCTCTCTAGTTACTGAACCTTCTTCAGACCTCGAATAAAATGGACATTCAATTGGTCCCTATCGAATAGGTTTTATTTATTTGCACACTTTGCATGCTGGCTGAAAAGCATCTTGCCTGGCGTTGCTGCCAAAAGTGATTGACAATAGTTCCTGTGGGATCTGTCATTTAAAAGTAGAGATTATAAATGCACTAATGTGAATAGGACCTGTTGAGGCTTGAGCATGATTGAACCTGGCTGTAAAATTCAACCTTCAGATTTCCTCATGATTTGTAAATACAAAAGAAACAATCCTTTGCTTTTCCAACTCTTGTTTATCTGACAGTGGCAGCATCCGTGTCCACAACCCAAGCAAAGTCATAAAAGAGCATTTGTCTATAAATAACTCGTGATGAGAGCCTCAAGGTCACAAGGATCAGAACCCGAACAACATTAATAATAATAATAATAATAATCGCTTATTGTCACAAGTAGGCTTCAATGAAGTTACTGTGAAAAGCCCTTAATCAATTCTTTCATTCCATTAACTGCTACTTTAAAAAAACTTTGGCATATGATTAAAGCGAATTAGATGTTGGTGGAGCAGTACTGTATTTTGTTACGTATCCGTTTTTAAGCAGGTTGTCTATGTAAAGCCAAACACTTTCACCCTTTTATGCAGCGGCAACTCATTTCTTATTAGAGCTGAAACTCAGCCTTTCTGCCGCTTTTGTGCAATGGCTGAGTGTCTGGATGGAAATACTTACCTCACAGTGCACCATTTCACAGGTGAATGTCACTTTTCCCACTGACATGTTTGAGAAAAAAGGCCGAGACAGCACTGTGAAATCCTCATGGATACATAAAGATGTGTTCCTGTAAACGCTGATTTCTGGGATGGTGAGGAGAGGCTGAGGACTCTAAAGGCCTACATTCCCTAGAATTTAGGAGAATGAGAGGTGATTTCATTGACACAAATGAAAATCTTTAGAGAACTGCTTCTTAGAATCCTTACAGTGAAGAAGGAGGCCATTCGGCCCGATGGGCACCGATCCTCTGAAACAGCACTCCACCTAGGTCCACTCCTCCATCCCATCCCTGTAACCCCGTAACCCCACCTAACCTACATATCTTTGGACACAAAAGGGCAATTTTAGCATGGCCAAGCCATCTAACCTCACATCTTTGGACTGTGGAAGGAAACCAGAGCACCTGGAGGAAACCCACGCAGACACGGGGAGAACGTGCAAACTCCACACAGTCACCCAAGGCCGTAATTGAACCCGGGTCCATGGCCCTGTAAGGAGGCAGTGCTAACCACTGTGCCACCTCTTGAGAAACTTGATAGGGTAGATGGCTGGAAGTCGAGAACTAGGGGCCACAACCTCAGGATATCGGGTCAACCATTCAAAACTAAGATGAGGAGAAATTTATTAATTCAAGGTGCTGTGGATCTTTGGCATTCTCTGCTGCAGAGGGTTGTGGATGCTCTGCCAGTGAGAGTAGGACTGAGATTGATAGATTTTTTGCGACTAATGGGATGAAGGGATATAGGGATAGCAGAGTAAGGTAGAGGATTAACAATGATTATACTGAATGGTGGAACAGGCTCAAGGGAGAAAATGGTCTTCTACAGTTCCTATTTCTCATGTTATTGATTAATCCCTGCCTCTCCACATACAGATTAATTCTGTGTCTCCGAATTGCTACCAATAGTTTCCCCACCCTGAGGTTAGACTGACTGGCCTTTAGTTTCTTGGTTTGTCCCTTCCTTCCTTCTTGAATAATGGTACCACATTGGCTATCCTCTAGTCCTCCGGCACCTTGCCTGTGACCAGAGAGGAATTGAAAATGATTTCCAGCTCCCTTGCGATTTCTTCCTTTGCCTCACTCAACGACCTGGGATATCTTTCATCTGATCCTGGAGATTTGTCTACCTTTAAGCCTGCCAGACCACTCAGAACCTCCTCTCTATGTTAATCACTTTAATTTTATTATAGTCCTTCACCTGGTTTCCATTCCCACACTGTCCCTCTCACATAAAGTATTAATTTAGAACCCTACCTACATCCTCCGGCTCCACACTCTAATTACCACTGTGGTCCCTAATGGGTTCCACTCTTTCCCGTTACCCTTTTACCCTTAATGTACTTGTAAAACAAGTACATCGGGGGCTGGTTTAGCTCAGTTGGCTGGACAGCTGGTTTGTGATGCAGAGTGAAGCCGCAGCGCTGGTTCAGTTCACGAGGTCATTCATGAAAGCCCACCTTCTCAACCTTGACCTTCGCCATAGGTGCGGTGATCCTCAGGTTAAATCACCACCAGTCAGCTCTCCCCCTCAAAGGGGAAAGCAGTCTATGGTCATCTGGGACTATGGTGACTTTACCTTACTTATAAAACAACTAAGGATTTTCCTTTATTTTAACTACCAGTATCCTTTGATGTCCTCTTTTCGCTCTCCTAATTTCCTTTTTTATTTCCCACTTGCACATCCTACACGCCTCTAGGGCTTCTGCTGTTTTGAGCCATTGATATCTGTCATAAGCCTCCCTTTTTGTTCTGTCCAATGCTGTATATCCCTTGATATCCAGGGTTCGCTGTTGGTCGCACCCTTTTCCTTGATTGGAACATACTGGAACATACTGACCCTGTGCTCTCCCTATTTCCTTCTTGAATGCGTCCCACTGTTTTGACACAGATTTACCTAAAAATGTCAGCTCCGAGCCCACTCTGGCCAATCATATCTGAGCTTATTAAAATTGGCCTTCCCCTCGTTTCAAAATCTGATCTCAGGCCCATCCTTGACCCTTTCCATTACAATCTTGAATCTGACGGAGTTAGAATTTGCACTGTCTGCAAAATGTTCCCCCACTGATACTTCAATCACTTGCCCAGCTTTGTTACCAAAAATGAAGTCCAGGACCGCCCCCTCTCTTGTAGGATCTTCTATTTACTGGCTTAAAATGTTCTACTGGATGCATTTTAAGAATTCCTTTCCCACTAAACCTTTCACACTATGGCTACCCCAGTTAATATTGGGAAATGTGAAATTCCTCGCTATCACTACTCTATTACTTTTACATTTTCCGAAATTTGCCTACAAATCTGCTCTTCTATTTCTCTCGGACTGTTTGGGGGCCTATAGAAGACTCCCAGCAACGTGATTGCTCCTTTTTGGTTTTTAAGTTCTTCCCATATAGCTTCAGTTGAAGAACCTTCTAAGATGTCATCCCTCCTTACTGCTGTAATTGATTTCCTGATCAAAATTATGAACCCTCCTCTTTTACCTCCTTCCCTGTCTTGCCTGTCTTGCCTGAAGATCCTGTATCCTGGAACATTGAGCTGCCAATCCCCAGTCTCTCTCAGCCATGTCTCAGTGACGGCAATGACATCATACCCCCATGTTTAATTTGTGCCCTCAATTCATCTGCCTTGTTCGTCAGACTCCTCGCATTAAAATAAATACTGTCCAATCTTTCCAAACTCCCTTCTGACTTAACTGGTCTAGACATTCTATGCCATCCTGACTCCATTGATGTCTCTTCTAATTTCAGCTCTGCATTTATCTCTGCTGAACCTTCTCTCAGGATCCCAGGCCGCTGCCAAGTTAGTTAAACCCGACCCAACAGCACTAGCAAACCTCCCTGCAAGGATACTGGTCCCATTTTCATTCAGGTGCAAACCATCCACCTTGCTCAAATCCCACCATCCCCAAATACAGTCCCAATGTCCTAGAAATCTAAAGCCCTCCCCCTGCACCATTTGTCCAGCTACGTACTCATCTGGGCTAACCTCCTATTTCTGTACTCACTAGCACATGGCACCCAAAGTAAAAATAATAATCCTTATTGTCACAAATAGGCTGACATTAACACTGCAATGAAGTTACTATGAAATGCCCCTAGCAGCCACATTCTGACACCTGTTTGGGTACACCAAGGGAGAATTCAGAATGTCCAATTCACCTAACAGCATGTCTTTCAAGGCTTGTGGGACGAAACCGAAGCACCCGGAGGAAACCCATGCAGACATGGGGAGAATATGCTGCCTCCAAACAGACAGTGACCCAAACCAGGAATCAAACCTGGGACCCTGGAGCTGTGAAGCAGCAGTGCTACCCATTGTACTGCCTTCTGGGTCCTGTTTTTTTAATCTACTTCCTAGCTCCCTTAAGTTCTGTTGTCGGGACCTCATCCCTTTTTTCTTTTCTGGAAGCAAATTCATCAGTTCTTTTTGTCAGCAAAGTGTTATTGAAGATGGTGACAGCCAGTGAATGCTCGGTAATGGCCACACTGAAGTATTAATGATTGACTCAATCATTGCAAGCTTGTTGAGTTATTTGCTAGGAAATTACTGCTGTTCATTCATGTTTCTTATGGATTAAAACCGTTTCCATAGCTGCACCTTTTTCACCCTGACATGGAACCAATACAATGTCAGAGCATATTAGTAGCTCAAAGAATAATGAGGTCAGAATGAGGTCAATTAGGAACAGCACTTTATAACTAAGGTGGGATTAATACACCATTAACCCAAGGCAATAAGTGGTGCTGCAGACAGGAGGCTTAGGGTCAAGTTAAATTGCAGCTTACAACCAGAGACTGTTTCACCCTGAAATGTACAGCAAATCAAAGTTAAAAACAGAAGAAAAAATAAATGAAAGGACTCTGTTCAGTCCACCATCCTGTTGAATATTTCACCTCACTGTTATCCAGTATCTGGCTGATCATTTCAAATGTTCAGTACTGAGTAAACATAGCGGTATAGGTCGAAATGCAGCTAGCATCAAGTTCGGTTGAAGCTAAGGCTTGGGAGTGCTACTTGACCAATCAAATATGGACATGATGAAATATGAGACCTTGATGTCTGTAGACAGCTGAAGTCAATCCACCTGGTGATCAGCACAATGTGCCCACAGAATGAAACTGATGGTGAGCAAATTTGTCACATCCAATGCTGAATGGATACACAAAAGCATTGAGGACTCTGTGGAGGTGGTCAGCACTACTGCCTCAGTGTGAGGGGCCCGGATTCAATTCAGGCCTTGGGTGACTGTCTCGGTGGAGTTTACACATTCTCCCGGTGTCTGTGTGCCCGTGTCTGCGTGGGTTTTCTTCGGGTGCTCTGGTTTCCTCCCGCAGTCCAAAGATGTGCAGGTTAGGCGGATTTGCCATGCCAAGTTTCCCCTTCCTGTCCAAAGATATGCAGGTCAGGTGGGGTTACAGGGATAGGGCGGGGGAGTGGGCTTAGGTTGGGGTTCTTTTGGATGGTTGGTGCAGACTTGATGGGCCGAATAACCGCCTTCTGCACCATAGGGATTCAATGGAGGTAGAATCCACAAAGAATGCAGCCGATAAGTATACTACAGGGACCGCAGTGGTTCTTGAAGGTGGCTCATTGCCCTCTTCTCAAGGGCAATTAAAGATTGCTCGTAGAAAAATATTTTTCACTGTACCTCGGTACACGTGACAATAAACAAATCCAATCCAATCCAAGTGCTGGAATTGCCATTGACGCTGACAGGCCATAAAACACTAAACAAACCAGCAGGACTAGAAGTTGGAGGAGGAAGTGGAAGTGTTTTGAAGCAGGTAGACAATGTGCGTTTGAGGAACTAGCATCTATTGCACTCAAAGGGAACAGTCCAGTACACCTCACTGAATACACAAAACTTGAAGGACAAGAACGATCGATGTTGGCTCTTATGGTCAACAAGAAGAGGAGCAAAGAGAAGGCAGAATCAGCAGCTTCAAATCACAGAATTGTTATGGTGCAGAAAGAGGCCATTTGGCCCATCATGAATGCACCAGCTCTCCAAACATTCAACTATGTACTGATCAGCTGTAGTGTGATTGTACATGAAGCGAATCATCAGCCACAATGCAGTAAGTTACTCATCCTATTCTGAAACTAAAATTTGAACCATGAATTGAATTGAGAAACTATCTTCCAGCCATCTCGTGAAGTGAGGAGGGACGTGCCATGGAGCACACCTGTGGCAAGAACTTGCATCAGGAGTCTGAACATGGGGGGTGATGTGCTGCCATTACCACATGGTTCTAGCTGACCAAGAGACTCACTCGCTCCTACTTCCTCATATTAGAAAATATCTAGAGTGATAGTCAATTGTGTAATCCTAGAGAAAATGAAATTGGAAATCAAACTGGACATAGATGTACCTTAAAGACAAATTCTGCTTTGTGTGTGTGGTAGTATGTATTGGGGGTCATGTGGGACTGGAAGCCCTAATGTCATTGGCTGACAGATCCCGGGTCCTGGTTGGCCGTTGACCTCAAGCTCCGCCCTGAAGGCGAAGTATAAGAAGCCGGAGTCCTCCCCCGCAGGCCAGTTTATTATCGGGCTGCTGGGGAACAGACACGCTTAATAAAGCCTCATCGACTTCACTCTATTCGTCTCATGGAGTCTTTGTGCGCTACAATTTATTAAGCGTGCCTAAAAAGGACTATGGAGCTCAGGATCATTCCAGAATGCCTGAGGATCAGCCCCCACGCAGTGAATGCGGCAGCAGCCTTCAAACACTGGCAGACTTGCTTCGAGGCCTACCTCAGACCGACCACCGGCCGGGTCTCAGACGAACAAAAACTGCAGGTCCTGCACTCGAGGGTGAGCACGGAGATTTTCACCCTCATTGAAGACACCGACGATTTCCAGACGGCGTTCGCAGCACTGAAAAGTCTCTATGTCCGCCCAGTTAACCAAATCTACGCTCGCTACCAGCTCGCGACGAGACAGCAAGCTCCCGAAGCATCGATGGACGAGTTCTACGCCGCGCTACCCGCGCCTACGGCCCCGACCGCGCGGCAGGCCATTGGGCCCCGTACGTACCCGTCGCGGCAAACCCCCCCCCCCCCCGGACACCCCACAGGCTTCCGCGGGCCAAACCCCGAGTCGCACCGGGGGCGCCCGCTGTTATTTCTGCGGCCAGGCGAAGCACCCCCGACAACGCTGTCCGGCCCGCGCAGCCATCTGCAAAAGCTGCGGGAAAAAGGGCCACTATGCGGTGGTGTGCCATACCGCATGGTCGCCGCCGTCCCGGGGCCACAGGGAGCCCTACAGGCAGTCTATGCCTCCTAACCCCCCCAGCACGCCATGTGCGACCCGCAGGCGCAGCCGCTCTGGGTCCCGACCACCGCGGCCCCGGGAGAACTGGGAGCCCTGCACGCCGCCTACGCTCCCCAACCCCCCTCCCCGCAGTCTATGTACAACCCGCCGCCGGCGCTCCCGATTTGGGTGCCGGCCAACACTCTCCACGGAGAGGAATGGGTCTTTCATGTCCCGAACGCCACCCTCACCCGCGCCCCACGCCTGTCCCGCCGGCGCCGCCGACCTGGGCCCTCACCCCGCGCCCCACGCCTGTCCCGCCGGCGCCGCCGACCTGGGCCCCGACTGCCGCTGTCCCCGGCAAGGGAGCTCCGCACGGTCCCAGCGCTCGCGGCCCCACGCCTGTCCCGCCAGCGCCACCGACCTGGGCCCTCACCCCCGTCCCGCGCCCCACGCCTGACCCGCCGGCGCAACCTACCTGGGCCCGGACCGCCGCTGTCCCCGGCGAGGGAGCTCCGCACGGTCCCAGCGCTCACGGCCCCACGCCTGTCCCGCCGGCGCCGCCGACCTGGGCCCTCACCCCCGTCCCGCGCCCCACGCCTGACCCGCCGGCGCAACCTACCTGGGCCCCGACCGCCGCTGTCCCCGGTGAGGGAGCTCCTCGCGCTCCTTGCGCTCGCGGCCCCACGACTGACCCGCCGGCGCCGCCGGCTTGGGCCCCGACCACCGCTGTCCCCGGTGAGGGAGCTCCGCGCGGTCCAAGCGCCCGCGGCCCTGGCGCTCGCAGAGAGGGAGCTCCGCGCAGTCCTAGCACCCGCGGCCCTGGCGCTCGCAGTGAGGGAGCTCCGCGCGGTCCTAGCGCCCGCGGCCCAGGCGCTCGCAGTGAAGGAACTCCACGCGGTCCTAGCGCTCCCCAGACCCCCCAGCACACCATGTGCGACCCGCAGACGCCGCCATTTTGGGCCCTGACCACCACGAGGGGAGGAGGGGCGCCGCCATCTTGGACCGCCCCCGACCTGTACGACACATGGGGGCGGCCATTTTGTCCACCCCCGACGCCATCTTGTGACCCCTCAGCCACGTGCGATGTATGGGGGCAGCCATTTTGTCCATCCCCGAAGCCATTTTGGACGGCAACAACGGACCCCACCCCACTACTACAACCATGGCTCGCTTCGGTTACGCTCGATCAGGCTCGGCCCCGGACTCTCCAGACGACGACGACAACGGTCCTAATTAACGGCCACGAGACGCCATGCCTAGTCGACTCCGGAGCACGGAAAGTTTTATACACCCCGACACGGTAAGACGCTGTTCCTTAACTACCTACCCCAGCGCACAAAAGATTTGCCTAGCTGCAGGATCCCACTCCGTACAGATCCAGGGATTCTGCATAGTTACCCTAATGGTACAGGGGAGGGAATTCAAAAACTACCAACTTAACCTCCTTCCCCAACTCTGTGCCCCCACCTTGCTGGGCTTAGACTTCCAATGTAACCTACAGAGCCTTACGTTTAAATTCGGCGGCCCCATACCCCCACTCACTATCTGCGGCCTCGCTACCCTCAAGGTGCAACCCCCGTCCTTGTTTGCAAACCTCACCCCGGATTGCAAACCCGTCGCCACTAGGAGCAGACGGTACAGCGCCCAGGACCGGACCTTCATTCGGTCCGAAGTCCAGCGGCTACTAAAGGAGGGCATAATCCAGGCCAGCAATAGTCCCTGGAGAGCGCAGGTGGTAGTAGTGAAGACAGGGGAGAAACAAAGGATGCTCATTGACTATAGCCAGACCATCAACAGGTACACACAACTAGACGCGTACCCTCTCCCCCGCATATCCGACTTGGTCAATCGGATTGCCCAGTATAAAGTCTTCTCCACCGTGGACCTCAAGTCCGCCTATCATCAGCTCCCCATCCGCCCAAGTGACCGCAAGTACACAGCCTTCGAGGCAGACGGGCGATTATACCATTTCCTACGGGTCCCTTTTGGCGTCACAAACGGGGTCTCGGTCTTCCAACGGGAGATGGACCGAATGGTTGGTCAACATGGGTTACAGGCCACGTTCCCGTACCTCGACAATGTAACCATCTGCGGCCACGATCAGCAGGACCACGACGCCAACCTCCAAAAATTCCTCCAGACCGCCAAAGCCTTGAACCTCACGTACAACGAGGACAAGTGCGTTTTTAGCACCGATCGGCTAGCCATTCTGGGCTACATAGTGCGCAATGGGATAATAGGCCCCGACCCCGAAAGTATGCGTGCACTCATGGAATTTCCCCTCCCGCACTGCCCAAAAGCCCTGAAACGCTGCCTGGGGTTCTTTTCATACTACGCCCAGTGGGTCCCCCAGTACGCAGACAAGGCCCGCCCCCTAATACAGACCACGACCTTCCCTCTGTCCACAGAGGCTTGCCAGGCCTTCAGCCGCATCAAAGCGGACATCGCAAAGGCCACGATGCGCGCCATCGACGAGTCCCTCCCCTTCCAGGTCGAGAGCGATGCCTCCGACGTAGCTCTAGCGGCTACCCTTAACCAAGCGGGCAGACCCGTGGCCTTCTTCTCCCGAACCCTCCACGCCTCAGAAATCCGCCACTCCTCAGTGGAAAAGGAAGCCCAAGCCATAGTGGAAGCTGTGCGACATTGGAGGCATTACCTGGCCGGCAGGAGACTCACTCTCCTCACTGACCAACGGTCGGTAGCCTTCATGTTCGATAATGCACAGCGGGGCAAGATTAAAAATGACAAGATCTTAAGGTGGAGGATCGAGCTCTCCACCTTTAACTATGAGATCTTGTACCGGCCCGGAAAGCTGAACGAGCCGTCCGATGCCCTATCCCGCGGCACATGTGCCAACGCACAAATTAACTGCCTCCAAACCCTCCACGAGGACCTCTGCCACCCGGGGGTCACTCGGTTTTACCACTTCATCAAGTCCCGCAATCTCCCATACTCTTTAGAAGAGGTCCGTACAGTCACAAGGGACTGCCACATCTGCGCGGAATGCAAGCCGCATTTTTTCAGGCCAGATGGAGCGCACCTGATTAAGGCTTCCCGCCCCTTTGAACGCCTCAGTCTCGATTTCAAAGGGCCCCTCCCCTCCACCGACCGCAACGCATATTTCCTTAATGTAGTGGACGAATACTCCAGCTTCCCTTTTGCCATTCCCTGCTCCGACATGACCGCGGCCACAGTCATTAAAGCCCTGAACAGCATCTTCACGCTGTTCGGTTACCCCGCATACGTCCACAGCGACAGGGGGTCCTCTTTCATGAGTGACGAGCTGCGCCAGTTCCTGCTCAGCAAGGGCATAGCCTCAAGCAGGACGACCAGCTACAACCCCCGGGGGAACGGGCAAGTAGAAAGGGAGAACGGCACGGTCTGGAAGGCCGTCCTACTGGCCCTACGGTCCAGGGATCTCCCAGTTTCACGGTGGCAGGAGGTCCTCCCGGACGCTCTCCATTCCACCCGGTCGTTATTATGTACAAGCACTAATCAAACGCCGCACGAGCGTCTCCTTGTCTTCCCTAGGAGGTCCTGCTCTGGAACGTCGCTGCCGACCTGGCTGGCGGCCCCAGGACCCATCCTGCTCCGAAAGCATGTGCGGGCACATAAGGCGGATCCGTTGGTCGAAAGGGTTCACCTCCTCCACGCAAACGCCCAGTACGCCTACGTGGAGTACCCCGACGGCCGACAGGACACGGTCTCCCTGCGGGATCTGGCGCCCGCCGGCACCACGCACACCCCCCCGACACCATCAACCCAACCGCCCCCCTTCCTGCCACCACCGCACCCCGCGACCGCCCCCTTCCCAGGAGGATCAGTTCCCCTCCCTTTTGCACCGACAGCTGAAACCGTGCGGCTCCCGGAGGCGACAACACTGGTACAAGCACCACCACCACCGCCGGGGCCGAGGCGATCGACACGGACGACCAGACCGCCCGACCGACTCGTGGCGTAGATGTAAAACAAAGATGGACTGTTCAATGAACATTTTGTTTTCCTATACCCTCTGTAAATAGTTGTAACAGGACGAAACTGTCCAATACTGTACTACCATGTGACTGTTCTATCCTCCCAGGACCATCCCTGTAAACCCTTACCACCATACGAAGCATCACCCCGCCGGGTTCAATTTTGACAAGGGGTGAATGTGGTAGTATGTATTGGGGGTCATGTGGGACTGGAAGCCCTAATGTCATTGGCTGACAGATCCCGGGTCCTGGTTGGCCGTTGACCTCAAGCTCCGCCCTGAAGGCGAAGTATAAGAAGCCGGTGTCTTCCCCCGCATGCCAGTTTACTATCGGGCTGCTGGGGAACAGACACGCTTAATAAAGCCTCATCGACTTCACTCTATTCGTCTCATGGAGTCTTTGTGCGCTACAGTGTGTATTTGATACACTGGGCGTGATTCTCCATCGGCCGACGCGTAAATTGGGAAAAGGGATTGGGTGAAGAATCGGGGGCGAAATTCTCCGGTATCGGCGCGATGTCCGCCGACTGGCGCCCAAAACGGCATCACGGCGCCCCAAAGGTGGCTCTGCATCTTTGGGGGCTGAGCCCCAACCTTAAGGGGCTCGGCCTGCACCGGACAAATTTCCGCCCCGCCAGCTGGCGGAAAAGACCTTTGGTGCCCCGCCAGCTGGCGCGGAAATGACATCTCCTGGCGTTGCATGCACGGGAGCGTTAGCGGCTGCTGACGGCATTCCCGCGCATGCACAGTGGAGGGAGTCTCTTCCGCCTCCGCCATGGTGGAGGCCGTGGTGGAGGCGGAAGGGAAAGAGTGCCCCTACGGCACAGGCCCGCCCGCAGATCGGTGGGCCCCGATCGCGGGCCAGGCCACCGTGGGGGCACCCCCCGGGGCCAGATCGCCCCGTGCCCCCCCCCCAGGACCCCGGAGCCCGCCTTGTCCCGCCGGTAAGGGAGGTGGTTCAATCTACGCCGGTGGGACAGGCATTTTAGTGGTGGGACTTCGGCAACCGGCGCGGCGCGATTCCCACCCCCGCCGAATATCCGGTGGTGGAGAATTCGGCAACTGGCGGGGGCGGGATTCACGCCAGCCCCCGGCGATTGTCCGACCCGACGGGGGGGTCGGAGAATCTCGCCCCGGGTTCTGACGTCGAAATCGCAGCGGGCACCGATTTCATGTCAAATCTAAATTCGCCGCCACCTCAACAGCGCCATCAATGCGTTCCGGAATGCCAATAAGTAAACGCCATTGGCGTGCCATTAGCGGACATGAACTCATATTCTCTGGGGCCTCCTTGATTCTCCGCCTCCGATGGGCTGAATTCCCGACGGCGCAGTTCACTTGTGCATTTAAAAATCGTGAATCCGGCGTCGTGACTGATGAGGGAGAGAAAGGAGATCGTACTCAGAGAGGCACGACCGTGGGCTGCTGGTCCGGACACTGGCCCAGGGGGCTGATGGGGGAATGGACCGTGTGGCCGGGGTGACCCCCCCCCCCCCCCTCCCCACGGGACTGGGGTAGTGTCCAGGCATGGAATGCCATTACCGCGGCCAGCAATGCAGCCATCTTGCAGCGCATCACACTGATCACCCACCTTGGCTCCTGGAGTGACACCAGCCGTATGGTGCCTCAACCCCCGCACCCCACCCTCCAGAAACTCCCTCCCCCACCTGCCGGCAGGGCAGACCACCCTGGGCAACACCCACTGTAGCCATTACGGGGCGCTGGACAGGGACCGCGGAGTGTACAGCTGGCAAGGGCAGCACCAGCCGATGCTACTTCTGGCAGCAGGGATGGGTGCCAGGGCCAGAGTCCCCACGGTGCCCGGTTGGGGGGGGAGGGAAACATGACGGGGCAGGGACCACCGTGCCAACCGGGGGCACCGTGTAGCCTGGTGGACTTGGTTGGGGACAGGGGTATGCACCATGCTAACATTCTGGCCTTTCAACCACTGCCGTAAATCAATATTGGAATTCAACCAGCAGTGGGGACCTTCCTACTAGTTGCCACAACCCTGGGGGATGCCCTGTGGCTGTACGAGCTGGTGCTGCACGAGGAGGAGGAGCATGCAGCAGCAGAGCATGAAGCAGCGGAACATGCGCCAGAGGAATAGAAGGCAGCTGCCCAGTGTGGAGAGCCGGACAGCCAACAGGCCGAGGAAGAGGAAGTGTCAAGGAGGCGCCGTATGAGGCCTTGTGTGTTCCGGCAGTGTCTGTCGTTCGAGGATCTGCCAGGCCGGGTATGCCATCGAAGACTCCAGCTGAGCAGAGGGACAGTGTGATATATCTGCAAGATCATGGCGCACCTGGCACCGTGGGGGAATTGAGGAGGACTTCCGGTCCCGGTGGCCGCCAAGGTAACGGTTGCCCTGAATGTCTACGCAACAGGGTCATTCCAGGCATCATGTGGGGACCTGTCCAGGATCTCACAGACCTTGGTGCACAGGTGCTTCCGCACCCTCATGGAGGCCCTATGTAAAAAGTCGGCACAATACATCCACTTCAATGTGGACCGAACCCAGAGTGTTGTAGGCATGCCGCATTGTGGCAACCTGCTGCATCCTTCACAACCTCCTGCAACAGAGGGGTGGCATACTGGAGGAGGAAGATAAAGGCCAGCCCTTCTCTGACAGGTAGGATGTGGGGAGGGGGGGGGGGTGGGGATCAACATCATATGGGGCCCAGGCAGGCACGGGACACTGCAAGATGTGTGTGCCAGTGCCAACACGCACGGGGCGCTCTGATCACCGACTAGGTGGGGGTAGGCCTGACCAAGGGCATGGACACCACATCCATCCCCCACCCCAACCACCCCCCCGACTGCAACCTCTGCCGTGATACATACCTGCGGGCCCTGGGTTGGCAGTAACACCAGGTCTGCTGCATGAGACGGAGGATGATGACAACCCGCTCTGCAATGAGCCCTGGTTCTCTGTATCGTATTACAACCCCTGACTCCTGCCCCGGGTCTCACTCTTCACCGTCCACCTTGGTAATCCCTTCCAGCATGCTAGTCATTCCATCACATGGTCCCATCGGATCTCTGCGTGACGGTGGTGGGGATAGTCGAGGGGGCTGTCATGATATTCAAACACACATCACAACACACACATCATGATAGACAGACCAACAGACCAATTAGCACACATAACACGACAGCCAATCACAGACAAGAGCAGACACAGTATAAGACAAGAAACACGACACCTCCTGGTCAGTCCATCTGGAGACAGGACAAGGCCAGGACCTCATTAACAAGACACTCACACAGTCACCACGTGCTGAGTACCAAGTCAGATGTGTAAATAACTAGTTGGAATAAAACTGCGTTGTACCAATCGCAACCGTGTTGGTTCGTCTGTACCTCAGAGCACCCAACACCACATTGGTCCACCCACAATGCCTGCCCATTCTCCCTCCACCCCTGCCCCCCATCCTCTCTTGCCAGCCCAGCTCAGCCCACACCTCATACCCATCTGACAAAGCACCGAGGCAGGTTGTAACAGTGTTCACAGGTGTTTAATGCACACAAATATTTGCGGATTTGTGCCATGGTCCCTATCACTAAACTATGCCCTGCCCCCATGCCAACTTGGCTGGTAGATAACTTCTTGACCTTCCAGGCCCTAAAGCTACATCTAGGTGGATCCCCAGATGGTACATCAGGAGTGGAGGTGGCCTGCCGTGATTCCCGCTCTGTCACCTGGTTCCCTGTTGGCGGGCGTCTTCTGGAGTGACCGGGCCTGAATGGGCCCGGCTGCTGCTCAGGTGTCCTAGGTGGCATGATGTTGCCCAGTACAGCCTGCTGCCTACAAGATGCACCAGGGACAGGGGGAGGGAATCCGAGGTGCTGCAACGCTTCAGCATCTCCCCTGCGTGAGTCACCGGCACAGGCACCATCTCTTCTTCCCTTGGGGTGCCCGAGGGCCCCTGGGTTACTCATGGGACAGGGGGAGCTAACCCACGACGCTCCCCCGCCACCTGGTGCTGCCAGTCCTGGAGGCCCACTCTGGTCACAACCAGGGTCTGCATGCTTGTGGGCATGGAGCACAGGGAGTGGACCATCTCCTTATGAGACTGCGCCACATCATCCCATTGACTGTGATACCACCTTCTAGGTTTGGATCACATCAGCCAATGACTGGGACAGGGCCACCTCCCTCTGCACCTGTGCCACGTCGGCCAGCACCTGGGCATGCCGGCGACGTTCTCAGCTGTGACTGGACCACGCTCAGTAGCGTCGCTGCACTTTCCAGGTGACTCTGACACATGGCTGCTCTGCGTCGGCAACCCTGTCCTGGTACTCGACCGGCACTGCCCGGCTTGAGCAAATTGATTGGCTGATGTCCAGTACTTTGTTGCTCCTCACAGCAATGACCAGGAACACAAAGTCTCAGTCAAAAACATTTTCTTGTTTAAAATGGTTTTCTTGGTGCATTTTTCTGCAAGTTGATTGCAAAATTTAACACAACAATCCAGCTTTACAGGAGCACGGTCTTCAGGAAAGCAAACAAAAAAGTGTTTGGCAAAGCTATTTTTGCTGGGGGAAGGTGATCAGAGAGAAACGTGCACTGTTTACACAATGAAGAAATCTCAGGCAAAATAGACAATGGGGAGTTCCAGCACAAATGTGTTGTGATATTGTTTGTGGCCTCCCCATGAGAAAACGTTCTCCAAACATTATTTTAATCAAACCTACGCCCCTTAAAACTATTTCCTCAGATTTACAGTATTTTGCCAGATTAAAAATGCCTTGAAAAGTGATGCCGTGAAAAGTGTATGTTGAAAATGTCTTGAAACAGACGGAATAAAAGAGAGAAAATAGAAAGGTAATGCTTTTCCGAGAAAAGCAGATTAATGAGATGCTTTCCCCTTCCCACTTTTTCAGAATGTTTGGTCCCAACGTCCCTTTGAATTTCCCAACAATTACAAATTTGGCCCAAATATTTTCTTCAGTGTTTGTCAGGATGAAAATGACTGTTTTCATTAATCCACAAATAATTCTGCAAAATATCAAAATTATAAATGGTAAAGTAGAATAAATTACACTGAGCTCTGTTGTATTCGCTTCCCTTATTTTGATTTCTATCGTACAACAAGAACTTGTATTTATATTGCACTTTTAATGTAATAAAACATCCCAAGATGCTTCGTGGGAGCATTATCAGAGAATTTACAGTGCAGAAAGAGACCATTCGGCCCATCGAGTTTGCACTGGCCCTTGGAAAGAGCACTCTACTTAAGCCCACACCTATTCCCATAACACAGTACCCCACCTAACCTTTTTGGACATTAAGGGCAAATTAGCATGGCCAGTCCAACTAGCCTGCACATCTTTGGGCTGTGGGAGGAAACTGGAGCACCCAGAGGAAACCCACATAGTCACGGGGAGAATGTGCAGACTCCGCACAGACAGTGACACAAGTCGGGAATCCAACCCAGGTTCTGGTGCTGTGAAGCAACAGTGCTAACCACTGTGCTACCGTGCCGCCCAAGAAGATTATTGGTTTTGCGATTGGTGCTTCAGCAGATATTTGATTAAGTCCTATTGCTCATATTTTCATTATTTTTCCAATTAAGCGGCAATTTAGCATGGCCATTCCACCTACCCAGCACCTCTTTAGGTTGTGGGGGTGTGACCCCTGCAGACACAGGAAGAATGTGCCAACTCCACAGGGACAGGAACCAACCTCCACACGGACAGGAACCCAGGGTCGGGATCGATCCCGGGTCCTCGGCACCGTGAGACAACAGTGCTAACCACTGTGTCACCATGGCACTGAGGTGCACAAGGAAATATTGGGGCAGATGACAGATGATACTGTGAAAGTAGGCATAGGGGGCGAAATTCTCAGTTATCGACGGAAAGTCCGCCGATCGGCGCAAAAAACGGCGCAAATCCGACTTGCGTCACGTCGGAAAAATGGGTCGATAGTCTCCGGCCCGAAATGGGCTAGCAGCGAAGTAACGGGATCCGCGCTTGCACAGTGGTTCCGCCGTGCAGCGTCATACGCGCTGCACGGCGTGACGGCTCATAAGGCCGCGCTGCTCCCCCCCACCCGACCGGAACACCCGACCGCAACACCCGACTGGATGGCTGGCCGCCGCTCAGCCCCGAGGTTCGAGGCACGCGATGTGGAGGCGCTCCTGGACGCGGTGGAGCAGAGGAGGGACGCCCTGTATCCCGGGCACGGCCGCAGAGTTGCCCCACGCCACAGCCGGCGTCTGTGGAGGGAAGTGGCAGAGGCCGTCACCGCTGTGGCCCTGACACCACGGACAGGCACCCAGTGCCACAAGAAGGTGAACGACCTCGTCAGAGCAGGCAGGGTGAGCCTCCCCATATCCCCCCTCCCACATATCCCCCCCTCCCCCATATCCCCCATATCCCCCCTCCCCCACATCCCCCATATCCCCCCTCCCCCATATCCCCCCTCCCCCATATCCCCCCTCCCCCATATCCCTCCTCCCCCATATTCCCCTCCCCCATATCCCCCCTCCCCCATATCCCCCTCTCCCCCATATCCCCCTCCCCCATATCCCCCATATCCCCCTCCCCATATCCCCAAAATCCCCCATATCCCCCTCCCCATATCCCCAAAATCCCCCATATCCCCCCTCCCCCATATCCCCCATATCCCCCCTCCCCCATATCCCCTCCTCCCCCATATCCCCCCTCCCCCCCATATCCCCCCTCCCCCATATCCCCCCCTCCCCCATATCCCCCCTCCCCATATCCCCCCTCCCCCATATCCCCCCTCCCCCATATCCCCCATATCCCCAAGTGAATCCAGCCCTAACCTTAACCTCTGCAATGCACGCGCAACCGATGGCGTGCATTCATATACCTGCCTAACAGTGTTGCCTTTTACCCCTGCCACCCCCCCCACCCCCCCACAGGAGAAGCGCGCACACAACAATAGGGAGCATGTGAGGACTGGAGGAGGCCCCGCTGATGAGAGGCCACTGACCGAACACCAGGAAAGGGCCCTGGAACAGGCTGGCAGACCTGGGGACCGGGAGGTTGCTGATGCAGAGGTCGGGGGCATACTAGCAAGTGAGCCACTGACAGCCCATCCCCATATCCCCCCTCCCCTATATCCCCCTCCCCCGTATCACCTGATCACTGCCTGATGTCTAACCATGCATGCTTCATTGTGTATCGCAGGACCAAACGTCCAGGCACCCATCCCCGCAGATGCAGACCGCCCGCAGGATGCCCCTCGGAGACCACGGGAAACGGAGAGACCCGCACCCTCCAGCATGCGACGCCCGCAGGATGCCCCTCGGAGACCATGCGAGACGGAGAGACCCGCACCCTCCAGCATGCGACGCCCGCAGGATGCCCCTCGGAGACCACGGGAGACGGACAGACCCGCACCCTCCAGCATGCGACGCCCGCAGGATGCCCCTCGCACACCACGGGAGACGGAGAGACCTGGAGCCACAGGGAGACGACACCCCCGTCACGTGCGGGAGCGACCACCCAGGGACGAGGGGGGCAGCCACAGGCCCCCGTCACATCTGAGCCAGGACACCACTACCCAGGACACCACTACCCAGGACACCACTACCCGGGACACCACTACCCGGGACACCACTACCCGGGACACCACTACCCGGGACACCACTACCCAGGAAGACGAAATACCGGACAGTGACTCAGAGTGGATGGGTGGAGACGAATCCCCACCCCAAAGTGCCATGGACTCAGAGTGGGAAGAAGAGCACGACATAACGCCACTGCTGTCACCAACACCCTCCACCATCGCAGAAACACTCACCACGGTTGGGCACTTTAGTGATGAGGCGTCTGGTACACTCACTGGTGCGCACAACACAGCCGTCCCGGTACAGCAGGCGGAGGTAGGAGCAGCAGAGGGGCCGGGCGGTCGGAGGGCAGCCCAGCCCAAGCGAACATCCGCCGCCCAGATGGATCCCGTGTTCCTGGAGTTACTACACCCATACATAGATCCGATGCAACCACCGACCCGGAGACGAGCGAAGAGGGTGACGGGCGGCTTGCGGCGGCTGCAGTCGCAGGTGGAGGAGTCCACCCGCGTCCAGGAGCTGGGACTGGCACGGACCCCCCCATCCCCCTCCCCTGCACGGACCGCCCCCCCAACCTCCACCCCGGCACGGACCCCCCCATCCCCCTCCCCAGCACGGACACCCCCCCCCAACCTCCACCCCGGCACGGACCCCCCCCAACCTCCACCCCGGCACGGACTCCCCCATCCCCCTCCCCAGCACGGACACCCCCCCCCAACCTCCACCCCGGCACGGACCCCCCCCCAACCTCCACCCCGGCACGGACTCCCCCATCCCCCTCTCCGGCACGGACACCCCCCCAACCTCCACCCCGGCACGGACCCCCCCCATCCCCCTCCCCAGCACGGACCGCTCCCCCCAACCTCCACCCCGGCACGGACCCCCCCCCCAACCTCCACCCCGGCACGGACCCCCCATCCCCTTCCCCAGCACGGACCCCCCCCATCCCCCTCCCCGGCACGGACCCCCTCCCAACCTCCACCCCGGCACGGACCCCCCTCAACCTCCATCCCGGCACGGACCCCCCCATCCCCCTCCCCAGCACGGACCCCCCCCATCCCCTTCCCCAGCACGGACCCCCCCCCATCCCCCTCCCCGGCACGGACCCCCTCCCAACCTCCACCCCGGCACGGACCCCCCCAACCTCCATCCCGGCACGGACCCCCCCATCCCCCTCCCCAGCACGGACCCCCCCCCATCCCCCTCCCCGGCACGGACCCCACCCCAACCTCCACCCCGGCACGGACCCCCCCCCCCCAACCTCCACCCCGGCACGGACCCCCCATCCCCCTCCCCGGCACGGACCCCCCTCCCGGCACTCCCCTGGAGCCCAGCCTACTCTAACCACCCCCCCCCCCCCCCCGCCGCACTCACACACACACAACCCGAGACACACCTCTCCTCACGCATTCAGACTGCGGCCACGCCATCGCCTGCCCAGAGCCAACCCCCCAGGCCGTCACTCACCTCCACGCTGGTCGGCGTGACCCTGGAGCACAGGGTCACTCCGATGAAAAGGAGGTTTGATTCAGGTCGACGTGAACGGTCATCACGTCGACGGGACTTCGGCCCATCCGGAAGGGAGAATATCGGCAGGCCGAAAATCGGCTGCCTTGCGCAGACCCGTGACTTTCTCCGCGGCAGCGGCAACATTTACGCCCCGCCGACTTTTCTCCCTTCGGAGACTTCGGCAACCGGCGGGGGCGGGATTCACGGCGGCCAACGGCCATTCTCCGACCCTCTGGGGGGTCGGAGAATGACGCCCAGGTTGTCCTAGCATGGATTTGTGGTTGGAAGCTCATGACCTTCTGAGAGAAAAGATTTTTCCTGCTCTCTCCCTATAACCTGGCACAGTTTTCCTTCTCCTCTAACCCCATCCGCGACCCCACAGGCCACTCTCTGGCCAATCCCGACAGCCCCCGCGGAAACCCCTCCCCGGCCAGTGGCACGGATCCTGGCCCAGTGTGGCGGCACTGGACATTGTCCGTAGCCGCCACGCCGGGTTCCTGACCGCTGAGACCACACATGCCACCCCGCGGTCGGGAACTCGGCCCATCGGGGAAGGAGCATCATGGGAGAGGCTTCAGATGACACGCCAATGCCATTGCAACGGTGCACAGCACATGACTCGATGATGCCATTTCGGAGGGGCTGACCGGTGTCAAATTGGCGCTGGCCCCGATTTGGGCATCGGAGCCCATTCTCTGCCTGATCGCCGATTATGATATCGGCGACGGGCAACGGAGAATCCCGTCCCATGTCTCAGTAATCATGACGAATCATACCCCGTTGTCTCTATTTGCGCCAATAACTCATTAATTTTATTTTGAATGCTGTGCATATTCAGACATAAGTCTTTAAGTTTGTCCTATTATTCATTTTCCCTACTCTTATACGATTCCCTAGTGTAATATGACATTCACACGCTCTACCCCTTCCTTTCATTATCTGGTAACAATTAGGCTCAACATTAACCTTGCACTTTGATTTTTTACAATTTCAATGCAACTGAACTCCCCCTGCTACTATTTGATTTTAAGTCTAAGCTCCAGCTCCAGTTATTCAATTTGTCAGGACACTGGTCCCAGCATGGTTCAAGTGGAGCCCGTCCCAACGGAACAGTTCCCTCTTTCCCCAGTATTGATGCCAATGTCCCATGAACTCGAACCCATTTCTCCCACACCAATCTTTGAGCCACACATTTACCTCTTTAATCGTATTGACCTGATATCAATTAGTTCATGGCTCAGATTGTAATCCAGAGATTATTATCTTTGTGGTTTGCTCATCCTCCCTACAATCCCTGCTCTTGCCCACACAGGGAGCAAGAATCTCAAACCTGTTGTACAAGGAGAGGGGCTAAGGTTTCTGCAGTACACCACTTGGATTCTTCTACCTGCCTCGCTTGTAGTCACACCCTCCTGTTTCTGACCACTGACTAAATTCAAGGTAGTTAATCTAAGATTACCTCCTGCAACACAACATCCAGGTAATTCTCCCATTGCACCATTCTTGCGCCGTTCCCAGTTTAAACAGCCCATGTTCTAGTCAAACTGCACACCTACTTTAAGAGGTGCAGACTGGCTGTAAATACTGATGGTTTGCTTGAACTCATGCTAGCCTCTCTCAATTTTGGACCACATGCTCAGCCATCCAGCCACTTAACATGCACTTGGTACAGTCATGCAACTGGTAGGGCAGCAATAATTTTGTTTGCTGTCCAAAATGGGCAAGAGTTCATGGCATATCGTGATTCCCAACCCTGTTTTTGGTTCTTATCACAATTTTCCATCTATGAGCTTTTATTTTTTACGGACACAGGAATCTGATTCTTCTTCAGCGATCACTCGCTAACGAGTATGATTGTCCAGCTAAGAAACTCTGTGCTATTGGTTTGGGGTTTTGTGGGCTCTTCCGCTTCCAATGAGCCCAATCCAGAGCCACATCATTGCATGCAAACTTGTTAGGTGCTTCCAGGAGGTGGGATCAGTCCTTGGACTCTAGATTGCTGGTATTCCTTTCTCAGGCTCCTTTTCTGGGTCTCCTCTCGCCATCAGATGTCTTTGAAGAATTGGGTCCCTTCAATCAGGAGGTTCTTCCAAGTAGGTCTTCTCTGAGCAAGGGTCTCCCAGGTGTTGAGACTATGTTGCATTTCTTGTGATAAGCCTTCAGGGTATCTTTGAAACTTCCTTCATCCTCCTCTTGTCTAGGATGCTTCCTTGAGCTGGGCAAAGAAGATTTTCTTTGACAATCGGGACTCTGGCATCCTAAGCACTTGGCCGGCCCATCGGAGATGGTTTTGAATGTTCATGGCCTTGATACTGGTGCTTTTGGCTTCTTCAAGGGCATTGATATTAGTACACCTGTCCTCCCAGCTGATGCAGAGAATTCATCTCAGACAGCATTGATGGTACCTCTCCAGGGCCATGAGGTGGTGCCTGTGCATACTCTAAGTTTCTGGGCCCTACAGAAGAGTTTTGAGGGTGGTCACCTTGTATATGAGGATCTTGGTGTCAGCACAGATGCCATGTCCATCAAAGACTCTCATCCTTAAGCACTCACAGGAGATGCTCGCAGATTGGATATGATTTTGGATCTCCCTATTAATGTCAGCCTTGGAGGAGAGGTGGCTCCCAGGTATGTGAAATGTTCCACGTTTGGCAGGGTTTCTCCATTGGTCGTGATGGAGGGAGAGACCAGACGTTGCCCTGAGGCGTTGGTAAAGGACTTGAGTCTTCTTGAGATTGAGGCTGAGACCAACTCTTTGCTATGCTTCAATGAAAGTGTCAAGCATGGCTTGGAGATTATCTTCTGAATGGAGATGGAGATGGCGATGCCATCTGCATACTGAGGTTCCACATGAGGGGCGTCATTCTCTGACCCCCCGCCGGGTTGGAGAATCGCCGGGGGCTGCCATGAATCCCGCCCCCGCCGGTTGCCGAAGTCTCCGGTACCGGATATTCGGCGGGGGCGGGAATCGGGCCGCCCCGGTTGGCGGGCCCCCCCGCTGGATTCTCCGGCCCGGATGGGCCAAAGTCCCGCCGATAAATTGCCTGTCCCGCCGGCGTGGATTAAACCACCTTTTGAACGGCGGGACAAGGCAGCGTGGGCGGGCTCCGGGGTCCTGGCCCTGGTGATCTGGCCCTGGGGGGTGCCCCCACGGTGGCCCGGCCCGCGATCGGGGCCCACCGATCCGCGGGCGGGCCTGTGCCGTGGGGGCACTCTTTCCCTTCCGCCTCCACCATGGTCTCCACCATGGCGGAGGCGGAAGAGACTCCCTCCACTGCGCATGCGCGGGAAACTGTCAGCGGCAGCTGACGCTCCCGCGCATGCGCCACCCCGATATGTCATTTCCGCGCCAGCTGAGGGGCAACAAAGGCCGTTTGGGGACATCGCGCCGTTTGGGGAGAATTTCGCCCCAGATGTCAGTGTAATTTTCTTCTTGGATTTCAGCTATTGAGTTTGAAAGGTTACTTTTGGAAAGGTGAAGGATGGTGGCAATGAAGATGAAGAACATTATGGGGGCGCTGACACATTCTTGCTTGACTCCAGTTTTGACTGCAAAGGTTTCTGTCTTATTTCCATCAGTGAAGACTGTTGCAGATTCCCTGTTCTGGAGGAGTTGGATGATGGTGATGAATTCTTCTGGATAGCTGGCCTTTGATAGGTTCTTCTAGAGCACTTGCTGATTGACTGAGTTGTCGAGCAGTGAAAATCATGTTTGGTTGGAAGCCACACTGGCTTTCTGGAAGGATTTCTTTAGAGACTGGGAGAAGGCAACTAGCGAGGACAATGATCTTCCCAGTGATGGAGAGTAGGGAAATCCCTTGGTAGTTCCCACAATCCACTTTGTCTCATTTCTTGAAGATGGTAGCAATGATGGCTTCCCTGCGGTCAGCAGGAATTTCTTCTCTGTCCCAAATTTTCAGTAACAGCTGATGGAGATGATGAATGATCTCTTCTTCTCCAAATTTAAAAATCCCTGCTTGTATCCTGTCCACTCCTGCAGTTGTTGAATGGTGGTTTCGACTTTCTCCATGCTTGATGGGAGTTGAAGACCATCTTTCATGGGGAGTTGGGGGATTTCCTCAAACATGTCCTCATCTATGGTTGAATTATGGTTTAGGAGTACTTTGAAGTGTTCTGTCCATCAAAGACTGATGTTTTCTCTGTTAAGCTGATTCCGTACTTACTACACACCAGTTTGAGGCCTAGGATACTGGTCCACATATTGACTTGGTAGCACTGAAGAAGTCCTGGGTGTCATGCTTGTCAGTGAGGCGTTGAAGCTCCTTAGCTTTCTCAGCCTACCACTGGTTCTTCTTTGTACCTCACCTTGGCTGATTGATGAACTCTCCTTTTTGGCTTGCTGGTTATGTCATTTTTCCAGGTATGGAGAGCTTTCCTCTTTTTGTCAGTGAGGTCTTGGATGGTGTGGTCATTCTCATCGAACCAGTCTTGGTGTTTCTTGGTCTTGTAACTGATCGTTTCTTCACAGCTTCAGATGATGGCTGTTTTCAACTCTTTCCAATTTTCCTCCATCCCAGTAGAAGGGACACTTTGGAGAAGGCATTGTTGGAAGTTCATCAGCATGCTTGGTTCTTGAAGTCGCTCAACGCTGATATTTTTTCTGAGCTGTATATTCATTTTCTGCTGCTTCTGGCAGAGTTTGATGGACATAAAGGAGTGGATGAGCAGGTGGTCTGACCAGCAGTAATCTACACTGGTCAGTGCTTTAGTGATGAGGTCGTCCTTTTGGTCTAGGGATAATAATGATGACAAAGTCGAACATGTGCCAGTGCTTTGATCATGGATGTCTCCAGGAAGTGATGAACGTGCCTTTTTGGTCGAACAGTGTTAGGAATGACAAGCTGACGTTTTGCTCATTTGGTGATCAGGTGAAGCACATTGGAGTTGCAATTCCCAGCTCTTTTGTTTCCGATGGTTGCTTTCCGGATTTGGGAGTCTTTTCCAACTCTGCGCTGAAGTCCCCAAGAAAGATGATCTTATTTTCCTTAGGAATGTTGGAGGGTATGATGTCCAGGTGGAGTAGAAGCCTTTTTGGACTCATCATTGATGTAGGCACTCAACGACCGTTTCATGCTGGTTCATGGCAAGTTGTACACATATGTGAGAAATATGAGAATGACTAGAGCGAGGGTAGGTCCGATCAAGGACAGTAGCGGGAGATTGTGTATTGAGTCTGAAGAGATAGGAGAGGTCTTGAATGAGTATTTTTCTTCTGTATTTACAAATGAGAGGGGCGATATTGTTGGAGAGGACAGTGTGAAACAGATTGGTAAGCTCGAGGAAATACTTGTCAGGAAGGAAGATGTGTTGGGCATTTTGAAAAACTTGAGGATAGACAAGTCCCCCGGGCCTGACGGGATATATCCAAGGATTCTATGGGAAGCAAGAGATGAAATTGCAGAGCCGTTGGCAATGATCTTTTCGTCCTCACTGTCAACAGGGGTGGTACCAGGGGATTGGAGAGTGGCGAATGTCGTGCCCCTGTTCAAAAAAGGAACTAGGGATAACCCTGGGAATTACAGGCCAGTTAGTCTTACTTCGGTGGTAGGCAAAGTAATGGAAAGGGTACTGAAGGATAGGATTTCTGAGCATCTGGAAAGACACTGCTTGATTAGGGATAGTCAGCACGGATTTGTGAGGGGTAGGTCTTGCCTTACAAATCTTATTGAATTCTTTGAGGAGGTGACCAAGCATGTGGATGAAGGTAAAGCAGTGGATGTAGTGTACATGGATTTTAGTAAGGCATTTGATAAAGTTCCCCATGGTAGGCTTATGCAGAAGGTAAGGAGGCATGGGATAGTGGGAAATTTGGCCAGTTGGATAACGAACTGGCTAACCGATAGAAGTCAGAGAGTGGTGGTGGATGGCAAATATTCAGCCTGGATCCCAGTTACCAGTGGCGTACCGCAGGGATCAGTTCTGGGTCCTCTGCTGTTTGTGATTTTCATTAATGACTTGGATGAGGGAGTTGAAGGGTGGGTCAGTAAATTTGCAGACGATACGAAGATTGGTGGAGTTGTGGATAGTAAGGAGGGCTGTTGTCGGCTGCAAAGAGACATAGATAGGATGCAGAGCTGGGCTGAGAAGTGGCAGATGGAGTTTAACCCTGAAAAGTGTGAGGTTGTCCATTTTGGAAGGACAAATATGAATGCGGAATACAGGGTTAACGGTAGAGTTCTTGGCAATGTGGAGGAGCAGAGAGATCTTGGGGTCTATGTTCATACATCTTTGAAAGTTGCCACTCAAGTGGATAGAGCTGTGAAGAAGGCCTATGGTGTGCTCGCGTTCATTAACAGAGGGATTGAATTTAAGAGCCGTGAGGTGATGATGCAGCTGTACAAAACTTTGGTAAGGCCACATTTGGAGTACTGTGTACAGTTCTGGTCGCCTCATTTTAGGAAGGATGTGGAAGCTCTGGAAAAGGTGCAAAGAAGATTTACCAGGATGTTGCCTGGAATGGAGAGTAGGTCTTACGAGGAAAGGTTGAGGGTGCTAGGCCTTTTCTCATTAGAGCGGAGAAGGATGAGGGGGCGACTTGATAGAGGTTTATAAGATGATCAGGGGAATAGATAGAGTAGACAGTCAGAGACATTTTCCCCAGGTGGAACACACCATTACAAGGGGACATAAATTTAAGGTGAAAGGTGGAAGATATAGGAGGGATATCAGAGGTAGGTTCTTTACCCAGAGAGTAGTGGGGGCATGGAATGCACTGCCTGTGGAAGTAGTTGAGTCGGAAACATTAGGGACCTTCAAGCAGCTATTGGATAGGTACATGGATGACGGTAAAATGATATAGTGTAGATTTATTTGTTCTTAAGGGCAGCACGGCAGCATTGTGGATAGCACAATTGCTTCACAGCTCCATGGTCCCAGGTTCGATTCCGGCTTGGGTCATTGTCTGAGCGGAGTCTGCACGTCCTCCCCGTGTCTGCGTGGGTTTCCTCCGGGTGCTCCGGTTTCCTCCCACAGTCCAAAGATGTGCGGGTTAGGTGAATTGGCCAATGATAAATTGCCCTTAATGTCCAAATTGCCCTTGGTGTTGGGTGGAGGTGTTGAGTTTGGGTAGGGTGCTCTTTCCAAGACCCGGTGCAGACTCAAGGGGCCGAATGGCCTCCTTCTGCACTGTAAATTCAATGATAATCTATGATTAATCTAGGACAAAGGTTCGGCACAACATCGTGGGCCGAAGGGCCTGTTCTGTGCTGTATTTTCTATGTTCTATGTTCTATGTAGACAGAGGGTCATGAGGCCTAAGTTGATGCTGACAGGGAGCTCCAAGAGTCGGTTGACAAGTTTGTTCTTGGATGGCGAAACCAATTCCATGCACCTTGGGCTGATCCTCGGGTTTTCCTCTCCGGAAGAAAGTGTAACCACTGGCATCTTCCCTCAGCTGTCCTTCGCCTGCTCTGTGACTTGCAGGGCAGCCAAGCCAATGTCGAAGTGCCTGAGTTCATGGGCAATAAGGACAGTTCTCCATTACAGTCGATTGTTTTGTTC
The DNA here is from genome assembly GCF_047496885.1 of Scyliorhinus torazame. Classification (NCBI taxonomy): domain Eukaryota; kingdom Metazoa; phylum Chordata; class Chondrichthyes; order Carcharhiniformes; family Scyliorhinidae; genus Scyliorhinus; species Scyliorhinus torazame. The sequence goes on along the minus strand of NC_092713.1, from coordinate 199,472,606 downwards.
ATTATCCATGAGGGTTCGCACATTTCAGATTCCAAAATTCAGTTTAACTTTGATTTTCTGACTGCAGGTAGATGGGCCCACTGGATGTGGTTTTCCAGCTAGGTTGAGGACAGGCTATTTTTTGCACCTTTTCTAACCCTGTCCCTATGCAGGGTGGATCCTGAATAGGGCTGCTGAGCCGTGAAGAAAGCTGCCGAAATGCGCTCCTGTTCCTATTCCAAGTGCAAGATGACTGAATGAAACTCCACTGCCTGCCTGTTGATCCAAAGCTGGGGACTCCCAGATCTCACGGTCCTGTCCCAGTCACCGCTCACTGATTGCTGCAGGGCTTGTCTTTGTGGGGGCTGTGATGGTTTCCTCGAGGTAAATGCCTGGTGTGGGACATCTTTTAATGTGGGCACGCCGTTGCACATCGACTGACACACGGTCCTTGACAAAGGGTTGGTCCAGTTCCAGTGGCAAGGGAACCTCGATGACTGGGGATCTTCCTGCTGAAGCAGCCCTCATCCTCCATCGCAGCCATTGGTGCCATATGAGTATCTTCCGTGTGATCCATCGTTAAGGACATGCTTTGGATTGAGCTTTGTCTGGTTCCTCCCCTCTGACCTTACTGTCATGTGTGACCCTGCCAAGACTCCTGACGGCATTGCTCTCGAGATCAATGGGGCATTCAAGCTTCTCCAACATGGCAAGGTGGCGATCCAAGGAAAGGGCTCAGGAATACACTACTACCAACATGTTCAATCCCTACTTGCTGGGGCTTCTTCTGCTCCACTCTCGAAATCGGATGTGTGCAAGAGTTGGCCTGTTTCTCGCTCTCCTCAGTTGATGAAGTACGGTCAGGAGTTAATTTGTAATACACAGCAAGGTTCAACACAGAGTGTAGTTACATTAATGATCTAGGTGGACAATCATTCTCATTAGCGCATGATCGCCGAAGAACAAGATAGACAATCTGTTGCCTGGTGATCTTAAATTGTCTGTTCATTAATATTCTTTAAACTGTTACAATGATCATCCGTGATTAATCTCAATTTGATTTTTAACTTGATTTTTAACTAGACTGAGACACCACATTTATATGACATGGACTGCAACTGAAGTAATTTTAGAATGCTGATGTTGTTTCAACAAAGAGCTTTCTGGTATCAGATTGAATTATTTGGAAAGAATTCCTGTTTCATATATTGGTAAACAATATATTCTGCAGTTAGATTGGAGCGATGACAATAACTGTGGGAAATCCACAGCGCAGTATTCTGACATATTTTACAAGATATGGATGATCACTGGATTCAATTAAGGACAGAAAGTATTGCTGGCACTTTGCACTGCACTGTCAGAATGAAGAGCTGGAAAATCCTGCTGCCGGCAAACCTACAGGTTTAAAATAACCAGCACAAAAATTGACAGTAGAGCATGTGTTACAACAAGGTGAGGAGGTGTAGGATGGTTTCCCTTTTATGCACTCCTCATTTGACTGCACAGTGTATTTTTAAAAAGGATACGTTTGCTATTTAGGTGTCTCTGTTTACATGCTGCGATTATGAAAACACAGACAGATTTTCTTGAGCTTCAAATGAAGGAAAAAGAATAGCTTTTAATTATACTTAACTCGGTCTAAGAAAAATAATTTAAAAACACTTTCACATGCACACATACACACAGAAACAAACACAAACACACATTTGAAGTTCACACATACACAATGTAAGGTCCTTCCTGTTTTTTTCCCTTATTTTCCCTTTCTTTTATTTTGCTGTTATCATTTTTGATCCATTGGTGATTAACAGACATGTATCTTTAAGCCAAGCAGCAGAGAGAATGAGGATTTCAGAAGTTACAGGAGAGAGCATTCTGCTAGCCTTTGCTTGTTTGAACAGGAGCTTCAGAATGAATTGGTCAAAAGGCCATACTCTGCCCAGTAACAGGTGGTGATTGAGTGGGATGGTTCTTAGAGACGTAAGGGACCAGTTGAGTCCTCGACAAAGAAAGACAAGGACCTGCTTTCTGTCCCTCTCCAGAAAGATTGAGAGTGCTGTATTCCTGAAACTGCAGAGAACCTGAATGAATGAATCTACAGGGAAACCATTACAGGTAGCAAACAAAGACCGGGACCCTCGCTCTCGTGCTCCCTCTCTATCCTCACCCCCCACACTGTGTTTATCATGTGTGTGGAGGGTGGGGGACAAGTTAAGGTGGGGAATGAGGAGTGAGATAATAGATGACCTGCTGTATTTGCTGCATATTTCATTACAATTCTTGTTACAATTGTATTTACATTTACAAACCTGGTGACGGTAGCACGGTAGCATTGTGGATAGCACAATTGCTTCACAGCTCCTGGGTCCCAGGTTCGATTCCGGCTTGGGTCACTGTCTGTGCGGAGTCTGCACATCCTCCTCATGTGTGCGTGGGTTTCCTCCGGGTGCTCTGGTTTCCTCCCACAGTCCAAAGATGTGCAGGTTAGGTGGATTGGCCATGCTAAATTGCCCTTGGTGTCCAAAATTGCCCTTAGTGTTGGGTGAGGTTGCTGGGTTATGGGTCTAGGGTGGGGGTGTTGACCTTGGGTGGGGGCTCTTTCCAAGAGCTGGTGCAGACTCGATGGGCCGAATGGCCTCCTTCTGCACTGTAAATTCTATGAAATTCTATGACTGTAATTATTGGGCAGTCAAGAGCCAAAGGTTTCATGTATTTTTCTAAGAATCATTGGTTAATTCACTTGTGTTGTGACTCCAGGTCAAGTGGGGCTGGAATTGACCGTGCACTAGCCCAGGGTGTTGTAACAACAAACACACACACAGGCATACACACATTTGAAGTTCACACACAGACACACAAATAGAATACAGAATGTGAAGGATATTCTAAGGAATGTAGGCCAGGAATTTACAGCCCCTCATGCCGAGGAGGATGTTATAGTCCTGCTGAAGTAAATGGCAATTTAAATAACTCACCACATCCGCTAGGACGAGACATGTGGTGGCTAGGCTATACAATCCTGGCCAGAGAGTCCATTAAAGTAAAAAGGTTTATGACCCTTGGAGGCTGGTGACTTAGCTGGCTTCAGGCAGAACCCAGTCATCCTTCTGATTGAGGCAGTCCAAAGATTGTTACGACCAAGGGAGGAGGATTGATCTGACTACCCTATTCTCCAACTCCAGGTTTCACAGTAACAGGGTTGGATTCTCTGCACCCTGATGCCGAAATCGCAGCCAGTACCGGGGCGGAGAATCCATTCTCGTGCACAAAATCGGGACCGGCGCCGGTTCCCCAATTCTCCGGGCCCCGAAAAGCAGCGTATCTCCTACCTGCAGCCATTGCTGGAGGCCCGCCCCGCCCCCGACCAGCCGAAGTTCCGACGGCATGGATCTAATGTGGTCCTCCCGGTCGGGATACTAATGTGGCGGCTATGGACTTAGTCCGCGGCTGCCATGGTTGGGGGCGAGCCCATCGGAGGGTAGGGGGGGGCCTTATACGGCACCGGGCTATTTTTGGGTGGGTGATCCGAGTACGGCGGGCGGCCAATCGGGGGCACTATTTGGACGGTCCAGCTCCGTGGTATGAGTCCGCCATGGAGCACGGCGTGGCTGCTGGAGGCTGCCACCATGCGCATGCACGGCCTCTGACCCGGAAGTGCAGGGGCCCATACCTGCTGCAAAAGCTGCGAGCTTCCCGACGGTTCACTGCTAGACCCCTGCAGGGATATGAATATGTGGCACTTTCACGCCAGCTTTTCTGTCGTGAAAGGCCACAGTCTTTATGACGGCGTGGGACATAGTCCCAAAAACGGAGAATCCAGCCCAGGGTTTTTGGCAATCCTGTCTACCATTGATGCTTTTAGGTTGTAAAGAATTGTCAGATTGATTTTCTTGGGTTAAATAACAATAAGTTAATTGAAATTATCTCCTGAACTAAAACAAACTAGGTCAATTTCAACCTCCATTTATACATCACACACATTCATCTGGGCCCACACACACATGCCAATATGGATGACAGAATAAGAGTGTAAGTTTATAGGATTGTCACAGTTCATTAAAATAAAAATGAAGGAAGATACATTTACATGTTCCTTGACTGGTTTCAATGTGGTGATTCTGTATTGATTCCATGTTGTGGCTGTTTTCTTCAATTGATTTCTTGGGTGTGGTTGTATGGAGCCGATTTCCACGTTTATCCCCCCCAAATAGGTATCAGTTTGCAGTAGATTTCTCTTCTTGGATGATTATTAACAAAAAAAGAGCACAATTCTTCTGAGAGGGAGAGACAGAAAGGGAGCACAGTTTCAACAGTCTTTGTTTCTTACAGAATTGTCTTTTGTTCTCTGCCTCCTGCTTGGTAAGCAGTCCTTAAAGTAGCTTACTGGCTATATATTCCAGAGAAATTCTGTTAGTGCATGCCGCCTGCAGTTATTGTTTCTGAACGGGTAATTCCATTTTGATGCCTCATCTCAGAAAGACTTGGAAAGTCTCAAAATGGTGTGAAGCCAACAGAGGATGAGATCTTTCGCACCCACCAAGAGGTTGAGTGTCTACCTTACATCCCACATGGTCACATGCTAAATTCTGTGTATTGTAGCCATTTGAGCATTTCTTCGTTGTTTCCAGAGGGTTCCAGTTTTTTCTTAATCCAGGCAGGAAAAAAAAATGAGCAATTGTATCGTTAAAGCCTTACACATTAAACAGCCTTGTAACAAGTTGTAGGCAGGTGATTTAACTGTTCTTCTGGAGGCAGCAATGCTCTATTGAGTTCCTGCTAAACTCTCTGTTTGTGGCACCTGGATAGGTGGGAGAGTGAACCTCATATCTGATCCTGCCCCTGCCTAATATTCACATTCACACATATATTTCCTCGATGATCTTCTCACTCTATGCCAAAGAGTTGCTGAGGATGATCGTGATGCATGTGTGTTGTACCCTCAATAACGATGCTTAGAGAGGAAAACGATGAAGAAGGCTTTAATAAGCTAAGTACTAGCCTGGTGCCGAGACGCATGCTTACTGGGTGCCGCCCACAAGGCAGCCCCTTATATACGGCTCCCAGGCGGGCGGAGCTGGAGGCGGAGTTCCCCCAGGGTTCCAAGCCCGGTCTTAAAAGCGACATCACCTTACACGATGATAAGGGTACAGTATACAGTAAACGTTCATCACATTCACCCCCTGTTTTTTTTTTAAAAAGTCCCGCGGGGGTGAAGTGCCATCATAGGTCCATTCGTTTTGGCAGCCTGATCGTCCTCATCGACCTCCTCAGCTCGGGCGGTGGTGCGGCGAACACGGACGTCTTAGTTGAGGGTACGTCCGGGAGCACGGTGGTCGTAGCCTTGGCCCGGGTCGGGGTAGGGGATTGGGGTACTGGGGAAATAGCTGGGGCTGGGGGTAGCGGTGCCGGCGCCGACGGAGTGTGTAGGGGGGGGCGCTGCGGGGCGCGCGCGGTCGGTGTCCACCGACGGGGAGTGGGACCGGGGGGTGGGGGGGGGAGGGTGGTGTTGTGGGTGCCGGGTCCCGCAGGGGAGCTATGAGGGAAGGGGAGTCTGTAGTGGGGGAACCAGCGGGTGCCAGATCCTGGAGGGAAACCATATCTTGCGTGCCGTCGGTGTATTCGACGTAGGCATAACTGGGGTTTCCGTGTAATAATCGGACCCTCTCGACCAGGGGGTCCGTTTTATGGCTCCTCGCGTGCCTCCAGAGAAGAACAGGTCCCGGAGCCGTCAGCCAAGGTGGAAGCGAGACCCCGGAGGTAGACTTCCTGGGGAAGACAAACAATCAGTTGTGAGAGGTCTCATTCGTGGCCGTGCAGAGGAGCGACCTAATGGAGTGTAGGGCGTTGGCTAGGACGTAGCCAGCAGGTATTTGGGAGACTTCTCGACCGTAGGGCCAGAAGGACAGCCTTCCAAACTGTTGCGTTCTCCCTCTCCACCTGCCCGTTTCCCCGTGGGTCATACCTGGTCGTTCTGCTCGAGGCGATGCCTTTGCTGAGCAAATACTGACGTAGTTCATCGCTCATGAACGATGTACCCCGGTCGATGTGGACATAAGCGGGGAAACCTTACAGGGTGAAGATGCTGTGCAGTGCCTTTATCAAGGTGGCTGAGGTCATGTCGGGGCAGGGGATGGCGAATGGGAAGCGGGAGAACTCATCGATAACGGTGAGGAAATAGGCATTGCGGTTGGTGGTCGGGAGGGGGCCCTTGAAGTCCACGCTTAGTCGCTCAAAGGGCCCCGAGGCCTTCACGAGACGAGCCTTGTCTGGCTGGTAGAAGTGCGGTTTGCATTCCGTGCAGATCTGGCAAGCCCTGGTCATGACCTTGATCTCCTTGGTTGAGTGAGGTAGGTTGCGGGACTTGATAAAATGGACGAGCCGGGTAATCCCCGGGTGACAGAGGTCATTGTGGATGGCTTGCAGGCAGTCCTGCTGCGCGTTGGCGCACGTGTCGCGGGACAGGGCATCTGGGGGCTTGTTGAGCTCCCCTGGACGATACTTGATATCGTACGTGTAGGTGGAGAGTTCGATCCTCCACCTCAAAATTTTATCGTTTTTTATTTTGCCCCGTTGTGCGTTATCGAACATAAAGGTTACCGACCGTTGGTCGGTGACGAGAGTGAACCTCCTACCAGCTAGGTAGTGTCTCCAGCGCCGCACAGCCTTCAAAATGGCTTGTGCCTCCTTCTCGACTGCAGAGTGCTGAATCTCGGAGGCGGTGAGGGTCTGGGAGAAGAACGCTACTGGTCTGCCTGCCTGGTTGAGGGTAGCAGCCAGGACGATGTCTGGCGCATCGCTCTCTACCTGGAAGGGGATAGTTTTGTCCACTGCGTGCATAGCGGCCTTGATGGTGTCGACCTTGATGCGGCTGAAGGCCGATCGTGCCTCAGCCGACGGGGGAAATGTTGTGGTCTTTATGAGTGGGCGGGCTTTCTCCGCATATTTGGGGACCCACTGGGCGTAATAGGAGAAGAGCCCCAAGCACCATTTGAGGGCCTTGAGGCTGCGGGGGAAGGGAAGTTCCTTTAGGGGGCGCATGCGGTCGGGGTCGGGACCTAGGACCCCGTTTTCCACGATGTAGCCGAGGATGGCCAGCCGGGTTGTGTGAAAAAAGCATTTTTCCTCGTTATAGGTCAGGTTGAGGGCTCGGGCGGTCTGGAGGGACTTTTCGAGGTTCGCGTCATGATCCTGCTGGTCATGGCCGCAGATGGTGACATTGTACAAGTACGGGTACGTAGCCCGCAAACCGTACTGGTCCACCATTTGGTCCATCGCCCTTTGGAAGACGGAGACCCCATTTGTGACGCCGAAGGGGACCCCGAGGAAGCGGAAAAGCCGGCTGGCTGCTTTGAAGGCAGTATAGGGGCGGTCTTTCGGTCAGATGGTGAGCTGGTGGTTGGTGGAATTGAGATCGACCGTGGAAAATACCCAGTATTGGGCGATCCGATTTACCATTTCTGCTATGCGAGGAAGGGGGTACGCATCGAGCTGCGTGAAGCGGTTTATGGTCTGACTATAATCCACGACCATTTGTTTATTTTCCCCGGACCGGACTACCACCAATTGTGCTCTCCAGGGGGTGTTGCTAGCCTCGATGACCCCTCTCCCAGTAAACGCTGGACCTCTGACTTGATGAAAGTCATGTCTTGGGCACTGTACCGCCGGCTCCTGGTGGCGACAGGTTTACAGGTTCGCGAATAGAGAGGGGGGTGCGACTTTCAGTGTTGCAAGGTTGCATACCGTGAGGGGGGGCAAGGGTCCGCCGAACTTCAGTGTCAGGCTTCAGTGGCCGCACTGGAAATCCAGTCCGAGCAGCAGGGGTGTGCAGAAGTGAGGGAGGATATACAGTTTGAAACGGGTGTATTCGGTGCCCTGGATCGAGAGATCCGCGATACAGTACCCCTTGATTTGTACCGAGTGGGACCCGGATGCGAGGGCTATGGTTTGGGACGCGGGATGGGTGCCCAAGAAGCAGCTCCTTACCGTCTCAGGATAAATAAAGCTCTCCGTGCTCCCGGAGTTGAAAAGGCATGGAGTGTCGCGCTCGTTGACCTGGACCTTCATCATCAGGGTCTGCAGATGTTTTGGCCGCGTTTGGTCGAGGGTAATCGCCCCCAGTTGCGGGTAGTCCGAGTCCTCAGCCGAGCCGGATTCATAAAATGGCCACCACCGTCGGTCGCACGTGTCGGGCCGAAAAGATGGCCGCCGACAAGATGGCAGCCCCCATGATTCACATGAGGCGGATGACGTGTCAGAAGGGGGCGTCTCGAATCGCTGCGCAGCCTGCGGACCTGTGAGCCTGATTTTCGGGCCTGCTGTTCTCTGTGTTTCTGGCCCTTGGGTCTGGCCAGGCAGACCCTCGCAAAATGCCCCTTTCCCCCGCAGTCGATGCAGGTGGTGGAGCGGGCTGGGCAGCGTAGGCATGGATGCTGGCCCTGCCCGCAAAAGTAGCACGGTGTGCCCCCGGTCTGGGCGGGTCGCCGTGCGGCGCAGGCCCGTCACGTGGCCGAGTCTGGGGAAGTCCGAGGGGGGCTCGCAAGGTCCACGGGGTATGTGCCCAAATTATGTCGGGCCAATTCCAGCGAGAAGGCGAGCGTTAGCATTGCCTGGAGGTCTTTTGCCCCGTTTTCGAGTAGCCGCTGCCGGATGTAGATCGCGCGGATGCCGGACACGAAAGCGTCTCTGATGTGCAGGTTCATATGGACTTCCCCTGTCACATCCTGATGGTCACAGTCCCTGGTGAGCGCGGTGAGGTTTTCTACAAATTCATCTAGCGATTCACCCGAGCGCTGCCGGCAGGTAGAGAGCAGATGCCGGGCATGTACCTCGTTGATGGGTTTGACAAACCGCATGTGTAGTAACTCGACCACCTCTTCGTAGGTCGATGCCTTTTCGAGCGTGGCGGAGATTCTGTGACTCAACCGGGCGTGGAGTAGGTGCAGCTTGCGTGGCCCCAGGATGGGAGTCTCTGAGGAGTCCAGGTAGGCATCGAAGCATCGGAGCCAGTATTTAAATATTTATTTTGCCTCCGGTGTTCGTGCTTCCAGATTGAGCTTCTCTGGTTTTAGGCCTGCGTCCATCCTGATGTAGTTTAGCTTATTAAATTGTTGTACCCTCAATAACGACGCTTAGCGAGTAAAATGATAAAGAAGGCTTTAATAAGCTAAGAACTAGCCTGGTGCCGAGACGGGTGCTTACTGGGTGCGCCCACAAGGCGGCCCCTTATACACGGCTCCCAGGTGGGCGGAGCTGGAGGCGGAGTCCCCCAGAGCTCCAAGCCCGGTCTTAAAGGGGACACCACCTTACATGATGATAAGGGTACAGTAATACAGTAACCGTTCATCACACTGTCAATGCCTGGATGAAATTAGCTAATTTGGTATAAGCCGGTCATCAAATCAGAGACCGGCAGGATTCGCCCGAATCCTCGCGATGGCCCGACGCTGGCGTAAAAAACGGCCCACTCCGGCGTCGGGCCGACCGGAAGTTGCAGAATCCTCCACACTTCCAGGGGCTAGGCTGGTGGCGGATGGGTTGGTGGCGTGCCAGCCGGCGCCAAAGGGCCGGCACGAGTTAACGCATGCGCAGAACCGCTGGCGTGGTTCCGCCACGCCGGGTGGGGGCTGTTCGGCCCATCGGGGCCCGGAGAATTGCCGGCGTGGCCACTGCGAACCCGGCGTGCCGTGATCCCCGCACCCGCCCGAAAACCGGCGCCGGAGAATACGGCAGCCAACGTTGGGGCGGCGGGGTGGGATTCACGTCGCCCCCTGGGGATCCTCCGACCCGGCGGGGGTTGGAGAATCACGCCCCTAATTTCCCCAGGCTTCACTACTTATTGAGGAGACACTATAAACTTAATAGAGTTCTCCCCGTAATAATTTGTTAATTTTCTACAAATGTTAAAATATGTAGTGTTCTAAAACACACACCAGCATGGTAATTAAATTGCTGCAAGTTTTGGGTGAGATTCTCTGTTTATGAAATGCAGTGTTGAAGCTAGGACAGAATCAGTGGACTTCTATGACAACAAAATCGGCACTGGTCCCGGAGCAATTCATGATCTGTTATTGGACAAGCACTGGCGCCTGTGGAACTCAATCGATTCCTGTGTAAAACAGTATCTGGTTCATTGGGGTTGGGATCGCCACTGGAGAGGCTGACAAGCTGCAGCTGCATATTAGCACTCCACTCCCCACACACACTCATCCCAACCAACAAGATGGCAGCTTGGAAAGCTAAACCCCGGTTTGCAGACGCAGAGCTCAAGACCGGGTTGCTGGACGCCATGGAGGAGAGGCGGGCCACCCTGTTCCCCGGGTGGGAAGGAGGCTGCCACCTGCCACCATACACGGAGCCTGGACACAAGTGGCAGAGAATGTGGGAGCCGTGGGCCCCACCGCTAGGACCAGACAGCAGTGCAGGAAGAAGCTGCACGAGCTCCTCAGGGCGGTCTGGGTGAGTAGGCAGCGCTGTGTCCCTGGCAGCAACACCCATCCCTAACACTCACATCCACCACCCCCCCCACCCACCTGGAGTGCGACTAAGCCCCACCTGCCAGCAGTGTATGTACTCCCCACCCCGCACCACATGCCAGCACCCATCCCGGCCGCCATGGTCGAATGCCCTGGCCACAAAGGCCACCAGTTGCGCACCCACTGTGCTTCTGCGTCCGCCAGTGTAAATATATGTGCCCCCCACCCCCACCACCACCACCACCGGGGAGAATGTGAGACATATAGCTGGAGATAGAGAGAGAAGACCAGAGGGGGATCGCCGGACCTGCAACCACTCACAGCCACAGAGCAGCCTGGACCTGGTCGATGGGCCCGGAGCGAGGGCAGTTGCTGAGGTTCAAGTTGGCATCGGGCAACCACGTGAGACTCCATTGCATTGCAGTTTCCCATGGCATGCGTGGCATGACCCCCCACCCCTCTCACCAACCCCACACCACCCCAACCCACGATCCAGTCATGCTTCATGTCTTGTGTCTTGTAGGATCACCTGGTGAAGAGAAGGGCGCTTCTGGTGTCCCCCATTCCCGACCCCAACCCCAAGCAGAATCCAGCGACGAGGAGGCAGCGGACAGCGGCGTGAGCCCCCAGATGCCTGCCCGAGACACCACACAGCACCAGTCTGGGGATGAGGGAATGACACTGACTTCCCGTCACAGCTGTCTCCAACTATCTCCAAAACATGATAGTGCCTGGGATCCCCCCCCCCCCCCCCCCCCCCCCCCCCCCAGTCCTATGGATTAACCTGGCCCTACAGCCAATCCCCATGTCATCTGCCATCACCCTCTGCTACTTCCCCACCCCCTCCCCACCCCCACCCCCGCCGGCCCTGGCAGTCGCCACCCTTGTCAGCTGTGCCACAGCAGGTCCGGTAATTCACTGCCGCGCCTCCGGGAACATGTTCTACCTCCTCGCTCTCCCTCAGCAGCCACAGCTCCTGTTTCCCGATTTTCAAAACCACAAGTGAAACGCGCTGTCGGTAATTCCTCCTGGCGGAGGCCCAGAGAACAGGCCATGCCCGTTAATGATATGCAAACAGCATTTAAGTACGTGCGGAATAGAATGCATTGACGCCACTGTTGAGGCACTGGAGTGCGGCATTCCATCAGGCGCCTCACGATTTTCGCCTCACACGCAATTCTCCGCCCAATCGCATTCCATGATTCTGGCGTTGCTGGACATGAAATCCTGCCCAGAGGGCGGGATTCTCCATTTCAGCGGCTAGCTGCCAGTGCCAGCTTAGCATGTGTGGTCTTTTACAACCAACCAATCGGAGTTAAACCGCACCGATTCCGGGACCGGCGAGGGGCTAGCACCGACGGGGACTGAAACCCGGGTGAACCATCCGGAGAATGACTATGTCCAGGGCTGTGCATGCGCACAGCTGATGACCTGCAGCAGCTGCGCTGTACAACATGGCGCCGGCCGTGAGCAGATCCAACCCGCCATCCGCGACCCCACAGCCACCCCTCACCAGTCCCCTCAGCCCTCACAGAAGCCCCCGGCCAGCGGCATGGATCCCGGCTGAGTGCGGCGATGCTGGACACAGTCCATAGCCACCATGCCGGGTTCCCGCAAGGTTGAGACCACACGTCTCCCATGCCGCCAGGAACTCGGCCCATCGACGGCGGAGTATCGCGGGTGGGCCAATGACGCGTCAACGCTGTTGCAACAGCATGCGACACGCTGATGCCAGTTTGGAGGGGGCTGGGCATGGCTGACCAGCGTCAATCCGGCAAAGTTCACAATTTCGGCATCGAATCCCATTCTCCGAATACGATTTGGGCATCGGGCAATGGAAAATCCCGCCCGCAACTTTTCCCTCTTGGAATTAAGTGGCAGCAAAATGACACATTATCTGAAAATGGGAAATGCACTTTATTTTATATTTACAAGTCATGATACAGCTTTCAGGTTCAACTTCCCCTGATGTCTTTCGCAAGGCTTCTTGTGATCATCCTCTGTAAATTCTGACAAATTCAGAATATCACGGATAGTCTCACAGACTACTCACTGCAGTCTTTCCAAGTTTCACTGTCTTCCCATTCCTGAAGAAATTGATCAAGATTCTTGTCCTGACTTTCAAATACTTCCATTCTAAAATGGGAACGCCAATCTGGATTGTTAACCATTTGCTTTCAAAAACATTCTCATTTCCCACCACCCCCCCGTTCCCCAACCCCCAATCCAATCCATGCTCTCAGTTTGCCCTTCTTTCTTCCTGTTCGGTGCGACCATAGGCTGAATACTCCGCTGGCGGGATGCTCCATTTTGCCGGCAGCCCGGGGGTTCCTGATGGCATGGGGCTGCCCCACAGCGAGAAACCCCATTGACCAGCCGGGAAACGGAGAATCCCGACGGCGGGCCGCACCAAAAATCTGGGGCTGGATTCGCCGCCGCGCCACATTTCTGCCCCGACCCGCCGGCGGGATTCCCCGTTACGTCGGCCGATCAATGGGGTTTCCCATTGTGGGGTACTGTCGGGAAACCCCCAGGCGCCGGCAAAACAGAGAATCCCGCCCCTGATGTGCCGGGACGGAAAATCCAGCCCCATATCTGTACCTCGGTGTATAACACTTCCAAGTCAACTCTGTGTGTGAGATCTAAATAGATACAAGAGGCTGAGTTGGGCCATGTTGCACTTGGTTTTTAATTGTAAGCTGGGGTCTGACAGGACTGCAGACATTCCAATGGGAATTATGCTGCATATCACCTTGTTAAAGAGTTTGTGCACATGTACCTAATAATTGCTGGCTGCATGCAGGTGAAGGCAGATCATGATGCAAATCAGTGTGAGATGCTGACTTGACGACAGCGCTGTCATTTTCCAAATCCCCACTCCTGTTTTAATCTCAAATAGATGAACACAACATTGGCACAATGAAAACCATCCACCGGCACAATTTAAAGGGATCTTGAACTACCTTTACATGTTTGTTGCTGATTATTTTTCTGGTTGTTACTGCGACTGTACATGTTATTTGAGCTTTCCTATATTTTCCTAAATTTGAAGCATATAAAAGGCTGATGCTGAAGTAATATTTTTTTCTTTGTTTAAAAGCTGGTGCTGCAACAAGTTGATTCCGGACGGGTGGTCTAGTAGGGTTCTCTCTGGGAATTGAGAGCCTAATTGGCAGAATGAGGAGGGTCCACACGTAATAGGATAAGCTCCAAGAAGAAGAGGAGAGGGCGAAGAATTCTCAGCAGTGGCCCTTGTGCACCAAAGGCCTTCAGGGAGCATTTTCCTTACCTCCACTTTAGCGAGGAACAATGCATGAGGTGATTTTGCTTCACAAATGAATTTACCACTGAAACATGCCAGTTACTGCAACTAAAACTGCAACCTGAACACAGGACACAGATGATATTGTCTCCGGCTGTCAAGCTGATCACGGCTCTTAGTTCTTATGCGTCTGACTCCTCCAGGATGCGAGTAGAGAGATGATGTGTTAGGCAGGTAGGTTCGATGTGGACTGCACTTGATGCAGGGAAGCTAGAAACAGACATCTAATACTGGAAAAGATCCAACACTGTTTTATTCAACAGATACAAAACGGATGTATATTATAGAACTGATATACATATTCAGCTGTGGGTCGACACTATACTGAACTGACTGGAGACCTTGTAGTAGCCTGACCAGACTTACTAGCTACCGCATGGTGTTTGCACTTGCTAGCTCGTGGACTCTGACTGTCTCAGTGGCTTGGTCCCGAGAGAGTGGGAAACCTAGTGCCCTCTGGCTTTATAGTGGTTCTGTCCTGTCTGGTGATTGGCTGCACTGTGTTGTGTGCTTACTGGTCATCCTGTGTGTCAATCACTGCCTGTCTGCATCTCATTATATGCATGAGTGGATATTATGACATCTCCCCCTTTTTTTTTTAGATAAATAAATACTAAGGTGTGCGTGCGTATGCCTGACTATATACAAAAGGTGTCTAAATGAATATCTATACATAGGAAGGTGTCGATAGTGCAGATACATGGCAAACAAAACAATATTTACAGAGGTTAACTCGATGAAGTCACAAAATGTACAAACGTTCAGTCCACAGATTCAGTCTTTGTGGTGGGTGACGAATTCTTGTCGATCGCCGCAGAAGTGGATCAGGAGACGCCTGCACGTGGATAGGCGGGATCGCTGCCATCGCGGTGGTCACATGGGTCGGCAGGATTGCTGGTAGATCGGCGGAAGAATGCTTGGTCTGGCGCGGATGGTGTTGAGGTCGGATTTTGAGATGAGGTTCGCTGATGCGCCGGTGTCCAGTTGAAATCGGATGCGAGCCTTGTTAACTGTGAGGACAGTACACCACTCATCGTCGGGATCCACACTGAGGATCGAGAGGCGTTTTGCCGTTGTGGTGGAAGGCAGTGCATGTGTAGTTATGATGCCCACCCGGTATAGGGACTTGAGGCACTCAGCATCAGGGTCTGTTGGGCTGTCGGGATCAGAATCTGGCATGCCTTGTTGTATTGAACGGACACTTCTGTGCTGCAGCTGGGATCGCTGGCTGCTGAGCGATGGAGCAGAACTGCAAAGGGCTATGTAGTGGCCAAGCTTGCCACACCAGCATCCTTTTGCCGGACATTGCCGCTTTCAATAGGCGAAGCCACAATTTGGACACGTCATGACGCCGACGTCAGCGCGTTCCGTGCGCCATTGCGCATGCGCAGTGCGGTCGGTCGACATACGCACCTGCGCAGTCGGGTTGTCGGGATCGTCGTCCACTCGGTTGCGCAGGGACCCGGGAAAAGCACGCAAAACAGCCACTCTCCTCGATGCTCAGGCCCTGCATTTGTGCAATGGCCTGCACCCGTTCCGCCTCGTGGGAGGCCATCTTTGCAGTTTCTGCCGCCCTGATGTGGGAGTAACGATTCTTAGCATGCTCATGGACAACGCACGTCTCGATAGCGACAGAGAGGGTTAACTGTTTGATTTTCGGGAGCTGCTGCCGAAGGGAGTCGGAATGGACCCCGAAAACGATCTGATCCCAGATCATGGAATCACCCATCGAGTCATAGGTACATGACTGCGCTAGGATGCAGAGATGGGTCACGAAGGACTGAAAAGGTTCATCCTTACCCTGAAGCCTCTGCTGGAAAACGTACTGTTCAAAGCTCTCATTCACCTCAATGTCGCAGTGGCTGTCAAACTTCAGCAGGACTGTTTTGAATTTAGTTTTGACTTTGCTGTCAGCAAACATAAGGGAGTTGTAGATGTGGATGGCGTGGTCCCCCGCGGTGGAGAGAAATAGCGCGATCTTCCTGGTATCCAATGCTGCTTCGAGGTCTGAGGCCTCGATGTACCAGAGGAACTTTTGCTTGAAGATTTTCCAATTGGTGCCGAGGTTGCCGGAGATGCGGAGCTGCGGAGGAGGCTGGATGTTTTCCATTTCACTGGATGGCTGCTTGCTGGTCAATGCTGATTCACTCGCGGTAGGTCTGTCAAGATCAGTATCACTCTGGTACCATGATGTGTTAGGCAGGTAGGTTCGATGTGGACTGCACTTGATGCAGGGAAGCTAGAAACAGACGTCTAACACTGGAGAAGATCCAACACTGTTTTATTCAACGATAGAACTTATATACATATTCAGCTGTGGGTCGACACTATACTGAACTGAGTGGAGACCTTGTACTAGCCTGACCAGACTTACTAGCTACCGCATGGTGTTTGCGCTTGCTAGCTTGTGGACTCTGACTGCCTCAGTGGCTTGGTCCCGAGAGAATGGGAAACCTAGTGCCCTCTGACTTTATAGTGGTAGTTGATGTGTTGGGTGTTCTGGATCACAAACAGGTCACCAACGCTGGAAGTGGTGCAACTCTATTTTATTGTAAGGTTAACTATATTAACATACTTGAACTGTGGGTAAATGCAATACCAGCTTTAACTGTTGACCCTTGCCTAGTCCTAACCAGGTGATGCACTCAGCACATGGTGAATGTCTGTGTTGCAGGCTGTGAGCTCTGTGCTCCGAGCTGGCTGCTACTAGAAAGAGCGGGAACTCTCCCGTCCCCTGTCCCCTGTCTTTATAGTGCGTGTGCTCTCACTGGTGATTGGCTGCGGTGTTGTGTATGCTGATTGGTCCCACTGCATGTTCATCAGTGTGTGTGTGTGTTTCTGCACCATAATATACTGGTGTATATTATGACAGTAGTGTCCTGTCTGGTGATTGGCTGCACTGTGTTGTGTGCTTACTGGTCATCCTGTGTGTCAAACACTGCCTGTCTGCATCTCATTATATACATGAGTGGATATTATGACAAGAGGAACATCTCAGTTTGCATTCCACTGCTCTCTATACACAGGGAAATTGTTTAATCTCATTCCTTCTTGCCAGAATCAAGCAGGCAGAGTGATTATAAGCACTTGCATGGATGCAAGCTTCCCCATGATGCTGCCTGCCACTGGGTCCCTGCACATTGCCTTGGTGTGTGCCTCATATGAACCCATTGATTGTCTCAAATCAAAACGGATTTCACTCATCAGTGTGCAGCTGATATATGATGACTGGCAGTGCACAATGCAGCTGAATGCTTATTAACTCGGCAGCAATCACAGTTCCTTCATCCCACGCCAATTCTCTGTACCACCTGTATTTGACCCAAAATAGCATGTCAAAGGATGGCCACTTGGTGACAGACGCTATCTACTGATGGCGTATGTCATGTTCTTGGAATGATACAAGTCCTTGCTTTTAAGACACGAGGCATCGATTATTCTTTAGGAATTGGGATAACACGTTGTTGGTTCATTTATTAAGGCGAGGGACATGAGAACAATCTTAAAGTATTGTAAAGCTTGGAGCACAAGGAGCTATTGTTTGCTGTGCTGCTGAAAGCAAAAGTGAAACTAATATTGGAACACACAATGTTTGCATCATTTCCCTTCCAGTGATGTATACGGAGACGTACTCAAATCCTTAAAGTTATATTTCAGGCACGGCTCTTTAATCCAGTCTGAAATTCATGCACAATGCACAGCAGGCCGTGAGTGAGACCCACGCTTCCCTGAAGAACGTTATGGCATACACAAACTACATTGTTAAGGGTTAGGGTTAGGGCCATTCTGGAGGGAACCAGCAGTACTCAGATGAGAAATGTCAAGATCTATGGTGATATGCTATATGTTGCATCACCCCGCCAGAATGAGGAAACACTCTTGCCACCATCCATTGGTAAGAATCTGTGGAGCATGAGGAAGAGGAGGACAAGGCAACAGAGGAGGAGGAAGTACAACAGGAAGAGGAAAGTAGGCTACGTGGCAGCTGGTGAAATTTAAATTTAATTCATAGATCTGGAATTAAAACTAGGGCAAAATACTCCATTTGGGAAAGAATGATCTCCCACTGGAGCTGGGGAGTGTAAATGAAATGAAATGAAAAAAAAATAAAATTGCTTATTGTCACAAGTAGGCTTCAAATGAAGTTATTGTGAAAAGCCCCTAGTCGTCACATTCCGGCGCCTGCTCGGGGAGGCTGGTACAGGGATTGAACCGTGCTGCTGGCCTGCCTTGGTCTGCTTTCAAAGCCAGCGATTTAGCCCTGTGCTAAACCAGCCCATAAATCATTGAGCAATTCAGAATTCTTCGACAAGCACATTAATGCATTGATGGCCACTCACTGCATCGCAGAGTTACACCTCACCCCTGGATTTGCTGGGAGCCTGCCCATTCCCCCAAGTTTGGAGGGTGACCAGAGAGATCCCATACAGGGATCCCCTTAAAATTGAGACCACCCCCAGGGGTCCCCTTAATAGGGAGACACCTACAGGTACCCTCTAAAGGAACCCCCACAGAGACCCCCTAATAAATGGAACCCCCCACAGAGACCCCCTAACTAGAGGGACCCCCCAGGGACTCCCTAACTAGAGGAACTCCCTCTTGGGACCCCCCCCTCCAGTAACCCCCCAACTAGAGAGACCCCCAATCAGAGGGACTTCCCCCCCACCCCCCACCCCCACACACACACAGACTCCCAGAAACGAGACCCCTGTCTGGAAGTTAAAGAGTGGTCCAGACAGGGGCAGTGTCTGTTCCTGGAAAGAGAACAGCTTTGATCTGTGTTTAAACTCCTCAAATCCTGAAGCTGCAAACCATTCATTCATTTCTCGTAGTAGGCTGTGAATGGCAGCTTCCACAAAACAGCTGCAGCCTCGATTCATTCATCTCTCTTCACGGGTGAGTGACTCTAAGTGCTAAAACCTCAATGTTTACAAACATCAACCACATCAAAGAGAGGTAAGTGCATTTAAATCACATGCTTGAGGTTAGCGAGGTTAAAGACTGATTTACGGCCTCATTGAATCTTCCTGCCCATGAGCTTGATGTCACGTGGGCGCGAATTACCGCTGTTATTTTTTGAAAGGGGACCAAGCACCATGAACTCCGAGAAGGAATACCCCATCTTGCACCATGGTTCACAAGGGGAAAGAATCACTGGCCAGTTGCAGAGGGGTGGCCATTCAAGGGTAGTGGGGTTGGGGGGTGGTCGGGTTAGGGTTGAGGGGGGCAGGTCAGGGTCTCCCCATGGATGGGGTCACGGTTGGAGTGTGTTGTTATTAAGTCTGCTGTGGGTAGTCAATTCCAGCCACACTTGACCTGGAGTCGCAACACAATTGAATGAGCCAATAATTCTTTAAAAATACCCAGTCTTTGGCCCTTGGTTGCCCAATAATTACAGTCACCAGGTTTGTAAATTTAAGCATAATTACGTTTTATTAATAACATGAACTGTAATGAAACATGCAGCAAATACAACTGGTTAACTATTAACTAAGTCATAATTTCCCGCTTTAACTTACTTCCCACCCTCAACACACACACATACAAACACAGACACAAGACAGACAAACACAGAGTGGAACAAAGGGGTGGAAAATCATAAGTAAAAAGAATAAAGAGTCTTTGTTTCAGATGATGGTTTTCAGCACCTTACCCCTCTTCAAGCTTTGCTTTCAGTTTGAGATTTTACTGTAGATTCATTCAGATCTCTGTAGTTTCAGAAATACAGGACTCATAGCCCTTCTGGAGAGGCAGAGAAATCAGGTACTTGTCTTTCTGTGTCGAGGACTCAACTGCTCTTTCAGGCCTCTGGGAACCAATTCACTGTGATACCATCCAATCACCAAGAGGTTTCGAGTAAAGAAGCAGGGATGTGTTGCTGCAATTGTACAGTGCCTTGGTGAGGCCACACTTAGAGTATTGTGTGCAGTTTTGGTCTCCTTCTCTGAGGAAGGATGTTCTTGCTCTCGAGGGAGTGCAGCGAAGGTTTACCAGACTGATTCCAGGGATGGCAGGACTGTCATATGAGGAGAGATTGACTAGGTTGGGATTGTTCTCGCTGGAGTTCAGAAGAATGAGGAGGGATCTCATAGAGACTTATAAAATTCTAACAGGACTAGACAGGGTAGATGAAGGGAAGATGTTACCAATGATAGGTGTGTCCAGAACCAGGGGTCACAGCCTGAGGATTCAGGGTAAACCATTTTGGACAGAGATAAGGAGACACTTCTTCACACAAAGAGTGGTGAGCCTGTGGAATTCATTACCACAGGAAGTAGTTGATGCTGAAACTTTGAATGTATTCAAGAGACGGTTGGATATAGCACTTGGGGGGAATGGGATCAAAGGCTATGGGGAGAAATCAGGATTAGGCTATTGAGTTGGATGATCAGGCATGATCGTGATGAATGGCAGAGCAGGCTCGAAGGGCCAAAAGGCCTCCTACTGCTCCTATCTTCTATGTATCTGTGTACCACCTGTTACCAGACAGATTCATTAACTACCAGCCAATCAATCAAACCGAGTCCCAGCCCATCTCTCTCTCTGGTGCTGGAAAGTCTGAAACTCCTGTTTGAAACAGCAGAGACTAGCAGAGTGTTCTCTCCTGTAACTTCAGAATCCTCATTCCTCTCTGCTGCTTAACTTAAAGATATGCGTCCTTTAATCACCCGTGGATCAAAAATGATAAAGGCAAAATAAAATAAATCGGAAATAAGGGAAAAAACAGGAAGGACACTTACACACTTCACAGCACAGGGAGAATGAGTTAACAGATAGCAGCCTTTAGTGGCCTGGGGACATGGCCCAATTGGGGAGCAGGGCTCATGCCATGGGAGGAAGGGAGTGAGGAAACTGAATGGTTGGAGGGCTAAGGGGCTGGCTGGATTAGACACCAAGACTGCTTAAGGAGCTGGCTGGATTGCACTCCGAGAGAGTAGGCAGGACAGAAATGATCAGGTGTGTGGTGGGGGTTTGGGGGTGGGGGGGGGGGGGGGGGGCGAGAATGCCATTGCATATTTATTCAAAGATAATGCAGCAGCCGCCCAGGAGCCTTAAGTGTAAATGCATGACAAAAATTAGATTGTGGGGTGTCACAGTCTGAGTATGAATGATGTCTATTAAGTTGCCTTCTCTGCCTCAGAGAGCAGTTGTGCCCTCTAACATTCCTGAGAGTCTTGCTCGTTCAACTAATTGGCCATCATCATTTAACCCTCACCTATGTCAGCTTCCCACAATCTCAAAGTCATGGAGATCTTACTGCATGGATGGGTATGTGTGCTGCTGCACACCTTCACGTCCTTGCCCATCTCCCGGACACCTTGGATTGCCTTGTTGCCGTCTGATGACGGACGTTCCCATTGGAAGTCCCTCTACAGAGGAGTCCTCCCCTTAACCTTGGGGTGGAGGATGTTGCACTCAGCAGTCCCATGCAACCGTCGATTGCAACGGCTCACGGACTCCCAAGAAGACTGACATTGTGCAGCCTTCTGGAGTCCATGGACTATCTCTATTAATTGTTTTAGGCTGCACCCCCTTTTCAGTTTTTTGACAATCCATTTATTGAAGTTTTGTTTGCACGTCAGCCCCACTCTCCGGTGCAGAGACGGATGTGGAATCAGGACAACTTCCTGCAAACCTGCTCCTGGGCCCGGCAAAACTCGCCATCAACAGGTCCAGGCAGTTGGTGACTGAAGGGATCATCCAACCTGACTGTTTGTCTCTCTTCCCCGGCTTCATTTACAACCAGTTGTCCTTGGAAGGGGAGCATGCAGTGTCCACGGGCACCATTGATGTCTTCTATGCCCGTTGGGCACCGTAGGGTCTGGGATGTGTTGCGCTGTCATACAGTGTGTCTTTAACCCGTATGCGGTGGGCAAATGACTGCAAGTCGACTTTGTATTAAATCAAAAATCTCTATTCACACACACAATGTTAATGTCAATCAATCACACCATCAATATAAGTTGTCCTACAGAATACTAAAGTTCAATACTAGACCTTAACTTAACTTTGAGTGACTGACAAATACCCAAACAGATATTGGCCTTTATCTGTGCGTTGGTTTCTGTAGTCCGCAATGTTTGGTCCTCGGTCTGGTCTGATACTTTGGCTCTGGTCTTCCTTCTACTGGTGGTGTGATGGTTCTCTTCGTGGTGGCCTCTGGAGATCACCGTTGTTGTGTTCCTGTTACTGGCTGCTGCAGAGAGAGAGTTTCTTAGGTTGTGCAGCACCTTTATCCTTCATTGGTTTCGCATTCTTTTGGGTGGTCCCTGGATCATCACCTATTTATTGACCAGCGTTCGATTACCCTGATCGATTAAGTCCAATTAGGGGCTGCCACACCGATTTCGGGGTGGGCACTCAATAGCCATGCCGAGAGGTATGAAGGCCCTTCCAAATAAGGAGTTTAGGTGCCGCTGTGTCTGGTAAACAAGTGTGATTGACAGTGTCGTCCTATTGTCTCTGGGATGGCCTGGAGATGACCTTTTTCCTGTGTGTTGAAAGTCCATGCTGCAGTCTGCACATCAACATTTATTGAGGTTGCAGCCTGCTTGTTCTTGCACTTGGCTAATTTTCCCAGTGTACCTTGCAGAACGCCATCTTAGGTGATTTGATGTTTTAAGTTTCATTGCTCTTTGTTTTTGTTTAGGGCAGTGCCCCTTTAAGGAGCAGCCCCTCTTAACTTTTCCCTCAGTTTGTTTGATTTTGTTGAATTGATTGAACTTAAAATAGTTCAAAGTTAAGGAGAGGGGGTGTGACAAGGGATGAACGTTGGCTGCAGTGCGTCGGGAGGAAATGTGCCAAGGCTTGCAGCTGTGACCACCTGAATGTCATGGGGGATCCAAAGCCCTCAAGGTCATGGGTGTTCAGTTGACCCTATAATTCATGGATGGGTGGCCATTGAAGCCACCTGCCGGAGACCCCAGTGCTGTGACTATGAATGGAGGAAACAACTGGACGCGAGCCCATAGGTGACTCTGAAGGGACGAGGGCAGCGGGCAATGGCCGGTCAAGTGATGATGTTAGTGCTGACTGCCGGAGATGGCGTAGGACCGACCACTTCCAGGACCAGTATGACAAGGGGTGTTGGGAGAGTTTGAGAGTAATGGAATGGAACACCACCTAACTGTCTTCCTCACATCCCTCCCAGACTATTAAGTTGTATTGGGATGGAGCCAATTGAATTGGCAATCATTCTCATAACAGTGCTGGAGGGAGACAGATTCCACCGGCTCAGAGACGTCCAATCTTGGGATGACCCAGCACCAGGAGGACAGTGGGCCACTGAGCAGGCTCACGGGACGGCCGCCCATCAGGCTGAAGAGGAAGCTCAAAGGCACAGGAGAAGGAAACCTAAGGTTTACAGGCTCCGGGTGTCCTTCATGGAGCTGCAGGACACTCCACCTCAACAAGGACACAGTACGGCACTTGTGCCACGTTTTAGCAAGCCTTGTGCCATGCGGAGTAGGGGGGGAACCCATTCCATGTGGCCATGTATGTCATGGCAGCCCTGAACTATTATGCATCTGTTCATTCCAGGACTCAACTGATGACCTCAGTGGGCTGTCTCAGTCATCAACCCTCAAATGCATCTGCAAGGTCATGGATACTCTGTTTACTCGGGCCTCAAATGACATCAATTTAGACCTCAACCAGGTCGTCAGGATGATAGGGTTGTGGGATTTGCACCCATCGCTGGACTTCCATAAGCCCAGGACGCCATCGATGGGACACATGTGGTGTTAAAAGAACCGTATCATTAGGGAGTCCTCTTCATCAATCGCAAGGGGTTCTACTCCCTTAGTATCCAGCTCCTGTGCGATCACCGCATGAACATTATGCACATCTGTGTATGCTTCTCTGGGAGCCCACATGACAGCTTTATCCTGGTGTACTCACAGATCCCTGGGGTCTACGAGGACAACCCCAAGCTGCTGAGGTGGCTCGTAGGGCACAAGAGGTACCCATTGAGTTCTTGGCTGATGACGACAGTGGAGAAACTGATGTGGAGTTCTATTATGATGAGGCTCACAGGGCCACCCGGTCAGTTATCGAGCAGTGCATTGGTATTCTGAAGATTCTCTTCCGCTACCTTGACAGGTGCGGTGGTGCACTTCAGTACAGTCCCCAGAGGGTCTCCCGCATTGTTGTGGTACGCTGTGCCCTCCACAACGCAGTGCAGCAGCAGTGCGACAGGATGAGGAGAAGAGGGTCACGTCCTCTGATGCGGAGGAGAACCAGGAAGGAGTGGAGGGAGAGCCAGAGGAGGACCTAGAGGAAGGAGGACAGGCATTGCCAGCCAGGGTGTGCATGAGCAGCAGGACCAGAGATGCTCTCACTGCTTCTATGTTCCATTGTGACACTCTCTCCCCTACCACCCTTGAAGGGCTCTTTGACATCTGAACAGGGTGCTGGGCCTGGGTTGTCTGTGTGATGGATTCACTTGTCAAGGAAGGAGGATGATGATGACTCACAGTGAAGAAAGCTGTGATGCTCCTTGAGCTCTGCTTATGTCTGACTCCTGTTTGGCTGCTGACTGCACATTGGCTCCTAGGTTCATATCTGAGTGAAGGTTGGGGGCACATTCCTTTGTTCTACAATTCCAAATGGGAAAAGTGGCAAGGTGGAGGGTTCAATAAATGGTAACACTGTCAGTGCAGGATGTCTATCACTATGGGTTTCATTGGATCTCACCATTGGTATTGCTTGGGGAGCCTGTGGGAGGAGCTGAATTTCGATGGAGTAATGATCTTTCACTGTGGAAGAGGGACGAAAGAAAATGAGGCATTAAGGCTTTGATGAAGAAAATGTTTAAATTAGGCGACAAGTGAAAGTGACACATCGTTTAAACCTTAACTATCGGTGCATAACTTCATTCGTTCCCACTCTGTGCACCTGGAGCTCCTTAATCTTATGAGGCCTACCATTACATTTTGGTGTGTTACTAGGATGCACATCAGAGGTGGAGGTGGCCTGCTGCCTTCCGTGCGCTGTAGCCTAAGCTGCCGTTATTGGAATCTTCTGGTGGGCCTGGACCTGGAGTGACCCAGCTGACGTTTGGACCTAGGTCGAGTGCTCTTTCGAAGGGTCTGTGCAGACTTGAAGGTCCGAATGGCCTTCTTCTGCACGGCACAGGAAATACAGGCCAGTTACCCCAACTATGGGAAAATGCTGGAATACATTCTTAAGGTGGTGTTAAGAAAGTACCTAGAAAATCCTAATATTATTAGACAATGGCTGGGATTTTCCAGATCCTCAGCAAGATTTTCCAGTCCCGCTGAAGTCAACAGCATTGTGCATGGTTTTCCCCTCCCACTGCCAGGGGAGCATTGATGGGGGCCGGTTTCAGGGGACCAAAGGATCCTGTCAGTGGAAAGGGCTAGAAAATCCGGTTCATAGTCAACATTGCTTTTTGAAAGGTCAATCATGTTGAACACATTTCTGAAAATGTTTTGAGGATGTAACTAGCAGGGTAGATAAAGGAAACCAGTAGATACAGTATATTTGGATTTGCAAAAGACATTTAACAAGGTGCCACATTGGAAGTATACAATGGTCCTTAAGAGGATGCAGAGGAGATTTACCAGAATGGTCCAGGGGCGAGGGATTTTAGCTGCAAGGATGGTTTGAGAAGCTGTATGGTTCTCTTTAACAAAGAAAGTTCAGGGGAGATTTTATGGAGCTGTGCAAGAATATTACACATTTAGATCTGAAAGAAAATAAAGTTTGCATTTATATTGTGCTTTTCGTGACGACCAGACATCTCACAATACTTTGCAACCAATTAAATACTTTTTGAACTGTTGTCACTGTTGCAATGTAGATAACAAGGCAGCTAATTTGCACACAACAAATTCTCATAATCAACATAATGAACAGATAATCTGTTTTTGTGATGTTGATTGAGGGATAAATATTGGCCAGTATACTCTTCTTCAAATTAATGTCATGTAATTGTCTACATCCATCCAAGCCAGTACATGGGGTTTATCATCTCATCCGAATAATGACATCTCCGACAGTGCAACATTCCCTCTGTACTGCCAGTCTTGACTTGTGCACTCAATTCCTGGTGTGGGACTTGAACCCAATGCAAGTGTACTAGCAACTGACCAAAGGCTAACACCCCAGGTAAGGTAGATGTTATGGGCGAGGCGTTTTCAGAACCCCAAAATGTATCATGGAGTTCAACCAACATCTCCCTTTAATGTATTTGTTGCTTTTCCTAGCACACGGCTTTTTCCCTAGGTGTGGGATTACAATTATGGACACATGGGTTTTTAAACACAAAACACTGTTTATTCCATGAATTCAACTTAACATCTTAAATAAACATTGGATCTCTGAACACCCCTTACTTCAAAGATAACTCAGAAAATATTGCAACAGTAAATAATTCCTTAAAATGTTCCTTCAAACTTCCAAGAGACTTAACACCTTTAAACAAAATCACATCAGGTTAACGGCTTTACTTTAAATCACCCAAATGATCCACAGATAGTCTTTCATGGCAGAGATCCAGCTCACTGCAAAACACAGACACACACCCAGCCCTTTTCAAAACTGCAAAATTAAACTGCAAAATGGCTGACCTGACCTCAGCTCCACCCACTCTCTGACATCACTGTTTTCTTAAAGGTACATTGCTTAAACATCCATGTCTTAAAGGTACCCTCACATGACATAGACTAAAGCAAAGTTTTTTGCATTGGCTAATGATACAAGGGTAAGAGGACACAGACTTAAAGGTTTTGTGCAAAAGATGGCATGGATTGGTTTACACTACAGAGAGTTGATGGATTGAATGGTCTCTTTTAGTCCCAAGTGTATGACGGCGAGGTGAAGCAAATTAATTTTAGGGTTGAGATTTTAGGGATTGTTGGTAAGCATGTGATTGGGATGTAGTGAATTGAACAGTGGCTGAAGCTAGTGCTGCCAATTGAAGGTGAACTTGTTCACCAAGGCAGCATGGTGGTGCAGTTGTAAGCACTGTTGCCTCACAGCGCCGAGGACCCGGCTCCGGGTCACTGCCGTGTGGAGTTTGCACATTCTCCCCGTGACTGCGTGGGTCTCACCCCCACAATCCAAAGATGTGCAGGATAGGTGGATTGGTCATGGTAAATTGTCGCTTAATTGGAAAAAAAGAATTGGGTACTTTAAATTTATTTATTAAAACTAAAGAACTCGTTCATCTTAACAACTTGCATCATGTCATAAAATCTCTCCCTGTACTGTGTCCCTGCCCTTGGAGAAAACCTCCAGGCATGAACCCCTTTTGCTACTTCTTCCCATTGCATCCTAAACATGTGCCACCAGTTGCACAACCCACCTCATCCCCTAATATAAGACATCTCTGCTTCGCTCCATGTCTTACACTGAGACCTCTGGTACATTGTCAGAAAACCTTGCTCATTCTCTCACATAGTCAGCTATTCTTCAATGTAGCACAGCCTCTATTCACTTTTCAAAAAACTCCCCACCATTTTTTCCGGCGACAACGCATCTTCCCTTTAAGAGATGCAGAATGCCTTTAACTGCCACTAGCCAACTCCCACCTTATCACACTGCCTAGTGTTTTGTGCATTCAATTCGACAGCATGAGAAGCATTGGCTGCACACAGCAATCATCCAAACAGAAAAGAGCATGAATTAAACTGCTGCTTGGAACACAATGAATGAGTGGGGTTAATCTGGTACCGCAATCATGTGCATGTTTTGGGGAATTAGCTAATTTTATCCATACTATCTGTTGACATTGAAAGCAACTGTCTCAACCTATAAGTAGTCACATCTGTGAACATCCCTCAATGGCCTTATGCCCATGATAAATTTATCAAGGCACGATCTAATGTCCGCTTTGCACCCGGCGCGGATCCGTGTGAGCTAATTAGATCACGGGAGAGGCTGAAATTGGGATCCATGTTGGGTGCCGACGGGTTCCGTATCCCGATTAGATGTGGTGAGAAACCAATTAACACCAATTGAGGCTAATCTCCATATCGTTAACAGGAAGGACCCCCTATCTAATGGCGCCTCGTGACCTAACCGGCTCCACAGCGAGCGGTCACGCGGGCACACCTATTTAAAAATGTGAAGCTAACGCAATGGCTGCTGAAGGGATCGGGGGAGGTGAATAGCCATCTTCGAAATCGGGCATGCAGCCCAGGAGTGCTTGAACAGTTTGAGGAGGGGTGAGTGCCATTTGAGGGGGGTCGCTCCTGACTGGGTGGGTGAGGGACTCAGTGCCCTCGGCCGTAACAGGCCAACCTCCAGATTGTGGATACCCATAACAGGGGGAAGGTCTGCCTGTCTGTTCCACCGAACACACCCAGGGCGGAGCACTGTCCGTGTTAATATGGTGAAAGTCACTTTCACCACTTCTGACCGTGGCGGCCTCTGACTACAAAGCTGAAGGCTATTGCTGTGAAAGAATTAGCATTGTTAGCTACACAGCTCCCAAGTGGATTCTCATACGTAGATGTGCCATGTCGCAGGCGAGTGTTACTGCCTAGCATCCCAATCAGACTGTGAGGCATCAACAGCACAGAGGCAGCAGTCAACAACCGAACACCCTGGAGCTGCGTTTCAGCATGGGGATATCCCCGCGACCAGAGGGTGCGTGTGTGTGGATTGGGAAGGGAACGTGAGCCCGGTCCAAGTCACGTTCCCGGCAGGTATCTGGAGTCCAGGGTCTGGGTTCCGGTGCCCAGGAACCCCTTGTGGTGTTGGGTGCTCTGGTGCACAGATGAGCCAACACAGTTGTATGTGGTACAACTCTATTTTATTTTAACTCTTATAATACAGTTCGTTCTGGATACTCTGCACGTGCTGTCTCCCTGAGTGTTTTGTGTAGCAGGTCTGTCCTGGTCCTCCTCTCCAGCTAATACTGACCACCAGGTGTCGTGTTTGTGCTTTTATATCTTTCTGTGATTGGTTGTGGTGGTGTGTGTTCTGATTTGTCTGTTGGTGTGTCTATCATGATGTGTGTGTTTGAATATCATGACATCCCCCCTTTTTACAAAGATATGTGCCTACGTGGTTATAAATATAATCGTGTCGTGAGTGCATCTAAGAGTGTGTGCGTGTGTTGTGTACAGCGTGTGTATATGACGTAACTATTTACATGGGGCGATGTCGGGTGCGTCACACTAACAAGGTTGTACCATAACAAAACATGAATGCGAGAAAAAAACAAATAACTTGAACAGTGGTCCGGTCAGACGATATCTTGGACTGTTGGAGGTGATGCTGTAGCCGAAGTCTCTACTTTTCCATTTGTTGTACTTTGTGCAGTGCTTGGTTTTTCATTCGTGCAAATATAACATTCAACATCTTTGTTAGTGTTGCCTTGGCTGTGGTTTGGTTCTGGTGGCGATGGAAGGGGCATGATCCATGGCATCTCCACGAAGTCATCCTTGGGAACCAGTGGAGGATCCGGTGTGTGCGTACGGTTCAGTTGCGAGCGTGGAAGGCGGCGCAAAGCTCGCTGATTGCGCCTACGCACCAATCCATCCGCCCTGCATGCCAGGAACAAGGTGGAGTCTTTTTTCTTTTTATGTTTGTGGTGGACGGCATCTTGTAGCCGATGGGTCGTTGCCATCGAAGTAGCACCATCACTAATATCATGCAAGGCGATGACTGTGCCAGATGTGGAAGTTGGCCGAGACCGTGCACGCTGGTTCCGGCCACCTGCTGTGCCGGAAGGGCGACTCCACAGAGAAACGTCGAAGCATGTCGCCTTGGAGAGAGAATTGTTGCTCGCATCAACGTCTGGCGATGGCGGGAATTGGTGTGTCCGTCTTGGACCGCCGGTGCTGGTTGCCACTGCCGACCCAGTGGGACTGCCACGCGATCCATTCCCTGTCGCCGTGGCATCCGCCGTCACCCTGAGCGTGCCATCACCGAGGCCGCGACACCGCCCGTCCGGAGCAAGGTCTGGCGTGCGCGAATCAGAGTCGGCGCTTGGCTGCTCCCCATCTGGAGTCCGGTCTGCCTTCCGTCGATGCTCCCCGTCCGGAGTCCCAACAGGTTCACTGGAGGCAGCCGAGATTCCCTGAAGCTGCACTTCTGGAGTCGGAACATGCAGGAATGCACCAACCAGTGGAGAAGCTCGAGCCATCGAGGGTGGAAGCGGTGCGCCGCCACCGCAGTCGTCAGTGGTCCCACCGTGATCGTCGAGTGCCTCGGTACGCACTAGGCGAGGTCTGTCACCTTGCACCTTTTGCATGAGAAGTGGGATGCTGTCGTCACTCGTCTCACATCCCGTGGATAGATCTTTATTAGCAGCTTGCTGTTCACTAGGGTTGGGTAAATTGTCAGAGTTTTCATCTGGTGGTGCACACCATGTCGGTGGACTGTCATTGTCTTGCCGTTGTCCTTCATTTGGGCTTTTCTTCTTTGGAATTTTAAATCTTCCCCCAGACATTGCAGAACCTTGTTTATTACCCCCAAATTCTCCCATATGTATGGTCTCGAATATAGGATCCAATGTTTCTATCGACATTGTACTATTTTCCAAAGAACATTCCGTTTCACTTTTCTTCTCAGGTACCTCATATGTATCTTTGTCTAATGTACATGCCTTCATGGTCTCTGGGTCTGATTTTGCTGGGACTGGCATGGTCACAGTCTCTCTTTTACTGTTCTCAATTGCCCACATTATACTCCCCATGCATAACTGCTTAATCACTGGGGTTAGTGTGTACAATGGATAATCGGGTCGACCTTATCTGCATCTTCACCATTAGTGGAAAGCACACTTGGTTCACTTGAAACTGCTGCGGGTTTTAAATTCGTTATCTGGCTACTCGATGTCGGTGTCCTCAGGATTCTTGCTCCAATGTTCTGCTCATTTATCAGTGGAGTGTGTATAGGTTCAATGCAATTAATGTTCCCCTCAAGGTTTGAAGAGTCATTACTGACTAACTGCTGGTCTCCGAAGTTGGGACTTTGCGGCGTTGTGTTGAAGGGAGACATTTGTCCCTGCTGTAGATATGATTCAGGTTGTGTTATTTCCATTACCTGAGGATCAATGTCTTGTCCATTTTTTCGATCCGTACTAAAACACTGGCAATTCTCAGTCTGCTCCTTGCAAGTTAAACATTCAATTAATTTCTTTAGCAAATCCTCAGCATCCTTCTGTGACCGTGCAGCATTATTAATCTCTGTTCGGCTACAATGATCCTGAAGGTCAGCGCATAAACCTTTTTTCTTCGGGCTTGGAAGAGGCGATTCCTTTGGCTTATCTTCAGTTGGGCTTGAACAGTCTTCAGCGCTGTGCCCTTCATTGTAGCATGAGAGACCGTCATGGTCATGCTGCTGTGTAGTGGAGCATGATAGGCTGTTAAAGCCTTCTTGCTGTTCACGTGAGCATGGCAGACTTGCATCGTCTGCCGCTGGTTGGTCAGGAGAGGTTGCTAGACCCTCATGGTCTTGTTCCTGCAAGGACCGCACATTGGAGTCTTGCGTTGCTTCTATCGTGGAGGCTGTCCACGAGCTCTCTGTGGAGGCTTGTGACACTGGAGTCACTTCTGGTTCATGCGAGGACTGCGCTCTGGAGTCTTGCATGTCTTCTTTCATAGAGTCGGGAACGTTGAGCGGGACGTGGACCACGCTCTGTGTGGCAGCAGGGCGCTCTCCGTGTGCTTGCAGCGCTCCCTGTCTGTTAATGTCAGGCTGCAGCATCATCCGGTACTGATAAGTTGGGACGTCATATCTGCTGGATTGAAGATCCTCAAATCCGAAAAATGAATCCGCATCTGCGTCGGATTCAATGTGGGGGCCGCCAATGTGCAACACGAAAGGTTCGTCCGAGTGATAGTCGTATAGGACCACAGAGCTATCATTGGGCTCGCGAGGTCCAGAAACACTGTAAAGATCGTCATCGAAGTATTCGAGGTCGGAATCATCGGCTTGTGCGTAGGTAACAGCTTGTCGGAGGGTTCTTCGGAGGTCAAATTCATCTCCTGGGTCAATTTGCGGCAATGTGCTGTCATTCCAGGTGAGGGAAGGTTGTTTTACAGCTTTAACAGATTTTTGTTTTTTTGATTTGGGACATTTCCCTTTTAAATTGGATTTGGGACGTTTCCCCTTTAAATTGGTGCGGTCTGGGGCCGCTGACATCCTGACGCTCGGTATGTAGCACGTAGGAAGCGACTGCGCATGCTCAGATCGCTGTTCCTTTACCGATGGCCGTTTTCTTGACTGTGCATGCGCAGCATCTCGCGCATGCGCAAACGAAACTTCCAGTTCTGCGCACTGCTCGCGCAACTGTGCTAGCGTGATACCTTTAGCAAGATGGCCGCCGACCTCGACCCAGCCCTCTCTCAGGCCCGGGATTTCGGCCTCTGGGAATTCGGGCTCCGGGATCCCAGCCACGAGGTGAGTACAGCCGCTTTTCTTACCTTTACTTGCCGATTGGATTGCGTTTTCTTCACAGTACTTGGAGAATTTGTCCAGGACTGCCTGGTAATCGTACCTTTGCTGCCTCCTGAGGAACCTGAACCTTGTGAATATTTCTCTTGCCCTTGCACCGGCGATGGTGAGGAGAAATTCAATTTTTTCGCTATCATCCAGGTCTTGGAGTTCAGCTGCCACCAGGAACAATTCGAACACTTGCCGGAATCGCCGCCAGTTTTCGCGGAGATCGCCGTAGCACTGGAGCGGCTGCGGAACCGGGAGCTCTATCATTTTGCCTGGGCACTGCTGGTTGTCTGTGTACACTGAGGTATGCCGGCAGGTACCGATCCACTCCTGTACCATGTGGTGTTGGGTGCTCTGGTGCACAGATGAGCCAACACAGTTGTATGTGGTACAACTCTATTTTATTTTAACTCTTGTATACAGTTCGTTCTGGATACTCTGCACGTGCTGTCTCCCTGAGTGTGTCGTGTAGCAGGTCTGTCCTGGTCCTCGTCTCCAGCTAATACTGACCACCAGGTGTCGTGTTTGTGCTTTTATATCTTTCTGTGATTGGTTGTGGTGGTGTGTGTTCTGATTTGTCTGTTGGTGTGTCTATCATGATGTGTGTGTTTGAATATCATGACACCCCTGATGTGGCTGAGGGTGAGTGTCCAACAAGCACAATCGGCTTTTTGGATGGCACCCTGAGAGAAGGCAGGGAGGGAGAGGTTTGGGGGACTCAAATATCCCAGCGTGGAAGCCATAACTGATTGTCAGTCTCTCGCCCTCGCCAATTCACATTATGGATGGTATTGTGGACCCTGCAGAGGATGTCTTTGTGGTGCGGTTGGCTGTCCAGGTGGCCAGACACCGGAGAAGGCAGTGGCAGCAGCGCAACAGAAGCTCGAGGCAGCAATGATTGTGGACTCTGGGTCTGTACTCGTTGGAATTCAGAAGGAAGAGTTGGGATCTTATTGAAACTCATGGGATACTGCGAGGCCTGGATAGAGATGATGTGGAGAGGATGTTTCCACTTGTGGGAAAAACATGAACCTGATGCCTCGCCATCCTGTTCCACCCGCTGACCTAGAGACCTGCCGTTGTCAGGAGGAGGGAACTCGGGAGAGCTGGAGACCACCGTTGTCTCCCTGGTGGAAGCCTCCAGTGTTCCCTCCTCCTGGACGGTACCCATGGGTTTCTGGGAGGTCACCTTGTAATGCAGGGGCAGCTGGAATGAGCTCCAGAGACCCATGCTCTGCCAGCCCTGGCGGCTCCCCATTGTCTGCACCTTGATGTTGGAGCCCTCTGTGACTGGGCCACGCTCTGGTGTGCCTCGGCAATGTCCATATGAGTCTGGGACATGTTCCTCAGCGACTGGGACACCCTCTGGAGCACCTTGGCAATGCCCACCTGAGACTGGGACATTATCCGCAGTGCCTCGGCAAGGTCCACCTGCATCTGGGACACGTCCCTCAGTGACTGGGATGTCCAGGCACTCAACCATGACCGCCACAGACTGAGCACTCGTGATCTTGACGTCATGCTGCAGACATTTCACTGCGGCGCCACCCTAGCAGTGTTGACCTTAGTGACACGCATTACTGGGGTCACCCCTACACCTGTCGCCTTTGGGGCTCCTCCAATCGGGTATGGACCCACTGGAGTGTCATTGACATTCCCTCCTGAATCTTATGGCCACACACCAATGTCCATTTCAGCTCTGGTCCAGAGGCTCAGCATCTGACTGGCACTCAGTTGGGTCCTGGAGTCCAGCAGACCCCTGACTGCTGTCTCTCCTGGACCTTCCTGCCTCTACCTGATGTGCAACAGCATATGTGTGGTGCTCACCAAATTGTGTCCCAGAAGGCTGTCCACTTGTGTCCCATACTGAGGTGTGTGTCTTTGCGCTGATGACGTCACAGTTGTGGCATCCTCAGAGCTCTACTCTGAGGTATTCTCTTGGAAAGTCGGGGATGGGAGGGGGGGTGACAATCCTGATAGTACTATCGGAGATCCTGTGGGAGAATGAACGTGTGGTCAGTGAAAGGGAAGGATCATCTTGTCCGACATGCAAAACTTACTTGAGACAGGTCATCTGGGTGGGGGCTGGTGGGCCCTCACCGCTGAGGTGGAGGCCAACCTCTATTTGGGTGGTTGCTCTGTCCTTAGTCACCTCGTGGCCTCCAAGGCCTGTCCCTCATAGCTGGTGAGGACTCTGATGTCCAGGACCCCACCACCTGTCTGGACCCTTTCCCACCAATTGTGTGCTAACTTCTCCTGCGGGGACAAAGAGAGGGCATTGCTTCGTGAGAGAGGCTTCATGCATTGTGGGATGGGGAGGGAGGTGTGGGGGGCTATGGCGGGAGACAGGGATGGGCACCATTGCTGGGCATGGTTGGGTTGTGCTGGTGGGTGCCAAGGCGCATTGGAGCACAGGCGCGGTATTGTGCTGAGGAGGTGTGGTGCCAGTACCAGGGGGCCGATGCCAACTCATTCATGCGACCCGGTTGGGGTCGTTGAGCTTCTTCGAATACTGGGCCTAGGTCCTCCTGGTTATGCTTCCCGAGTTGATGGTCATTGCCAGTGCCTTCCAGGCGGCACCATCTATGGGTGACCTTCTGAACCCCTCAGGGAAACAAGGTATCCCTTCGCAAATCCACCGCGTCCAGCAGTCTGACCGGGTCGGCATCTTTAAATTGTGGAGTGGGTCTGCATGGTGGCAAGGCTGCGTGCTGTCTAGGATTCACCTGGAGGGAGTGTTTTAGAGCTACTCCCCCTTGTTAGTGGGGAGCTGCCAGGCACGGTCCAGACGAATCAGCTGGTGGGACAGCCATTTCCGCCATGAAGACCGTGGGGCATTGTTACCTACCCGAATTGGTGTTAGATACCGGTCGCGTACTCGGCAGGTCAGCTGTTGCGAAGCACCCGGCAAGTGCTGCTCGCAACCGCACTTGGTGCTTCTCCCGTTAGATCGTCCCTTCAATCACTCCTTTGCCGCGACCTACCTTGTTCTTCTATTCTGCCCCACCTCCTCCGCCCTCTCTCCAACTATACCATTCATTACATTTCTACTTTTCTTCAGTCCTGCGGAAGGATCACATTAGCTCTGTTTCTCTCCCCAGATACTGCCAGACCTGCTGAGTTTATCCAGCATTTTCTGTTTTAATGGACTGGATTCTCCGGTCACCGACGCCGAAATCAGGTTCAGCGAACGGCCAGAGAATCCAAGTTTCTGACCAAATAGAGGGCGGTGCCTCTTTCGCGATGCTCCACCCCCTCCAAAGCGGCGTACTCGCAGATTCTCCGCCCCTGAACGGCAGAGTTCCCGACAGCGTGGGCCTCTCAGGGTTTCATCCATCGGGAACTCAGCCTGGCGACTGCAAACTCAGTCCAGCACTGCCACAGTCAGGGGAGAGGCGATTCGCGGCAGGGGGGACATTATTGGGGGCTGGGGGCACCGTGGGGGGGAAGTCCGGAGCGCGGCAGCCGGCCAAAGGGGGGGCACTATTTTGTGGGCCGGGTCCACTGCAGGCCACCGCTGTGCGCATGTGCGGCCACAGACCCGGCGATTCTCCGGGGTGTATCGGCAGCCAGAGCCGGGGCCTCCACACTGCCGTCCTGCTAGCCCCCAGCACAACGGGGAATCAGTGGCCGTTTTGCGCCAGTTTTTCTGGAGTAAAACACCACAGTTCCCACCTCGGCGTGGGGACATAGCCCCAGAATCGGAGAATCCAGCCCAATGTCTGGTAACTCTGTAGTCCCAGCAGTGCCCTGGTTGAGCAGTGGTCATCACTGTAACTACAGGCAGTCACCGAGGAAGAAGGAATGATGGAGCCAGGACTTCAAGCTAAGTCCAGGGTGTTTGATGGGTCTGACTGGCAGACCCCAATGAGAGGGTTTAGGGGGGACGCGGTGGGGGGGGGGGGGGGGGGGGGGAGATGGTTTAAGGAGGTCAGAGGCGGACAGTTAAAGAGGTTGTATGGTATGTTCTTGGGAGAGTGGCTCCGATGGCATAGGGAACCTCTCCAGAAGAGGTGCCCTTCACTTCATCATCATCAGTCATCAGCTCGTCATCAGCCTGTGCAGTGAAGCCTGTTGAGCTACCAGTCCTGCCTCTGCATTCTCCTGCCAACGGCGGAGACAGAATGACACCATTAAGTTGCTGTTAAGCCGTCTCAGTGTGGGTGAGGTGCCTAACGCCTTCCCAGCTGTGATGAATGATATCTGTATACACATGTACCTTTAATGCGTAGGCCCCTTTAAGACCGGGTTTGGAACTGTATATAAGGTTACGTTCAGTGGGCAGTGTGCAGTGAGCACACTTCTCGGCAGCTGTCTGGTTCTCTGATAATTAAAGCCTTTGAATTATCAATCTTCTCTCCTGAGTCATAATTGAGGGTATCTCACCAGCACAATATGGATGATAGGTCGGGGAAAGGCAGGAAGGAGTTGTGAAACTACCCATTATATTTTCTGAGCTCACATTGGGCTGGATTCTCCAATTCTGGGGTTTTGTCCCCAAGCTGGGGTGGAAACGATGGTGTTTTACTCCAGAAAAACTGGCGCAAAACGGCCACTCATTCCCCGTTTTGCTGGGGGCTAGCAGCATGGCATTGTAGAGCTCCCGGCTCTAGCTGCCGATACGCCCCGGTGAATCGCTGGGTCCGTGGCCGCACATGGCGTCGACCTGCAGCGGACACGCTGTGCTGCATGGCGGCTGGCAGCCCGCGGACCCGGCCCGCAAAATAGTGCCCCGCAGCTCGCGCTTTCAAATATGCTGGCAGGGAGGGAAATGGAGCCTAAAGTCCAGCCCATAATTTGGGAGCAAAGTGGTTCACAGAACACAGCAATAATCTTACCCGAGGAGAACTATTGAGGCACTTGACAAATTTAAAAAACAATAAGTCTTTGAATTTATTTGAAATTCTCTAGCTGAATGTTTTTTTGTATTTTCCTAATTCTGTTTGTCAATAGCTTTAGAGATACTTTAGAAAAATTACAGTAGGAAATGAAATGTTGTGAATTTACTGATCGCCTGTCAGACTCAATTTGAAATGGTTTGTTGATTACTTACAAAGCAAATGTCCAGGTTATTCAATTACATGTTCTTTTTATCATATACCTGATAGAATAATTATGGTTTAGGCTAGATCTTTGCACTGACAGAGCTGTAGAACATTTTGAATTGAAACACAGCCAGAGTTTTGCATCCGTAAAACTTGCACCAGCCTCCTAGTTAAAAACAATGTGCTGCATCTGCCACGTGGATTAGGCAAAACAGTCCTCCATACTTGAATTTACTCCCAGTGAGGTAGCTGCTTTGAGCCCTGATAGTCATTATCATTATGAATGACTCGGTCATACATGCTCGAAGAAATATCACAATCATCTGCAAGAAATGGTCTTGGACCGCAAAGGTCATTCATTGGCACGACATCAAAGCAACTTGATCAAAGCTCCATCTAAAAGCTGTAGCACATGAAGCACCATTTAATTAATATAATGAATGATATTCTCAGTTGATTATAAACTTCATTGAACTTCACACTGATGATGGGTGACCAATGAGTTGCATGCCATTAGCACAGGACATGCGCGGATGGAAAGTACATAATCCACAGGTCGATTGATTTTTCACGACAGCTTAACATTCAACTCCATTGTAGTGACATAGTTTGTATCTGAGGCCATAATTACTTCCAAAAACATTGACTTTTTTGGAATAGTTGCATTAAGTTGTTTTAAAAGGGCCCTTGCCTTAATATGAGATGTATCTTTTATTAGATATCTGAGGGCATTTCCCCTGCCTGGAGAGTCTGAAACTGGCTTCACAGTCTCAGGATAAAGGTTTTATGATCTAGTACTGGGATTTGTAGAAATATCTCTCCCCCCCCCCCCCCCCCCCCCCCCCCCCCACCCCCCGCCCCCCCACCCCGCAATGTGTTTTCTCACAACAGAGGTGGCTAGCCGTTGGCCACAAGCGGGATCTTCTGGTCCCACCGAAGTCTTTGGAATTTTGCATGGCTCACCCACCCCCACCGCTGAGGAACCTGCCGCGACAAGATGCTGCTGGCGGAATGGCCGGAAAATCCCTCCCGGAAGAGTTGTGAATCTTTGGCTTTCTTTCCATCAGAGGACAATAAATGCTCAGTCAATGAATACAATCAAGAGTGAGGTCAATAGAGTTTTAGGTACTAACAGAATCCAGGGACATGGCGGGAAAGTGCAGTTGATGTGTCAGTTCAGTCATGATCGTATTGAAAGGTGGAGCAGATAGTGATCTACCATTGCGGCATGATGGCACAATGGTTAGCACTGCTGCCTCACAGCACCAGGGACCCAAGTTCAATTCTGTCCTCGAGTGACTGTGTGGAGTTTGCACTTTCTCCCTGTGCCTACATGGGTTTCCTCCGGGTGCTCCGGTTTCCTCCCATAGTCCAAAGATGTGCAGATTAGTGGATTGGCCAAAACAAAATTGCCGCTTAGTGTCCAAAGATGTGCAGGTTAGGTGGGGTTACGATGACAGGAGGGAGAGTGAGCTTAGGTAGGGTACTCTTTCGGAGGGTCGGTGCAGACCTGATGGGCCGAATAGCCTCCTTCTGCACTATAGGATTTCTATGATTCTTTGATTCTTCTGACTATGAAACCTGCACTACTTTTACATCAGTAATCTCTTGGGGATTTTATTATCTTTCTGATAAAAATAGGTCAAACAAAATGTTTTTCTGTTAATGGAAGGAAATGATTATCACTCAGCTATCTATTGTTGTTTACCACACTATGCCAGAATCTGTGTATAATAATAATAATCTTTATTAGTGTTAAAAGTAGGCTTACGTTAACACTGCAATGAAGTTACTGTGAAAATCCCCCAGTCGCCACATTCCAGCGCCTGTTCGATGAGAAATGGCAGGTTGGGCAGCTGTTAATATTTGCTTGGTTGCAATCGTTTTCATAAAGAGCTCAAGAATTGCAGAGGTTTTCTAACGCTGTTGAAAAAGTAACTGAAACTCTTCAATTGCCTTGAGGACCACATTTTGGTTAATTTTCCCCCCACCTTGATTGTAACTGCGCATTTGTCAGGTCTATCATATTGCTGTTATGGTAGATAAAGCGGAAGAGCAAACAGCTTAAGCAAGGCATAGCTGATTAGTCTGAAATACATCCAATGACGGGATTTGGTTACCTGCCAGGAACATAGAAATAAATTGGATCCTGAATAAAATGAAAGGATTGGAAGTGTTGGAAAACCATTCAGAAAAGCCGCAATAAATGCAATGAATGATGTGGTGGCAATCAGATGGAACAGCAATGCGTTGTGGCATATTATTCTACAGTGTAGGTCCACCATTCTGTTACACAATCATAGAATTTACAATGCAGAAGGAGGCCATTCAGCCCACGCCTCCACCCTATCCCTGTAACCCAGTAACCCTACCGTACCTTTTGGACACTAAGGGGCAATTTAGCAAGGCCAATCCACCTAACCTGCACATCTTTGGATGGTGGGAGAACCGGAGAACCCGGAGGAAACTCACGCAGACACGGGGAGAACGTGCAAACTCCACACAGGCAGTCGCCCGCCGCCGGAATCAAACTCATGTCCTTGGAGCTGTGAGGCAGCAG
The DNA here is from genome assembly GCF_047496885.1 of Scyliorhinus torazame. Classification (NCBI taxonomy): domain Eukaryota; kingdom Metazoa; phylum Chordata; class Chondrichthyes; order Carcharhiniformes; family Scyliorhinidae; genus Scyliorhinus; species Scyliorhinus torazame. The sequence goes on along the minus strand of NC_092713.1, from coordinate 199,432,802 downwards.
TGCTAACCACAGTGCCACTGTGCTGCCCTAGATAGATTCTTGTGAGCTATAGGAATCAAAGGTTATTGGAGGCAGATGAGAATGTACGACTTAAAAGACAAACAGATCAGCCATGATCTTACTGAATGGCAGAGCAAGCTCGAGGGGCCGAATGGCCTACTTCTGCTCTTATTTTGTATGTTTGCAGGACATGTTCGAGCACCAGTATCTCAGGAGACTCAGACTCTTATGACAGGTTGCTGCTAATATTTTCAGTCTCCTGAGAATGAAGGATGGACGCCAGTTGTGTATGGTGATTGTGAGGTATGGGTGCAATCTATCTATCTCCCACGCTCCAAAAGCTACAGCTCCTCGAAATCTCCCCACCGTTCGGATTCTAACCTGCACTATTTACCATCAATCCTGCATTCACTGATCTATATCAGAGAGAGCATTTAAACACGTGGCTACAGGGATGGTGCAGGCGGGAGGGTTTCAGATTTTTGGATAACTGGGGCTCTTTCTGGGGAAGGTGGGACCTCTACAGACAGGATGGTCTACATCTGAACCTGAGGGGCACAAATATCCTGGGGGGGAGATTTGTTAGTGCTCTTTGGGGGGGTTTAAACTAATGCAGCAGGGGCATGGGAACCTGGATTGTAGTTTTAGGGTAAGGGAGAATGAGAGTATAGAGGTCAGGAGCACAGATTTGACGTCGCAGGAGGGGGCCAGCGTTCAGGTAGGTGGTTTGAAGTGTGTCTACTTCAATGCCAGGAGTATACGAAACAAGGTAGGGGAACTGGCAGCGTGGGTTGGTACCTGGGACTTCGATGTTGTGGCCATTTCGGAGACATGGATAGAGCAGGGACAGGAATGGATGTTGCAGGTTCCGGGGTTTAGGTGTTTTAGTAAGCTCAGAGAAGGAGGCAAAAGAGGGGGAGGTGTGGCGCTGCTAGTCAAGAGCAGTATTACGGTGGCGGAGAGGATGCTAGATGGGGACTCTTCTGCCGAGGTAGTATTGGCTGAAGTTAGAAACAGGAATGGAGAGGTCACCCTGTTGGGAGTTTTTTATAGGCCTCCTAATAGTTCTAGGGATGTAGAGGAAAGGATGGCGAAGATGATTCTGGATATGAGCGAAAGTAACAGGGTAGTTATTATGGGAGACTTTAACTTTCCAAATATTGACTGGAAAAGATATAGTTCGAGTACAATAGATGGGTCGTTTTTTGTACAGTGTGTGCAGGAGGGTTTCCTGAAACAATATGTTGACAGGCCAACAAGAGGCGAGGCCACGTTGGATTTGGTTTTGGGTAATGAACCAGGCCAGGTGTTGGATTTGGAGGTAGGAGAGCACTTTGGGGACAGTGACCACAATTCGGTGACGTTTACGTTAATGATGGAAAGGGATAAGTATACACCGCAGGGCAAGAGTTATAGCTGGGGGAAGGGCAATTATGATGCCATTAGACGTGACTTGGGGGGGGATAAGGTGGAGAAGTAGGCTGCAAGTGTTGGGCACACTGGATAAGTGGGGCTTGTTCAAGGATCAGCTACTGCGTGTTCTTGATAAGTATGTACCGGTCAGACAGGGAGGAAGGCGTCGAGCGAGGGAACCGTGGTTTACCAGGGAAGTGGAATCTCTTGTTAAGAGGAAGAAGAAGGCCTATGTGAAGATGAAGTGTGAAGTTTCGGTTGGGGCGATGGATAGTTACAAGGTAGCGAGGAAGGATCTAAAGAGAGAGCTAAGACGAGCAAGGAGGGGACATGAGAAGTATTTGGCAGGAAGGATCAAGGAAAACCCAAAAGCTTTCTATAGGTATGTCAGGAATAAGCGAATGACTAGGGAAAGAGTAGGACCAGTCAAGGACAGGGATGGGAAATTGTGTGTGGAGTCTGAAGAGATAGGCGAGATACTAAATGAATATTTTTCGTCAGTATTCACTCAGGAAAAAGATAATGTTGTGGAGGAGAATGCTGAGCCCCAGGCTAATAGAATAGATGGCATTGAGGTACGTAGGGAAGAGGTGTTGGCAATTCTGGACAGGCTGAAAATAGATAAGTCCCCGGGACCTGATGGGATTTATCCTAGGATTCTATGGGAGGCCAGGGAAGAGATTGCTGGACCTTTGGCTTTGATTTTTATGTCATCATTGGCTACAGGAATAGTGCCAGAGGACTGGAGGACAGCAAATGTGGTCCCTTTGTTCAAAAAGGGGAGCAGAGACAACCCCGGCAACTATAGGCCGGTGAGCCTCACGTCTGTAGTGGGTAAAGTCTTGGAGGGGATTATAAGGGACAAGATTTATAATCATCTAGATAGGAATAATATGATCAGGGATAGTCAGCATGGCTTTGTGAAGGGTAGGTCATGCCTCACAAACCTTATTGAGTTCTTTGAGAAGGTGACTGAACAGGTAGACGAGGGTAGAGCAGTTGATGTGGTGTATATGGATTTCAGCAAAGCGTTTGATAAGGTTCCCCACGGTAGGCTATTGCAAAAAATACGGAGGCTGGGGATTGAGGGTGATTTAGAGATGTGGATCAGAAATTGGCTAGCTGAAAGAAGACAGAGGGTGGTGGTTGATGGGAAATGTTCAGAATGGAGTACAGTCACAAGTGGAGTACCACAAGGATCTGTTCTGGGGCCGTTGCTGTTTGTCATTTTTATCAATGACCTAGAGGAAGGCGCAGAAGGGTGGGTGAGTAAATTTGCAGACGATACTAAAGTCGGTGGTGTTGTCGATAGTGTGGAAGGATGTAGCAGGTTACAGAGGGATATAGATAAGCTGCAGAGCTGGGCTGAGAGGTGGCAAATGGAGTTTAATGTAGAGAAGTGTGAGGTGATTCACTTTGGAAGGAATAACAGGAATGCGGAATATTTGGCTAATGGTAAAGTTCTTGAAAGTGTGGCTGAGCAGAGGGATCTAGGTGTCCATGTACATAGATCCCTGAAAGTTGCCACCCAGGTTGATAGGGTTGTGAAGAAGGCCTATGGAGTGTTGGCCTTTATTGGTAGAGGGATTGAGTTCCGGAGTCGGGAGGTCATGTTGCAGCTGTACAGAACTCTGGTCCGGCCGCATTTGGAGTATTGCGTACAGTTCTGGTCACCGCATTATAGGAAGGACGTGGAGGCTTTGGAGCGGGTGCAGAGGAGATTTACCAGGATGTTGCCTGGTATGGAGGGAAAATCTTATGAGGAAAGGCTGACGGACTTGAGGTTGTTTTCGTTGGAGAGAAGAAGGTTAAGAGGAGACTCAATAGAGGCATACAAAATGATCAGGGGGTTGGATAGGGTGGACAGTGAGAGCCTTCTCCCGCGGATGGATATGGCTGGCACGAGGGGACATAACTTTAAACTGAGGGGTAATAGATATAGGACAGAGGTCAGAGGTAGGTTCTTTACGCAAAGAGTAGTGAGGCCGTGGAATGCCCTACCTGCTACAGTAGTGAACTCGCCAACATTGAGGGCATTTAAAAGTTTATTGGATAAACATATGGATGATAATGGCATAGTGTAGGTTAGATGGCTTTTGTTTCGGTGCAACATCGTGGGCCGAAGGGCCTGTACTGCGCTGTATTGTTCTATGTTCTATGTTCTATGTATACTGGCACCAACTTTTCATATTCATGTTGAAATCCCTTCCTGGCCTCAGTCCTTTCTGTCCCTCTAACCTCCGAGAACTCTCTGTTCTCACCCACCTCCCATTCTGTCCATTTCTACCTCTCCCATTTCCTTTGCCCCACTATTGGTGAGTGTGCCTTCAACCACCTAATCCAGCTTCCCTGCACCGTTGGGTACGCTAACTCCTGCCAACTGGAACCCTACGTTAACAATTGCATGTGCCCTGATGTGAGTGGACCTTCACTCTGCCAGTGGCCTCTGAGTCAGCACTCCCAGTTTAAATTAGGTTCAGAGTCAGACAAATGATTCAGACATTAAAAAACAAATTCAGCTAATTCCTGGGGAATAGGGAAATCACCGGGCTACCTGCTACACCTTATAGTTTAAACTTAGTGAAGAGCATTTCTTCATTCCAGGGATCTGACCACCATTTAATGTTATTAGACAGCGACACCCTTTTCTTGTCAGGATTTAAACAGAAGGTAGTCAACCGTCTCACTGTAACGCAAAACATTGCTACTCAGATCCTAAAGGAAGAGTTGTGGCAGCCCGTCATATCTGAGTCACTGAACTTGAATTAGGGATGGTGCGGAGGAGGTAGGATGTCAGTGTTGAAGGTGTGCTACTAAAATTCGCAGTTGATTTTAAAATGATGTTAGAAATAATGTCATGAGACGTGGGCAAGTTATTTAAATCATTGAACTATTGACAGATTTCAGCAGAGTAACATTACTTCCCAAAGGGAACCAAATTAAAATCAGCTTTAAAATATTGTACAGATTTTGAAGACGTGTAAAAATAATTGAGCACTTTGTTAAAGTTCAAACTCCTGTTGTAATTGATATTAAAAATAAAGAAAGGCTTCCAGCAGTTTATGCAATGCACTCGGCAGGAGTACACACACCGGCCTTATTGTGTAAGCTGCCCCATTGAAGTCCTCATCCAAATCCTCTGCAGTAGGTCTGTAGCGGCTGTCCTCAATTCCTGGCAAGTTGGCAGCCGGGCTGTCATTTTCTCATGCCCTGGCTGCAGCCCATTCATGCCCAGTGTTTCACCCTGTGTAGATCCCTCCTCCTTCCAATCCTCAAAATTACGCAGTGAGGGAATATCTGAGATGGTGGATGCAGCTGAAATGGAGTGATGTTGTATTTTTTCAGCTTCACGTCTTGTTGCTCGTCCATTGCTGCCTGGGCTATTGTGATATTCAAGCATCCGAAATTAGGAAGTCGGGTTTTGATGATGGAGTGGGAGTGGGAGAAGAAAGTGAGAAGTCTAAGCTCTCACCATCAGTAACTTCAAAGTCAGATACAGATTAGGAACGATGGAGAAATGGAATGTAAGAAGGAGGATTAGATAGGGAAAAAAAGTCACCTTCAATGGCTTCAACCTCGTCAGTGGCCATGGCCTCCATATGACCCGATCCACAATGACACCAGTTAGTATTGCTGCCTCAGTGTCAGGGACCCGTGTTCAATTCTGACCTGGCGTGACTGTCTGTGTGGAGTTTGCACGTTCTCCCCATGTCTGCATGGGTTTTTTCCATGTGCTCTGGTTTTCTCCCACAGTCCAAAGAGGTGCAGGTTAGATGGATTGGCCATGATCAATGCAGGGTTACGGGGATAGTGCGGGGGCGTGGGCCTAGGCGGAGTGCTCTTTCGGATGGTCGGTGCAGACTCAATGGGCCGAATGGTGTCCTTCTGCACTGTAGGGATTCAATGGACTGTCTCCTCCACGTAGGTTAGAATCTGCATGTGTGATTTTCCCCATTCGCTTGGTCCTTGCTGCCTCTGGTTCATTGTGTCTTTCTCCTGAAAGAGAGAGGTAAATCTGTCAATGAGTGATTGCAATCTGGGTGGGGGATGTGGTTGTCATGGTTGAATGGTGGTGTGCGCAAGCTGTTAGAATTGGATTTAAGACTTGTAAAAGTGTGGGATAGGGAGGTGAAGCATGTAAGGTGTGTCCAATAGGGAGGGGAAGCGTGTAAGGTGTGTGGGATAGGGACGTGAAGCATGTTAGGTGTGCGGGATAGGGATGTGAAGCATGTAAGGTGTGTGGGATAGGGCGGTGAAGCATGTAAGGTGTGTGGGATAGGGCGGTGAAGCATGTAAGGTGTGTGGGATAGGGATGTGAAGCATGTAAGGTGTGTGGGATAGGGTGGTGAAGCATGTAAGGTGTGTGGGATAGGGATGTAGAGCATGTAAGGTGTGTGGGATAGGGTGGTGAAGCATGTAAGGTGTGTGGGATAGGGAGGTGAAGCATGTAAGGTGTGTGGGATAGGGAGGTGAAGCATGTAAGGTGTGTGGGATAGGGAGGTGAAGCATGTTAGGTTATGTAGAGGGTGCCATCTCTGCTACTCCACTACTGGGCCGATATCTGGGGTTTGAGTATCTGTGTGTGTCTCTCTCCAGCTGGCACTGAAACTTCAGAGTCCAGGGGATGCCGCACTGGGACACTTCCACTGAAGAGAGCACTGAATCAAGCCTGCCGTTTATCCCTAACCGGCAGCCTGAGGCTTATATCACACAGATCTCCAGACCCCTACCAATACCCAGGTGATTCTCTCTCTTGCCGGTGGTGCAACACCCACCCGGTTCCTACTTCGCTAGAGTAGCTTTCCCAAGAGAGAGAATAGGACACTGCTGTTTATTACCTAACCAGCAGTCTGTCCTGAGTGAATCGCTCAAGATGACCCTTGATTCTTGAACCCGGAATTAAGGTGAGGAATATTTTAACAATGACTTGGTCAGAGATCGCTGGTGAAAGATTGAAGAATTTAAACGACTCCAATTATCAGCAAATCAAGGTTTATTGCAAAACCCAGGTCAAAATCATCAACAGAAGAAAATATAATAAAATCTTAAACTCTAACACAAACTAAGTCTATTCAAAAAGTACTATAACGGACACAACGAAAAATCTTATGATTACACAGTTTTAGCAATAGCACAAGACACAAAACAAGTTCCCTTCCCCAAAGCCTCAACCACTATTAAAGTCAAGGGAGTTTCGCAAGCTGCTGCAGGGTACTTACGGTCACAGGCTGCAGAGGTCAAGTCAGGGGTGCAGAGGTCGAGCCAAGAACGAAGCGACCCTCAATCGAAACACAGCCCCTTTTATATTGTTTTACCTGGCTTTTTCCTGTGTTCGGCCAGCCCCTTTTGCATTGAATCCATAAGGTTTAAAGTTCCCGCTGGTCCTGCCCCCTTTGAGCCTGTCAGGCCTGTCAAGATAGGAGTACCTCCCCTAGGTCCGCCTCCAATCTGCTTTTTGAGATAACGAGGTTGAGCTCCCTTGTGAAGATTTTCAAAAGTCTTCCGTCTGCTCTGGAGATCGCTGCTATGTTGATGGGGTGTTGATTGGATACTGCTCTGGTGGAGGCAAAGTCATTTACATCTGCATGGGGCTATGACCATCCCATTGTCCTGCTTGCAGGCAGGCCCCCTGTGTATTCCCGTGCCCCTTTGTCTGTGTTTTGATCTTATCTCGTTGTCTGGCTCCTTCTTCCTTGTAGCTCCTAGGGGGGGGGTTTGTAAATACTTATGCCCCTACTCAGCTCAGCGGACCAAGCCTGCTGGGAAATCTGCTTACGTTCTCTTGGCTGAAAAGTCAGTTTACAGTCTCTGAGTTTTATTCTTGGGCAGTCCAAAAAGGGCCGAATTGCCCGAAAACCTTACAGTTATGGCACTGAAAGACAGAAACTCATGGAATCTTTTGTTGCCAAATCCAACTCTTTAGGCCCCAGATTTTCACTGCAATGATTGCTGTTTTGCTCCAATATGGCGCCACACACACACACACATCTGGTATGAACCGCACTGGATTCCATTTTGGTAAAGATGTTACCATCTGCTACATGCAGGCAGCTCTCTACATGCAGGCAGCTCATAATGGCAATGTGCTACCTCCCTATCTTAATGTCCAAGTATTGTGTGAGAATACACAGCGAATCATGCAGGCTGCTGCCGGGTATCCGGGCAGTAGTTAGGATTCTTTAATTCTGCAGCTGTACCATCTGCATTTGAAACATTATGACAAACCTAAACAGACTCCTAAATGACCCTCTTATGGACTGACTTCATTAACACTACACCCTGATGCTTCATCCAATGCCGGTGTTTATGTAGTTACATTGTATACCTTGTGTTGCCCTATTATGTGTTTTCTTTTATTCCCTTTTCTTTCCATGTACTTAATGATCTGTTGAGCTGCTTGCAGAAAAATACTTTTCACTGTACCTCGGTAGACGTGACAATAAACAAATCCAAATCCAAGATCCAAATCCAAACCAGAGGATGGCTACTGCGCAACTATGTTCTCAGAGGGAACAAAATAGATCTGTCCAGTTAGAAACCCGATCTGCACCAAACTGGCATGTACTGGCAAAAGAGCAGCACCTATCAGGGTTGAACTAGGCTGTACTGAAGGTGAATGCAAGACTGGTGTATGCAATAAAAAACAGTTCATTCCCTGTTCCAGGCATAGCTCCAGCATTCCATAAAATAATAGAATCTCTACAGTGCAGAAGGAGGCCATTAAAAATTTTTTTTTAGAGTACCCAATTATCTTTTTTCCAATTAAGGGGCAATTTCGCGTGGCCAATCTACCTAACCTGCACATCTTTGGGTTGTGGGGGTGAAACCCACGCAGACATGGGGAGAACGTGCAAACTCCACACGGACAGTAACCCAGAGCCAGGATTCAAACCCGGGTCCTCAGCGCTGCAGTCCCAGTGCTAACCACTGCGCCACATGCCGCCCAGAAGGAGGCCATTTGGCCCATCGAGTCTGCACCGACCTCTTGAAAGAGCACCCAACCTAGGACCAGTCCTCTGCCCTATACCTGTAGCCCCACCTAACCTGCATATCTGTGGACACTAAGCGGCAATTTAGCATGGCCAATCCACCTAACCTGCGCACCTTTGGACTATGGGAGGATATTGGAGCACCCGGAGGAAATGCACACAGAACAAGCAAGCTCTACACAGATGGGGCGGCACGGTGGTGTAATGGTTAGCACTGCTGCCTCGCAGCACCGAGGACCTGGGTTCGATCCTGGCCCCAGGTCACTGTCCATGTGGAGTTTGAAAATTCTCCCCGTGTCTGCGTGGTTCTCAGCCCCACAACCCAAAGATGTGCAGGGTAGTTGGACTGGCCACGCTAAATTGCCCCTTAATTGGAAATTTTAAAAAAAACACCACACAGACATTCACCCAAGGCCAGATTTGAACCCAGGTCCCTGGTGCTGTAAGGCAGCAGTGCTAACCACTGTTCCATTGGCACCAGCTTTCAGATTACTCTTTCAGCTCCCCATGATTGTGTGTGCTCTCATAGTAAAATAGATTGTTCTGGCAAATGCTTATTTTCATATTTTCCCATTGCATTGGCCCACGGATATAGCTGAGATATTATTAGCTGAGGGCATGAATTTGATATTGCCCTAACAAAGTTGGACTTCCTTAGATGGACCGAGACCCAACCATGCTGCTGTTGCTTGAGGCCCAAACAGGTGCCACCCATGCATTAGTCAATACATAACCATCCCCACCTACAACATTGGTATCCTTTCTCAGCCTTTGACCCATTAGTTTTAAAAATAAATAAATTTCGATTAGCCAATTCTTTTTTTAAAATCAAGGGGCAATTTAGCATGACCTATCCACCGAACCTGAACATCTTTTTGGGTTGTGGAGGTGCAACCCATGCAGACACGGGGAGAATGTGCAAACTCCACACGGACAGTGACCCAGGGCCGCAATTCAAACCTGGGTTGTGAGCGCCGTAGGCAGCAGTGATAACCACTGTGCCACATGCCTCCCTAGCCTTTGACCCTTTAGTGACACTCGGCCCCTACTCCATAATTTTCAGCCCCTTCAACCAGCCCCCAGTCCCTATACATTGCCAGCTCATATCCGCAACCAACTCCCTGCCTGTGCATTTTCCCATCTTCCTCCCACCTCCAGCCCCTTTGCAGTTCCTGCGCTGCCCCAACCTCCCTTTTCTCATGGTGGACAATTGTAAATTGTTGCAAACAAAAATACATCAGTGCTGCATGCTTAATTAAAGCATTTTTAAAATTTTGTGACATTCTCAAAATAAACTTATTCGTAGGTGACTATTCATGTTTACATGCATGGAAAAATTATGTGCAGACAGGAGCCGTAATGATGGCTATGTATATAGATACATATATTTATGTAAACAGTGTTATACTTGTCAGCTGAAGTAGAGGATACATGAAAAAGATAATTTCAATTTAGAAACTTGACTACATCTCTCCCATTTAAGTTTGTGACGTCGGCTGGCATTCACCCTCAAACCCATCACGCATCCTGCTAATTTCACTTAGGTTCACCTATGCTTTATTGGGAAATATATGGGTAGTATGTCACCGAGCTCCAGTTTAGCACAGGTGGCCACTGCTTCTTCAGCGGGCACTGCCTTGACGCCTGGTTCCAGTGAGATTGGGTCGTGTGGGAGGGCCTGCACAACTGTGTCTCCTGTACGGAGAATGGCACTGATATATGGAACAGATAACACATTGATGGACATGATAACACATTCTCAGGCTTATCCTCCGTTTCTGGTTGACTACAGCCAGACCATTAACCGGTTTACACAACTCGATGCGTACCCCCCTTCCCCGGATTGCAGACATGGTAAATCAGATCGTGCACTACCGCGTGTTCTCCACGGTGGATCTGAAATCTGCATACCACCAGCTCCCAATCTGCACGGAGCACCGCCACTACACGGCGTTTGAGGCAGACGGCCGCCTTTTCCATTTCCTCCAGGTCCCCTTTGGCATCACGAACGGGGTTTCGGTGTTCCAACGAGCGATGGACCGAATGGTGGACCAGTACGGGCTGCGGGCCACGTTTCCGTACTTGGACAATGTCACCATCTGCGGCCATGATCAGCAGGACCACGACGCCAACCTCCACCGATTTCACCAAACCGCCCAAATCTCAACCTCATCTACAACAAGGAGAAATGCGTTTTCTGCACAACCAAGCTTGTCATCCTCAGCTACGTCGTGGAAAACGGGGTCCTAGGGCCCGACCCTGACCGTATGCGCCTCCTCCTACAAATCCATCTCCCTCACTGTCCCAAGGCCCTGAAGAGGTGTCTTGGATTTTTCTCCTATTACGCCCAGTGGTTCCCCCAGTATGAGGACAAAGCTCGCCCACTATTTCAGGCCACCCTCTCACCATTGGCAGCCGAGGCCCGCCAGGCCTTCAACTGCATCAAGGCGGACATCGCCAAAGCCGCGATGCACACGGTGGACGAGTCCGTACCCTTCCAGGTGGAGAGCGACGCCTCAGAGGTCAACCAATCAGGAAGACCGGTAGCGTTCTTTTCACGAACCCTCACCGCCTCTGAAATTCGACACTCCTCAGTCAAAAAAGATGCCCAAGCCATTGTGGAAGCCGTGCGGCACTGGAGGCACTACCTCGCTGGTAGGCGGTTTACCCTCGTCACCGACCAATGATCGGTTGCCTTCATGTTTGACAATATGCAGCTGGGCAAAATCAAAAATGATAAGATCTTGAGCTGGAGGATCGAACTCTCCACCTATAACTACGATATAGTATATAGCCCTGGGTAGCTCAACGAGCCCCCAGATGCCCTGTCCTGCAGCACATGCACCAGCGCGCAAGATGACCGACTAGGGGCTATCCACGATGGCCTCTGCCACCCGGGGGTCACCCAGCTCGCCCATTACATCAAGGCCCTACTCCACCGAGAAGGTCAGAGCTATAACCAGATACTGCCAAATCTGTGCGGAGTGTAAGCCGCACTTCTATCGACCGGATAAGGCCCACCTGGTAAAGGCATCCCGGCCCTTTGAACGCCTCAGTATCGATTTCAAAGGGCCCCTCCCCTCCAATAACCACAACACGTACTTCCTGAAGATCAGAGATGAGTTCTCCTGCTTCCCGTTTGCCATCCCCTGCCCCGATATGACCACCCCCACTGTCATTAATGCCCTGCATAGTGTCTTCACCCTGTTTGGTTTCTCCAGTTATATGTCCACAGCAACAGGGGTTCGTCGTTCATGAGCGACGAACTGCGTCAGTACCTGCTCAGTAAGGGCATCACCTTGAGCAGGACTACCAGTTATAACCCCAGGGAAAACGGGCAGGTGGAAAGGGAGAACGCGACGGTCTGGAAGACCGTCCTACTGACCCTTCGGTCCAGGAATCTCCCAGTTTCTCACTGGCAGGAGGTCCTCCCCGATGCGCTCCACGCTATTAGGTCCCTCCTTTGCACAGCCACAAACCAGACTCCTCATGACCGGTTGTTTGTTTTCCCTAGGGGAGCTACCTCAGGGGCCTCCCTTCCGCCCTGGCTGATGACACCGGGTCCAGTCCTCCTCCGAAAACAAATTCGGAGCCATAAGACCGACCCCCTGGTAGAGAGGGTCCAGCTCCTGCACTCCAACCCACACTATGCGTATGTCGAACACCCCAATGGCCGGCAAGATACCGTCTCCCTCCGGGACCTGGCGCCCGCAGGCTCCACCACCACTACCTCTACTGCATCCCCCACACTATGTCCCGTCCAACCTCCCATGTTCAGCGCCCCCACCTCTATATGGTTCCCGCGCTCCCTCCCACCCTACACACCAGTTCACAGGAATGAAGCTCTGGAAGAGCCGCTCCTGGAGTCCACGCCTGTGCCTGCTCCAGACCCACTTCCACAGCCACCCGAAGCGGCTGCAACACCAGTGCTTCGGCGGTCGCAACGTACGATCCGGGCACCGGACCGACTGAAACTGTGAGTCCGTCACCCCTGCTGGATTTCATTTTTTAAACAGGGGGTGAATGTGGTGAATGTACAATGACTGATAATTCACCAGTGCACTGTATTATGCTATGTTATGTTTTTAACCCTGTGGGCTCCACCTATGGGCCATTGTGTGGCTTCACCCACAGGGGATATGTTGCGGCATGTATGGGCTCCGCCCATGGCTCCACCCCTTTAGAGGAAGTATAAGAGCAGCTGACCTGCATGGCCGCCTTCAGTATTGTACCAGTCGCAGGCAGGCACAGTTGTAAGCTGATTAAAACCACGGTTTACTTCTCCACGTGTCTTGGAGTGAATTGATGGTTGCATCAGTCTGGAAGCTGTGTATTTGCAGTTGAACTGTCGATTTTTAATGTTTAATGCCTGGAGGTTGTCTGCTTGTCTGATGCCACCCCTCTTGCTTCTGTGGCTTTGTGTAAGGGAAAGGGTGGCAGTAAGATGACCTATTACCAGTGTAGCAAAGGGGAAGGGGCTCTTTCCCTCTTCTGCCATTCTCTGTGCCAGTGTGACTTTCCGGTGTTTTGTTACACTGCCCTCGAGCGACTTTCCACTAATGCGAGTCTACTACTGGAGCTGCAGGAGGGGAGAGAGTTTTTGTACCATTGACTGTTTAATGTTTAATATTTGGAGGCCGTGTGTTTGTCTGCTGCCATCCCTTTTGCTTCTGTGGCCTGGAGCAAGAAACCAGCTGCCAGTGCTGGAGAGAGAGAAAGGGCTGTTCTCTCCCTTTTCTGCCATGCACTGGTGTTGCAGCCGCTTCGGTGTGACTTTCCGGTGCATTGTTACGCAACCCCCCTCCGAGCGACTTTCCACTGATGCAAGGCTACTGTTGTGGGGCTGCGGGAGGAGAGAGAGTGATGGGTTGATTCAAACACTGGTCACTTAATTGTACTGTTAGTCTGTTTAAAGTTTCACTTGTATTTGGTTTTCTTTGTATACATACTTGGTTGCAGCTTTGTGCTTGCATTGATATTCTGTAACAAAAAGATGTGTGTATGTGTGTGTGTGTACGGCATGGTGCCTTTGTCGGTTGATGGTTACTGTGATATATTGATTGGTAAGTAATTTATTTTTATCCTTTTGTATAAAAATATTGTTGACTGTTTAATAAACAAAATATTCTCAAGTCACTTTTCGTGGGTACATGTGCCATATCTCAGATGATGATTATTGCATCGCATTTCAATCAAACTTTGAAGTCTGAGCAATTTGTCTGAACTCTAGAAGCGTCAGCAACATAGAGGCAGCAGTCAACAATCAAACACTTGAGAGCTGGGCTTCAGCACTGGGGATATCCTCGCGACCATAGGCTAAGTGTGTGGATCAGAAAAGGACACCTGAGCACTATCTCCCTAATGTTCCCAGTATGGGTCTAGGGTCTAGGGACTCCTGCTGTGGCTGACGGTAAATGTGCAGTGCGAGGTTTTCCAGTATAACTGGCTTTCTGGATGTCACTCTGAGAGAAGGCTGGACACGTAAGGGTGGGGGAGGCTTGGGGGATCTGAGGGTCCTGGGTGGAAGCCCTAACGGATTGTCTGCCTCTCTCTTTCTCAATTCCTTACAGATCTAACAATATGGCTGGAGCTGTCAGTCCCACAGAGGCTGCCCTTGCGGTGCTGTGGCAGCTGAGGCAGGGTGGAGGTGGAACTCCATAGAACATAGAACGATACAGCGCAGTACAGGCCCTTCGGCCCACGATGTTGCACCGAAACAAAAGCCATCTAACCTACACTATGCCATTATCATCCATATGTTTATCCAATAAACTTTTAAATGCCCTCAATGTTGGCGAGTTCACTACTGTAGCAGGTAGGGCATTCCACGGCCTCACTACTCTTTGCGTAAAGAACCTACCTCTGACCTCTGTCCTATATCTATTACCCCTCAGTTTAAAGCTATGTCCCCTCGTGCCAGCCATTTCCATCCGCGGGAGAAGGCTCTCACTGTCCACCCTATCTAACCCCCTGATCATTTTGTATGCCTCTATTAAGTCTCCTCTTAACCTTCTTCTCTCCAACGAAAACAACCTCAAGTCCATCAGCCTTTCCTCATAAGATTTTCCCTCCATACCAGGCAACATCCTGGTAAATCTCCTCTGCACCCGCTCCAAAGCCTCCACGTCCTTCCTATAATGTGGTGACCAGAACTGTACGCAATACTCCAAATGCGGCCGTACCAGAGTTCAGTACAGCTGCAACATGACCTCCTGACTCCGGAACTCAATCCCTCTACCAATAAAGGCCAACACTCCATAGGCCTTCTTCACAACCCTATCAACCTGGGTGGCAACTTTCAGGGATCTATGTACATGGACACCTAGATCCCTCTGCTCAGCCACACTTTCAAGAACTTTACCATTAGCCAAATATTCCGCATTCCTGTTATTCCTTCCAAAGTGAATCACCTCACACTTCTCTACATTAAACTCCATTTGCCACCTCTCAGCCCAGCTCTGCAGCTTATCTATATCCCTCTGTAACCTGCTACATCCTTCCACACTATCGACAACACCACCGACTTTAGTATCGTCTGCAAATTTACTCACCCACCCTTCTGCGCCTTCCTCTCGGTCATTGATAAAAATGACAAACAGCAACGGCCCCAGAACAGATCCTTGTGGTACTCCACTTGTAACTGAACTCCATTCTGAACATTTCCCATCAACCACCACTCTCTGTCTTCTTTCAGCTAGCCAATTTCTGATCCACATCTCTAAATCACCCTCAATCCCCAGCCTCCGTATTTTCTGCAATAGCCTACCGTGGGGAACCTTATCAAACGCTTTGCTGAAATCCATATACACCACATCAACTGCTCTACCCTCATCTACCTGTTCAGCCACCTTCTCAAAGAACTCGATAAGGTTTGTGAGGCATGACCTACCCTTCACAAAGCCATGCTGACTATCCCTGATCATATTATTCCTATCTAGATGATTATAAATCTTGTCTCTTATAATCCCCTCCAAGACTTTACCCACTACAGACGTAGTGGGTACAGACGTACTACCCATGCGTAGACAGCGTGTGCCCCACGTGACGCAGGAGACAGTGCGACACCTGCGCCATGTCCTTGCAGACTTAGCAGCCCGTGGAGGAGTGGGACACCCGATTGCCCTGCCTGCTGGCTCCGCCCAGTAGGCGGAGTATAAATATGTGTGCTCCCCATACAGCAGCCATTTCGCCAGCTGCTGTAGGAGGCCACACATCTCAGTGTAATAAAGCCTCCATTGCAGTCAACTCTCGCCTTTTGTAATTGATCGTGCATCAATTTATTACATTAAAGTTTTCAGAAGATGGACATCCCCATCAAGCCGGATCGCATGCAGCTGGATCCGCAATCAGGCAACGCCAAAAAGGACTTTGAACATTGGCTAGCCTGTTTCGAGACTTACATCAGGTCTGCACCAGGCCCAATTCCGGAAGCTCAGAAGATTCAGATCCTCTACACGCGGCTGAGCTCCAACGTCTTTCCACTTATCCAGGACGCGTCGAACTATGACGAAGCCATGGTGCTACTGAAAGAAAACAACACTTAGTGGACTAACATGCTTTACGCCAGACACATCCCCTCCACACGCAGTCAACTCCCTGGTGAGTCAGTAGAAGACTTCTGGCGTGCTCTAATTCCCCTAGTCAGAGACTGTGACTGTCAGGCCGTCACGGCCACCGAACACTCGAACTTGCTTATGAGGGCCTTGGCGCAGTGGGGGAGGGGGAGTTCCATGAGGGGGCGCATGCAGTCGGGATCGGGCCCCAGAACTCCGTTCTGGACCACATAGCCGAGGATGGCTAAGCGGCTCCTGCTGAACACGCGCTTCTCCTTGTTATAAGTTAGGTTGAGGAGAGTGGCAGTGTGGAGAAATTTGGCAAGGTTGGCGTCATGGTCCTGCTGATCATGGCCGCAGATGGTGACAGTGTCTAGGTACGGAAAAGTGGCCCGCAGCCCGTACCGGTCAACCATTCGGTCCATTGGAAAACTGAGACCACATTGGTGACGCCAAAGGGAACCCTAAGAAAGTGGTAAAGGCGGCCATCTGCCTCAAAGGCAGTGTGTGGTTAGTCCACCTTACGGGTGGGGAGCTGATGGTAGGCGGATTTTAGGTCGACAGTTGAGAAGACCCAGTACCACATTCACCCCCTGTTAAAAAAAGAGTCCGGCGGGTGTGGTGGAAAACATTACAAGTTAAGTCTGTCAGGGGCCTTGACCCTCCTCTGCGATCGCCTCAGTCCTGGTGGTGATGTGGGCGCCGACTTGGTCACCTGTGACTCCGGGAGCGTGTTGTCCTCGTCTTCGTCACCCCTGAGTGGAACCAGTGGGAGGACGGATCCTACTGGGGCGGGGTCTGCGGTGAGTTTCGCTGGAGGGAGGGTGAGTGGCGCAGGGGTGATTGAGGCAACCGGAGGGGGGGGGGGTGTCAGGTTGGTGGTCGTGGGTGGGGATCCAGCGGGTGCCAGGTCCCGGAGAGAGACTGTGTCCTGGCGCCCGTCGGGGTGTGCCACGTAGGCATATTGCGGGTTCACATGTAGGAGGTGGACTTTTTCGACCAAGGGGTCCAACTTATGGGTCCGCACATGCTTGCGAAGGAGGATGGGTCCAGGAACTGTCAGCCATGTTGGGAGCGAGACCCCGGAAGGCAAACACACGTTCGTGAGGGGTCTCGTTTGTCGCGGTGCAGAGGAGCGATCGGATGGAGTGGAGCACGTCGGGGAAGACCTCCTGCCAGCGGGAGACTGGGAGATTTTTAGACGGCAGGGCCAGCAGGACAGCCTTTCAGACCATCCCGTTCTCCCTCTCCACCTGCCCGTTTCCCCAGGGGTTGTAGCTGGTTGTCCTACTCGAGAAAATGCCCTTGCTGAGCAGGAACTGACGCAGCTCATCACTCATAAAAGAGGATCCCCGATCGCTGTGGATGTAGGTGGGGAAAACGAATAGAGTGAAGATGCTGTGGAGGGCTATAATTACCGTGGCAGAAGTCATATCGGGGCATGGGATGGCGAAAGGGAACCAGGAGTACTCATCAATCACGTTCAGAAAGTACGTGTTGCGGTCGGTGGAGAGGAGGGGCCCTTTGAAGTCCATGCTGAGGTGCTCAAATGGGCGGGAGGCCTTCACCAGGTGCGCTCGATCTGGCCGGTAGAAGTGCGGCTTGCACTCTGCGCAGACCTGGCAGTCTCTGGTCACGGTCCTGACCTCCACAATGGAGTAGGGCAGGTTGCGGGCCTTGATGAAATGGAAGAACCGGGTGACCCCTGGGTGGCAGAGGTCATATTGGAGAGCCCGGAGTTGGTCCACTTGTGTGCTGGCACATGTACCGCGGGATAGGGCACCAGGGGGTTCGTTGAGCTTCCCCGGGCGATACAAGATCTCATAATTATAGGTGGAGAGCTCGATCCTCCACCTCAAGATCTTGTCATTTTTGATCCTGCCCCGCTGTGTATTATTGAACATAAAGGCGACCAACCGTTGGTCAGTGAGGAGAGTGAATCTCCTGCTGGGCAGGTAATGCCTCCAATGTCGCGCGGCTTCCACTATGGCTTGGGCCTCCTTTTCGACAGAGGAGTGCCGAATTTCGGAGGCATGGAGGGTGCGGGAAAAGGAGGCCATGGGCCTGCCCGCCTGGTTGAGTGTGGCGGCCAGAGCTACGTCCGATGCATCGCTCTCCACCTGGAAGGGGAGGGACTCGTTGACCGCATGCATCGTGGCCTTGGCGATGTCTGCCTTGATGCAGTTGAAGGCCTGGCGGGCTTCAGCCGTCAGGGGAAAAACTGTGGACTGAATGAATGGGCGGGACTTGTCTGCATAATTAGGGAACCACTGGGCATAGTAGGAGAAAAACCCCAGGCATCGTTTCAGGGCCTTGGGGCAGTGGGGGAGTGGGAGTTCCATGACGGGCGCATGCGGTCGGTGTCGGGCCCAGGACTCCATTTTCCACTACATAGCCAAGGATAGCTAAGCGGTTGGTGCGGAACACGCATTTCTCCTTATTGTATGTGAGATTAAGGAGTTTGGCGGTCTGGAGGAATTTTTGGAGGTTCGAGTCGTGGTCCTGCTGATCGTGGCCACAGATGGTGATGTTATCTAGGTACGGGAAGGTGGCCCGCAGTCCGTACCGGTCAACCATTCGGTCCATCTCTCGCTGGAAGACCGAGATCCTATTAGTGACGCCGAAGGGAACCCGAAGGAAGTGATAGAGGCGCCCATCTGCTTCGAACACAGTGTATTGGCGGTCCTCCGGGTGGAGGGGAGCTGGTGGTAGGCGGACTTCAGATCCACTGTGGAAAAGACTCGATACTGCGCAATCTGATTGACCATATCAGATATGCGTGGGAGGGGGTACGCGTCGAGCTGCATGTACCGATTGATGGTCTGACTGTAGTCAATGACCATCCTGCGCTTCTCCCCAGTCTTTACAACTACCACTTGAACTCTCCAGGGGCTGTTGCTGGCCTCAATGACCTCTTCCCGCAGAAGCCGTTGGGCCTCCGACCTGATGAAGGTCCTGTCCTGGGCACTGTACCGTCTGCTCCTAGTAGCGACGGGTTTGCAATCCGGGGTGAGGTTCGCAAACAGGGAAGGTGGATCGACCTTAAGGGTCTTGAGGCCGCATACGGTGAGGGGGGATAGGGGTCCGCCGAATTTTAAGACTAGGCTTGGGAGATGGCACTGAAAGTCTAGGCCGAGTAACAGGGCAGTGCAGAGGTGGGGGAGGACGTAGAGCATAAAGTTGCTTAACTCTACGTATTGGACGGTGAGGGTTGCGATGCAGTACCCACGGATTTCCACGGCATGGGATCCGGAGGCCAGGGAGATTTTCTGGGTGACTGGGTGTACCGGAAGGGAGCAGTGCCTTACCGTCGTGGGGTGGATGAAGCTCTCTGTGCTCCCAGAGTCAAAAAGGCAGGTCGTCTCATGCCCATCGATCTTCACCATCGTCGTCACGGTCGCGAGGTTGCGGGGCCGGGACTGATCCAGGGTGATAGAGGCGAGCTGCGGCAGATGCTGATAGGTCCCAGGCTGGTCAGTGGTGGTGGAGGTAGCGGCAGGCGATGAACGGCCAGACGAGCAGGGGTCCTGAGACGCCGTCCAAAATGGCGCCAAAGATGGCGGCGCCCACGGGTTGCACATGTCAGGCGACATCAAAGATGGCGGCGCCCACGGGCCGCACGTGGCTTGCGAAGGGGAAAATGGCAGCGCCCATGGGTCGCACGTGGGGACTGTAGGAAAGCTGGGCCTGGAAACAGTGGCGACCGGCCGGGCCTGGCAAACAGAAACAAAGTGTCCCTTCTTCCCACAGCCATTGCAGGTCGTGCTCTGCGCTGGGCAGCGCTGCCTGGGGTGTTTGTTTTGCCCGCAAAAATAGCACTTGGGCCCCCTAGAGTTGGCTGGCTGCCGTGCGGTGCAGGCTTGCGGTGAGCTGGAGTCAGCTGGTGGGGCCCACGATGCTCACGAGGGTGCCGCGCGGTCGGGGCCATAGGACTGGACGTTACAGGAGGCCACTTCTAATGAATTAGCGAGCTGCCTAGTACCCGCAAGATCAAGCGTGGCCCCTTCCAGTAGCCGCTGGCGGACGTACGCAGACTTCATGCCCGTAACGGAAGCATCTTGAATTAAAAGTTCGGTGTGCTGGACTGCCGAAACTGCCTGGCAGTCACAGTTCCTACCTAGGATGTGCAGGGCACGCCAGAAATCGTACAGAGACTCCCCGGGGAATTGCTATCTCGTGGCCAGGAGGTGCCTGGCGTATACTTGATTGACTGGTCGAACATAGTGTCCCTTCAGGATCTCCATCGCTTTGGAGTAAGTGGGCGCATCCCGGATGAGACGAACAATGTCAGGGCTCACCCGTGAATAGAGGACTTGCAGCTTCTGTGAGTCCGAGGGTTCTTCAGTGGATGTTCAGAGGTATCTTTTGAAGCAGGCTAGCCAGTGGTCAAAGGCATTGGCTGCTTGAGGGCTCAGCTGCAGGCGATCAGGCTTGATGCGGAGATCCATTGTTTAAAAAAAATCTTTGCTCAATAAATTGATGCACTATAAATTACCACAAAGACGAGAGCAGTGGAATAATCGAGGCTTTATTGAGCAAAGGTGTTGTGCCTCCTGTAGCTGGAACCAGAATGGCTGCAGCACCGGCGAGCACACACATTTATACGCCGCCTACTGGGCGGAACCAGTAGGCAGGGATTTACCCATGTACCTCTACTATACGGGCAGTGCCGTAATACATGTAATATACCACCAGTGGTGACTACCACACTGGGTGAAGGGGTAGTGGATCCTCACCTCTGTGGCGCAGGCCAACCTTGCTGTCAGTGACTGCTCTCTCCTCGGTCATAGATTATCATAGAATTTACAGTGCAGAAGGAGGCCATTCGGCCCATCGAGTCTGCACCGACTCTTGGAAAGAGCACCCTACCCAAGGTCAACACCGCCACCCTATCCCCATAACCCAGTAACCCCACCCAACACTCAGGGCAATTTTGGACACGAAGGGCAATTTATCATAGCCAATCCACCTAACCTGCACATCTTTGGACTGTGAGAGGAAACTGGAGCACCCGGAAGAAACTCATGCACACATGGGGAGGATGTGCAGACTCCGCACAGACAGTGACCCAAGCCGGAATCGAACCTGGTAGTCGTTGGCGCCGGTTTTCCCGGCGTGGGGACTTAGTCCCCAGAAGGGAGAATCCCGGCCGTTTTGGGCCATCAGCAGCAACATAATTGTACTTAGCCACAATCTGTAACCTTATGGCCCGGCATAACCCCCACTCTCCCATAACCACCAAGCAAGGGATCAACGCAGGTTCAATGAAGAAGGCATGCCAGGAGCAGCACCAGGTAAACCAGCATATGAGGTGAAGGTACAACACAGAATTAGTTGCATGCCAAAGAACATAAACAGCAAGTGACAGACAGAGCTAAGCAATCCCACAATGAATGGATCAGATCTGCAGTACTGCCACATCCAGCTGTGAATGGTGGTGAAGAATTATACTCACTGGAGGCGGAGGCTCCACATATGCCCCCCACCCTCAATGATGGAGGAGCCCAGCACATCTGTGTAAAAGACAAATCTGAAGCATTTGCAATAATCTTCAGCCAGATGTGCTGAGTGGATGATCCATCTCGGTCTCCTTCAGAGGTCCCCAGGGGTGACATGGTGGCACAGTGGTTAGCACTGCTGCCTCACAGCATCAGGGATCCGGGTTCAATTCCAGCCTTGGTTGACTGTGGAGTTTACAGTTCATCCCCGTGTCTGCGTGGGTTTTTTCCGGGCGCTCCAGTTTCCTCCCACAGTCCAAAAATGTGCAGGTTAGCTGAATTAATCATGTTAAATTGCCTGTAGTGTCCAAAAGTTGGGGTTGTGGGGTAGCAGGGATAGGGTGGGGAGTGGGCCTTGGTGGGGTGTTCGTTTGGAGGGTCGGTATGGACTTGATGGGCCGAATGGCCCCCTTCTGCACTGTGGGGATTCTCTGATCCTATCATAGATGCCAGTCTTCAACCAATTTTATTCACCCCACGTGGTATCAAGAAACAGCTGAAGGCATTGGATATTGCAAAGGCTATGGGCCCTGACAATATTCTGGCAAAACTACTGA